>NC_142885.1:53791666-54142500 GCF_051225735.1 Oryctolagus cuniculus | reverse complement strand
AGGTCACAGCAGAGAGCTGGATCAGAAGAGGAGCAGCCGGAACTCAAACCAGTGCCCATATGGGATGCCAGCACTGCAGGCAGAGGCTTAGCCCGCTACACCACAGCACTGGCCCCAACACTGTTATTCTGAGAGCTCCATTTATTGCAGGATCTCTCCTCCTGGCTGATGGGGATGTGAAGTATTTTCAATTCCATATGAGCCCTGGGAACTGCTTCGCCTACTGCTTTCCTATGATTCTTTCCTTGCCTGTTTGGGGCTTCGCTCCTTGCATGTGCAAATCAGCGCGCAGTCCCTAAGCAGACATCTCTGCAGATTTCTGGAGCTGGCTCTCTGTGCAACTTCCTTCTGTGTAGTGCGTTCTCCAGCAAACGATAGGTGTCCTGGCCTCTCTGAACTTGGATGGTCCTTGATTTCTCTACCTTTTGTATAATTATTTATAGAAAAATGTAGATTGACAGTTTTCCGAGGCTGCTTACCTGGAAAGAAAACATTCTAGGAGTTTGATTTCATTTCCTTTGGGGCTGCCTGTGTGTATGGGCTGGGAATAGACCAGAGTATCCACAGAAGATGAGTAGCACATATTTTTCTTTAAAGAAAGAATGATGGTTAGACATGTATGTTTTACCACATAATAAATATTGATTGAATCAATTAATGGCAAAACCTTTTTAGTTTCCTAGAGGGGTTGGTGGAAGTGGTCACTACTTACTGTCGAGCCAAGTGTGATGGGGAAGAGGAACTAGCTGGCTTTGCTTGGTTGTGAATTTTTGAACTCGAGTCTGTGTGTCTTCAACTGGGCCTGTTTGGGTTCCCCTCTCCTGATCTGTGTGCCGAAAATGGACTCTGGACAGCCCGGCACAGGCAATTTCAGGGCTTGCCTTATTTATTTTCCTTTCAGGATCACAATCCTGTGCTCCCTGTGGTCCAATATCTGAGTACAGTTGTTGAGAGGTTTTGCTCAGTTTGCTAGTAGTTTATGGTGGGGGAAATTTCCAGTGGCAGTTAATCCTTCAGTGGCTTACGAGGACAGCCTACCAGGAACTGTAACCCCGCCGGCTGGGAGAGAAGTCGGGGGTCCAAGCCCTGCCTTGCTGGAAAGGGGAGTCTAGCTCACCTGTGTCATCTTCATCATCCGGCAGCTCTTCCTCCACGTTCATCTTCCTTCTTTTTTTCTTTAAGATTTTTATTTATTTATTTATTTGAAAGAGTTACAGAGAGCAAGGAAGAGACGAAGAAAAATCTTCCATTTGCTGGTTTACTTCCCAGGTGGCCGCGAGGCCAGAGCTGAGCCAGGCTGAAGCCAGGAGCTTCATCCGGGTCTCCCATGTGAGTGCAGAGGCCCAAGGACTTGGACCGTCTTCTGCTGCTTTCCCAGGCACATTAGCAGGGAGCTGGATTGGAAGTGGAGCAGCTAGGTCTCCAAGTATCACAGTCTCCGTATCACAGTGGTCGCTTTATGCACTATGCCACAATGCCGACCCCGCCATGGTCAATTTCAGCACTAGGCTTATCTACCCCCTAATTAGCAGCCCCCTCTAAGGTGTCTCTTTTACTTTTGGGAAAAGTCCCAACATAAACTCCAGTCATGTTGTTGCCTCTCACTGAACAATCGCTGTGGTTGGGGGTAGAATGCGTTGGTTGGCCAGGGCTGCATCAGGGAGTGGAGTCCATTTCCCCATGACCATGTGAGCAGGGCAGGGGGTGTGGAAGGCTGGCGAAGACCCCCAAAGAGGTCTGTGTGCAGATCCCTGGAAGGTATCCAGGTGGTAGTTTCCTTAGGTGGCAAAAGGGACAGGTAGGATTAATTTCGCGTCTGTGAGATGGGGAGGTTACCGTGGGTTCTACAAGTGGGTCCAGGATAATTGCCAGGGTCCTTACAAGAAGGAGGTGGGAGGGCCACAGGTGGAGAGGGTGGTGTGGTGATGGAAACAGAAGGATGCAGAGAGACTGAAGGTGCTGTGCTGCTAGCGTTTCAGCTGCAGGTCGAGTCCACGTTCCAAGAGATGCAGGTGGCTTCCTGAAGCCAGAAAAGGTAGGAAATAAACTTCCCCCAGAAGGAACACCCCCTACTGATTCAAGCTGGGATTTAGGACCTCAGAGAATAAATTTGGATTGTTTTAAGCCACTAAGTCTGCGGTAACTTGTTACAGTGGCAGTAGGAAACTAATAGAGAGTAGTTCTCCAAAGAAAAAGTATGCTTTTGTTATTAAACAAAGGGAGAATGGATGGTGGCCAGGCAAAACCAATGCACATTCCTTACTCTCATGAGCTTTTGTTTTAAAATATAGGTGAAAGTGTATATACTTTCTTTTTTTTAAAAAAAGATTTATTTATTTATTTGAAAGGCAGAGTTACAGAGAGGCAGAGGCGGAGAGAGATCCCATCCATTGGTTCACTCCCCAAATGGCCACAATGGCTGGAGTTGAGCCAATCTGAAGTCAGGAGCCAGGAGCTTCTTCCAGGTCTCCCACGTGGGTGCAGGGACCCAGGCATTTTGGCCATCTTCTACTGCTATCCCAGGCCATAGCAGAGAGCTAGACTGGAAGTGGAGCAGCTGGGACTCGAACTGGAGCCCATGTGGGATGCTGGCTCTGCAGTCAGTGGCTTTACCCTCTATGCCACAGTATTGGCCCCTCTCATAAGCTTTTTGTAAGCCACGTTGCCATGTCCCATGTCTGTGAGTGGTACCACACAATTAGAATACAGTGTGAATGATGCCCCCCTTCCCTAGTTGGGCAAAATGGAGTATTAAATTAGTTACCACAGGACAAACATTTTGAACAATGTCTGGCACACATAAGCCCATTAAAATTAGTTTTTTCATCATCATCATCATCATCATCATATTTCCATTCTCTTGGATAATTTCATTTGCAAGATGCAAGGGTTAGATTCAACCATCCGAGGTTTCTTCTACCCTGACATTCTGTAATCTCACGGTTCTGTGATTTTCAAACTGGTTTTGACTAGTTTGGGAAGTGCCACATCACACTTCTGATATTAAAATCATTCTATTTGCAGTCTGAGAGAAACAGAAAAATATATCCAACTTAGAAACTAGAGTATCTCGTTCCCTTTGCACCAATTTTAATTCCCATGGATGGCAGTGAGATTTATCAATATGTTTGAAGAGGATATGAAAACCTAACATTTGCATATATCACTTGCAGTCGGTTCTTCAACTTTAGCTCCCAATCAAATCCGTAAATGCATGTTTCTAGATTAATAGGCAGACCTGGTGGAACTACATTAACAGATAGTTCAGCTTAAAAACCAATAAAATGGAGAAAAAAAACTATTATCGGAGGCAGAGGGATGCACAGAGAGATTGAAATCATACAGCTATTCATTTTCAGCAGTTAATATTGCCTGGAAGTATTGGTATTAATTGTCTTGGAATCATTACCTATGCGTTGGTCCAGTCATTCGGGGAAATGTATTTTGACTTATCACCTTGCGGGCTGAGCTTGCACTTTCTGGGCTGCAGTGGCAAGGGCAATTTAGTACTGCATCTTCAGAGTAGTTCTATCTGAATTGTATTTTTGCACTTCCCTTTGAAAATGGGCATGCCTGATTGTTGGGGGAGGGGGCGCAGATTGCTACGAGACAACCAGGGAAGCCTGATCGTGAAGACTTCAGAAGAAATTTCCACAAGTTAGCGTGGGTCTCCATCTTTTCTCCATAGCCAAGTATCTTCATTGGCTGAGAGTGCAGGCTCTGGAGTTGGACCTTCTGGGTTTTAATCCTGGGACCATTGTTTCCTAGCAGGGTGACCTTGGCCTACTTACTTAACCACTCTGTGCCCCAGTCTGCTCATCTGTGATACAGATGACATATCAACACCGTCGTGTGCTGTGGAACAGTGGTTAAAGACAGACTGCACATACAACAGTGGTTCCCATCAGATTACCATATATATCAGATGTGTATGTAGTAGCCATACTATCCAGATTTGTGTAAATATACTCTAGTTGTTCACACAAGAACAAAAATCACTTATTAATGTATTTCTTTTGAAAGAATTATTGAAATACAGTGTATATACCAAGAAAGGCACCCAATTGTACAGATAAATGAGTTTTTAGTCCTCTGATCATCCAACATAACCAACACTCAAATTAAGAACAAAAGCATTACTAGTACCTGTCGCTCCCCCTCTTCGTGGAGGAACGACACTAAACCCTGCCTAGGCTTCATATCCGAGTCACGGCACCATTATGTCGCTCCCCCTCTTCATGGAGGAACGACACAGGACCCTGCACCATTCTTTCGTCTGCTCGGCCCTCCCCGGGTTTGCTGCTGGTTCTTCCCGGGTTGGCTACTGTCCCTTCCACCTCCGTGGAAGGGCAGTTCCCCCGGCCACTTTCCCCACTTCCGCAGGGGAGCGGCACACCGCCGGCCGGCTCTCTCGGGGGCTGCACAGGTGTTCCTTCAGATAGATGTTCCCCTTAGATGTTCCTGGTGCATGTTGTCTCTCTCCTCCTTTATAGTCCTCTTCCGCCAATCCCAACTCGGCTGCCCACATGCCGAGTACGCTGCTCTCCTCCAATCAGGAGCAGGATCAGCTCCTGGAGGTCATCACTCAAGTTGGCAAGAGGCAGCTGCGTAGAAGCTGTTTTCTCCTCTCCCAGCGCCATATTGTGAGAGAGCAGATGCATAGAATAAGTCTTAATTCCAGTAACTTAGTCTAGTCCGGGTTGCTCCCCACAGTACCCCAAGAGTCTTCACTATTCCCCCTCTCCCATCATTAAGCAACACATGACAGGGGTGGCCTTAGCTTCTGGAATGTTATGTGGGTTAGGTGGGGTGTGTAAAGTGGTCAAAATAGTGCCAGCACACAATAAGCGTTTGATAAATGTTAGCTATTATGATTTTGAGTGACTGTTTCCATTCAATCAAAGACAGGTAAGTCTAAGCATGCCAGTACCGACACTCCCCTGCAGTAGCCATGAGCTTTGTAGTCATTGAAAGCAACTTAATGGATACACCCGCCAGTCTGTCTTGCAGAAACACGGGGAATCTCCCTGGAGATAGAAACCTCCCTGTCCACCACATGACAAGGGCAACAAAGATGCCACTTCAAAGGAGTACTGTTGCTCGAGACTTCTACAGACCCCTCACTCAGTTCTCCCCTCATTTATTCATCCATTCACTCAGAAAGTGCCGAGTGAATTCCCACTGTGTGGCAGGCATTATGCTAAGTGTTGGGGATACAATGATTATCTAGCCAGGTAGGGTTCTGGTCTTTGGGAGTCTACATGGTGGAGTCAACAATATGAGCAGCGAATTTGAAAAATTTTTTTAAAAAATGTGATGTTATGCAGAAAATGGACAAGTGTTCATAGGAATGGTGGGGGAGGGAGGCTGTTTGAGACAGAGGGGACGGAGGGCAGCTTTCTCGGAGGAGGCAATCCTTAAACACACTGGAGGGATGGGAAGGCAATGGCTTCATGAAAAATGGAAGCTGCTGCAACATTTCCCAACTTCTCCCAACAACTTCTCTCATGCTTTGATGAGCCACACTGTGGGATGGGGATGAATGATACTGAAGGGAATTGGGAAGAGTATCTAACTGTTTGCCTATGACCTTCATTCCCCTCAGAAGACATTTGTCCTTGGGGGGAGGGGTCTCCTCCCCATCTCACCTTAAGAGCTCTTGTAGTCTTTACCACCTGCCCCCATAAGCACTGAAGGACCTGGATTTTTATACAGATCATCTCCACGGGGTTGGCTTAGACCCTTCCTCAGGTCCAGCATAGGCAGATCAAACATATCAGGGTCCATTTAGTTGCCAGTGACAGAAAATCCAACACAAACTGGATTGGACATGAAAAGCAATTTATTGACTATTTTTTTTTACCTGGAAAGTTGAAGTTCCACCCGGCATGGCTGGATCTAGGAGCTTCAGCATTGTTGTCAGGAATCTCTCTCACTGTGTTTTTGGACTCTTCTTTCCTTGTGTTAGCTTCATTCAGAGGCAGCCTCTATCCATGAGGCAGGTCCTAGCAGATCCTTGTATCCTTGCTTATTCAAGTCCAGAGGACAGAAAGCTCTTCTCCACAAAGTACTCCAGCCAAAGGCCTGATTGGCCCTGGCTGGATCACATGCCCAATCCAGAACCTACAAAGGAAGCTAGGCAAAGATATACTTTGATTAGCTAGGACTAGGCCATATTATCACCCCTGAAACTCAGGATTCAGTAGCTCTGACTGAACTACAGGGGTCAAGCTGCTGCTTGCAATGGCATCATCCCATATTAGAACACTAGGCTTGCATCTTGTCTACTCTTCTTTCTTCTTCTTCTTCTTTTTAAATAATTATTTTATTTATTTGAAAGACAGAGTTACAGAGAGGTAGAGACAGAGAGAGAGAGAGAGAGGTCTTCCATTCTGCTGGTTCACTCCCCAAATGACCACAATGGCCAGAATTGGGCTGATTCCAAGCCAGGAGCAAAGAGCTTCTTCCAGGTCTCCCACGTGGGTGCAGGGGCCCAAGGACTTGGGCTGTCTTCGACTGCTTTCCCAGGCCATAGCAGAGAGCTGGATATGAAGGGGAGCAGCCAGGACATGAACCAGCGCCCATACGGGATACCAGTGCTACAGGCTGGGGCTTTAGCCCACTGCGCCACAGCGCCAGCCCTGTCGACTCTTCTTTCAATCCAGCTTTCTGTTAATGTGCCTGGGAAGTCAGTGGAAGATGGCCCAAGTACTTGGTCACCTACTACCCATTTGAGAGACCTGAATAGCATTCCTGGCTCCTAGCTTCGACCTGGTTCAGACCTGGCTGTTGCAGCGGTTTGGGGAGTGAACCAGCAGATGAATGATCTCTTTCTATCTCTCCCACTCTCTTCCTATCACTCTGCCTTTCAAATAAATAAATAAATAAATCTTAAAGAAAGGGATGTAAGGAGCCTTGGTTCTCCAGGGGAAGTCGTGAAGAGTGAGTGGTCACAATGCCAGAATTACAAGGGTTTTACACACTAGCCTTCTGAGATAATAGTTTATTGACAATGTCATCATGTGATTTTTGAAAAAGATTTATTTATTTGAATGGCAGAGTTACAGAGGAGAGAGAGAGAGATTGACCATCTGCTTGTTCATTCTCAATAGCTGCAATAGCCTGAGTTGGTCCATGTCAAAGTCAGGAGTCAGGAACTCCATTTGGTCTCCCATGTGGGTAGCAGAGACTCAAGTACTTGAGACATCTTCTGCTGCTTTCTCAGGCACAATAGCAGGGAGCTGGATTGGAAGTGGAGCAGTCAGGACTCAAACTGGCGCCTGTATGGGATGCTTGCATTGCAGCCAGCAACTTAACCTGTGCCACAACACTGGCTCCTCACTGTGTGATTTTTTAACACTAAAGGATTTTCTATACTTACTCTGCAGAGTTGAGGAGGAAGGGGGAAAATATTTTTGTAGAAAGAGAGTAAGAAAAATTCGTTGTGATTGAGATAAGAAAAACTTCATGGTGAAGGTAACATTTGAACAGAACAAAAAAAAAAAAAAAAGGAAGGATTTCTGGATTACAGCAGCTGGAAATGCAGAGGACACTTCAGGTGGAGGACTTGCTTGAGCAAAGGCAGAGAGACAAGTTAGATTTTGTTGGAAAGCTGTGGAAACAGATGCCGGAAGTTTGGATACCGAGGCAGAACTTGTTTACAGGTCAGGAGTGTGACTGAAATAAATAATTCTTTGTGTTTTGTAGATGAAATCCATTCTGCAAGGGTTCCTTGAGGATTCAGGCTATGGTATCCAGGATCTGAAGAGCTTTCATTTAGTAGGACTTGGTGCAACCCTGTGTGCTATGAACATCACTGAAATCCCACTGATAAAGATCTCAGAATTCAGGTAACCAAAATGGTAGTGTGCAAAATGGCAAATGATTCATTCATATGTCTACCCACCCATCCGTTTATCCATCCATCTATCCACTCACCCACCCATCCACCCATCCATCCATCCATCTAACCACTCACCCACCCATCCACCCATTCACCCATCCATCTACCCCCCATCCGTTTATTCATCCATCCATCTATCCACTCACCCACCCATCCACCCATTCATCCATCCATCTACCCCCCCATCCGTCACCCATCAATCCTTTCACCCGTCCATCCGTCCCTCCACCCACCCACCCACCCATCCATCAACTATCCACCATCCATCCACCCATCCTATCCACTCATCAATCCTTTTATCCACCCACCCACGCATCCCTCCACCCACCCTCCCTTCTTCCCTCCCTCCATCAAGATCTTCTCTGCTACCTGATGGTTTGTCCCTTTCTGAAGTTAACATAAGGAGTGGAAGTAGCAGGACCCTCTCCTGTTGCTGAGTCTACCCACCTTCTGCACCCTCACTCTTGCGGCTGGGGAATTCCCTGAGATCACACTCTATCCCTCCCTCTTTGCCCAGGGTGGTGGTGGCCAGAATTGGGACCCTTTTCTGCAGCCCTCATGTCTTGGCCGAATTTAAGAAGAGAGCGGAAGCCGTGTTTGGCCGTCCCACTGAGTGGACGAGTTCTGTGTTGCAGGAGCTTGGGACCATTGCAGGTAAGAGGCGCTGTGTGCACCCAGCCTTTGTCTCCTTTTTGCAAAATTAAAGCTGAGGTCAAAGATAAAATAGTTTTTGGCCACGTGTAGCAAACATCAATAGAGTTACAGCAAGCCTGGGTTTCATGACCTGATGTTGCAGAAGGTGGTGTCTACAGGCTGCTTTTTAAACAATCTCTCCTGGAGAGTCTTGTGCACATGGAAGCTCGAAGCACACTGGTGTAGAAGGTGGTTTAATTGGCCCATAAATAGATTTATACACAATCTGAAAGTGTGTAAATTGAAACTCCTTCAGGGCACACACTGCACCACAGGAGGCCAATCAAGGCTAATGTGACCCACATTTTTCCTGAGTTGATTAAGGAACTTGATTCCCCAGTGTGATTTTTCAGGGTCTTTTGTAAAGAATGATGCTTGCCTCTAACACGCGGATCTGATCATTATGCAGCCCCATTAATAAAACAAGCAGAGTTCTGATGGCTTGAACTAAACCCTCGTGATTCCTTTCTCTCCCCAGCTGGATTAACTAAGGCAGAGCTGCGATTGCTCGACAAGGATTTGATGCCGTATTTCCAGCCATCAGCAATAAAATGCCTTCCTGATGAGATATTCAAAGTAGGTGCCCGGTGCTTCAAGGAGAAATGGGAGCTCGACCCCGTTTCAGACCCCACTGGGAAACAGGTGTCGGGCCCGGGCTGCTCGGGGCTTGGAATTGGGCTTCTGCTGACAGGGCCAGAGGGGCTCCATGTGCCAGCGACAGGGGCTCACGAGAGAAGTTTGGGTAAAAATGTTTTGTTTGTAAAGTTTGTAAAAACATTTTGTTCTGAAATTTTAAATTTGTCTTCTAATTTATTTATTTATTTAAAGATTTATTTTATTTATTTGAAAGACAGAGTTACAGAGAGAGATAGAGACAGACAGAGAGAGAGAGAGGTCTTCTATCTGCTGGTTCATTCCCCAGATGGCTGCAACGGCCAGAGCTGCGCCAATCTGAAGCCAGGAGCTTCTTCCAGGTCTCCCATGCAAGTGCAGGGGTCCAAGGCCTTGGGCCATCTTCTACTGCTTTCCCAGGCCATAGCAGAGAGCTGGATGGGAAGTGGAACAGCCGGGACTTGAACTGGCATCCATATGGAATGCCGGCACTGCAGGTGGTGGCCCTACACGCTAAGTCACAGTGCTGGCCCCATGTTGTATGTACCTTAACACAGCAGTGCCCAGGGAAGCACCTTATAAGCAAACACATTAATAATTTCCATGGAGGAATTTGTGAGAAGTCATACTAATTGGAGTAAATAGGGACTACAAATAGCTTCGCATCGATTCAGGTCAAATTTTTCTAGTAAAGAAATTTTTCTTAAACTTTAGAAGAACCTTTCAGTTCTCAGACCTTTTTTTTTTTTTTTTTTTTTGACTTCAGATTTACAGATGCGGAATTGTGGGTTTGTATAAGATTTTCTTCTAAAACAAACTGAAATAAAAATAGTTCAGCTGACTTGAGGAAAAATATTAAGGAGACACATTGAGTTTGGCTCTGGGTTAGATGCACCTGCGGATTTGCTGGGGAAGGGGTTAGAACACAGTGCCTTTCGGTGGGCTGGGAGGTACACGGGAGAGTGCAACGGGCTGGGTGGGGCCTGAGAGGACCAAGAGAGAGCCCTGTCTAAACGGGAGGCTGTTCATTATCTCCATTAGTGCGGGGCAGCCATATGGGCTCACTATTATACTCTCCCTTTTCTGGAGAAGAAGCTAGAACTCTTCATTTCCATGTGGGATCTCCTGATAATTAAATGTTGGCAGCCAACTTGAATTTATTTTTGAAATCACGTAGAGATTCAATCTGGCCTGTGGGTTACGAGTCAGCAACATTGGCAAAAATAGATAATTTTTTTTATCACAAGACTCTGTGTCGATGGTGGATATGACAAGGAGAGCACCTGTGCCGTGTGTGTGTGAGTGTGTGTGTGTGTGTGTGTGTGCGCCAAGAGGATAGGAGGTGATGCTGAATACGGGAGAGCAGCTTAGCTGGGTGGAGATGGAGGAATAGCATCCCCTATAGAAGGGAGTACATGGAAAAGCGTTGCCCTCTGGGGATTGTAACTAATTCTTTTTAAAGATTTATTTGAAAGGCAGATTTACAAAGAGACAGACAGAGAGAGAGAGAGAGAGAGAGAGATGTTCCATCCGCTGGTTCACTCCCCAAATGGCCGCAATAGCTGGAGCTAGGCTGGTCCAAACTCAGGAACCAGGAATTCCATCTGAGTCTCCCATATGGGTGGCAGAAACCCAAGCACTTGGGCCATCCTCTGCTGCTTTCCCACGCATATTAGCAGGAAGCTGGATCAGAAGTGGAGCAGCTGGTACTCAAATGGGCGTCCATCTGGGATGCCGGCATTGCAGGCGGTGGCTTTACCCACTACGCCACAATTGATGATGTTTCTCCTGGAGCGAAGAGCGCCAGGCATGAGGCTGAAGACCCAGAGCTCCAAGCTGCCGTGGCCACATTCAGGAGCCTGAGCTATGTCCTGGAGGGGAGCTGGGAAGAGCTGTGAGCAGGGGAATAGGACTCCGGGGATGCCTAGGGGAGCAAGGAGAAAGAGGCAGGGATGAGGGAGCCCAGGTGCCTTGCCCAGTGCTTTGTTGCCCTCAGAAAATAAGCAGGACAGCTTTAGAGGCCCTCCCTGAAAAGCAGCATCCTTCCATGCCTTGACTGCAGACTGTGTCTTGTTCAGAGCCAGCCGGCCAGAGCTTCCCACCCCTGCTGCCCACGGCAGACATCACCAATAGATCGCTGCACTTTCCCTCCCTGGAGTCCTAATGGTGCAAAGGCAGTCACACCAAAGGACTGGAGTCCTCCTAGCCACCCCACAGCCAACCCCAAAGCCCAGAGGGGCCGTGTGACAGCCAGAATGCGGCAGAGCTGGGGGCTCTGACCCGGGTCCTTGGAGCTCAGGCCTATGCTTGCCGGTCTGCACGGGGCACTCCTAGGTGCAGGGCCGGAGCGTGGGGAAGCCTCTGGCCCTGCAGTGAACAGCACTAAGCCACCTGGGGAGAAAAATCCCAACTCTTCCAGCTCTCCCTGAGTGCTCTGTGCACACGGGGGAGAAAGCCTCGGTCGGTCCCTCACATCCCCATCACACCCTTTAACCCCTTCTCCCGTTTCAATTTTTTTTTCTTCTCTTCTCTTCTCTTCTCTTCTCTTCTCTTCTCTTCTCTTCTCTTCTCTTCTCTTCTCTTCTCTTCTTTCTTTTTCTTAAGTGGCCAGGGACTTTGACGTTGGCCAACAAATTTGCTAGGGCTCAACAATGGGCTTCCATGTGATGCTTGCTTACGGCAAGCCCGGCTGGCTTTTCCATTTTCGAAAATTTCCGCTTAAGACGTCCTATTTTTAAATACCTTTAATTTTAGCAAGGAAAGAGTGATCTGATTTTAAGGCAACGGTAAAGAGGAGCGGGTATGGGGCGGACCCTGGACCGGTGGGCCGAGGTCTGGGGCAGCCGGGCCGGTCCCCCGCTGAGGACGCTGTCCGGTGTCCACCTGCAGGAGCTGTCCGCCGAGCAGATCGCCTCCCTGGGTCCGGAGAACGCCGCGGCCGTGACCCACGCCCAGCGCCGGCGGCTCGGCGCCGCGCAGCTGCAGAGCCTCCAGTGGGCACTAGATGGCGCCAGGACCCGCTCCTGGCTGGACGCGCCCGCCAGCGCCAGGCCCAGCCGGACCCCGTCCGGTGCGCCCGCAGGTGAGCGGAGCCACCCCAGGCGCCTGCCCCGCCGTCCTCTCTGCAGGGCCGGGAGCGCGACGACGGGGCGGGTCTCTGGCGGCCGCTGGGGTCTCTGCCCCCCGGCGACAAACCCTAAGTCCTTGTCCCCCGCACCCCGCTCCGAGCTCCGAGCTCCGAGCTCGTGGTCCGGTATTCCTGAATTTCGGGCAGGAGACAGGTGAGATCGCCTTCAAGAGAGGCCGCCCCGGGGCCGTGTCTTCCCCCTTTTAATTCCGTTTTCCGCCAGCCTCAGGAAGTGTGCCCGGGCGACCGCAAGGCAGCGTGGTGGGGAAGGTACGCAGTGGGCTGGAGGCAGAGAGGTCACAGAGACCTCCTAAGATCAGCGGTGGTCCGGCTGGAGCATGGAGCGTGGATAAATGGACTCTGCCAGGCGGATGGATGGTGGCCCTGGGTGGAGGGAACAGCGCCAGTAAGCACCCGGGGGATGGCACCCCCATTTGCCTGACTCGGAGGTCTCTGTCTTGTTCCCTTGCTCCGCCTTTCCTTGGGGATATCGAATCCCAGGATTCCCAATTTCTGCAGCCACAAGTGGCCAGAGGCGGCACCTGCAAACAGGAGGCACGCCTTTTGCTGTATTATTGTTGTCTTAAAACTTTTCATTGAGCTATAACACGTATTCATTTTGAAATTATTTGTTACACATCTAAAAAATTTTATTTGAAAGGTGCACACACACACACACACACACAGATTTTATATCCACTGTTTCACTTGCCAAATGCCCACACCAGTCAGGCCTGGGCCAGCCCAAAGCCACGAGCCCTGAACTCCATCTGGGTCTCCCATGTAGGGGGCAGGGACCCATGTATGTGAGCCGTCCTCTGCTGTCTCCCAGGATGCAAATCAGCAGGAAGCTGGGTCAGAAGTGGAGCAGCCAGGATTAGACTCAGTCACTGTGACTTGGATGCTGGTGTCCCAAGTGACAACTTAAGTCGCTGAGCCAAATGCCTGCCCCTAAAATTTATCTTTAACTGTTACCGAGTTTTGCATGAACAGATGTGCCCATGCATGGTTCAAGTCTGCAAAGGGTAGAGAAAAAAACTTTCCCTGCATTCCCCATGTTCTTCCTGCCACCCCCGTCCTCTCTGCAGAGGTAACCAAGGCTCCGAGCCTCTTGCCGGTCCACAGACAAGCTATGCACACAAGCAAGTCAAATGTGGTTATCTCCACACATTCACAAAAAATTTATTATACGTCCTGTTCTTCACCTTGCCTTTTCCACCTAACAGTATACTTTGGAGACAGTTCCATATCCAGGCACAGGAGCTACGCAGTTGTTGGTTTTATTAGCTGTGCTGTAACTGCCAGATCTCTGTGGACAAGCATTGCAGTTTGTTACAACCCACGCTGCAGCCAATGAGCTTGTATAATTTGCTTGTGTGCAGGTGTGTCTGTAAGATAAACTCTTCCAGGGGGACATTGCCGGGCCACAGAGTATTGTAATTTTTAAATACGATGTCTTATTTTATTTACTGTTACTTGGAGTATTGTAATTTTTAAATACGATGTCTTATTTTATTTACTGTTACTTGAGAGGCAGATCTCCCATCTACTGGCTCACTCCGCAAAAGCCTTCAGTGTTGGGCCTGGGCAGGGCAGAAGCCAGGAGCTAGGATTTCAATCCAGGTCCTCCGCGTGGGTGGTACGGGCCTCTGCACTTGGTCCGTCAGCTGCTGCTTCCCAGTGTGCACATTAGCAGGAAGCTGACTTGGAAGTTCAGCCAGGCTCTGATGTGGGACTCCAGTGTCCTGGTCAGCTGCTTAACTCTTAGGTCAAATGCAGGCCCTGCTGTTTGTCATTTTGATGAACGTTGTCCAAGAGGGCCCCTTAACCAACCATTCCCTGCCCTTCTCCCTTCCACGTACTAAGCAGGCCCGACCCTGCTGAGCTTCTGAGATCAGAGGGGCGCGGTCAGGGCGGTGTGGCCGCAGGCAGCTGCCCAAGCAAGGGCTGCCAGTGGCCGCCAGACCTTCTCTCATTTCCTAAATTTGCATAATTACCAGAATGATCTAGGAGTGCTGCTTGAAACACAAATCCTGGGGCCTCCTCCCAGCCGTGCCGAATCAGAATCTCCAGGGGAGGATCCTGGAATTTGCATTTTTAACAAGCTCCCCAGGTGACTCAGGATTGAGGCAGAGCCCGGCCTGCTGAGTCACTGCATTTGCCACCGTCCCCCCCCCCCCCCACCTCCTGCCCCTTTAAAGTCTTTATTCCCACTTAGGAGTCGAGTGAATCGACCTGGGGAGTTGCGTGGCTCCCAAGAGAGGCTGGCACTTGGGCAGGCTGAGTCTACCTTCCGCTAACTCACGCTTGCTCTCGCCTTGTGTTTGCTTTTAGGAGCGCCTGGCTCTTGGGCTCTCCGGTTTGGCTGCCCACTGCTGGCGCTAACGGCCACGCCCCGGTGGTGAGTGGCCTGAGAGCATCGCCCTTGTGGCCCCCAGCAGTCGAGACAGACGACGGATGCTTCAGGCGGCAGAAGACCCTGACCTTGACCTATAGCCTCAACCGGGGCTGGGACAGAGCCCTGGCATTTATAAGTCGTCCAAAGGAAAAATAATTTCAAAAATGGTCTTGTAAATCCTTCAGCCTCTCTGCCCCACAATCAGCTTCTGTTTTCTGGCTGGGAGAGATGTGGGGAGGGAAGGGTACGTCCTGGCACCTGCATGAGGATTTCCCAGGCAAATCGCTGCCCTCCCGGCAGAGAGGCGGTGCCGAACCAGGTTCCCTGCAGGCTGGGACTGCTCTGGTTTCTGCTCTGCCTGGGTGTCACTCCCTTGTTGCTGCATTGGACCCCTCCCCCTTCTTAGCAGAGCTGAAATAAATGAATCCCCCAACAGAAGCCAATAGTCCTGCCTGATGGCTGGGACTCATTGGTGGGCACTGCATTGCCTGGAAATTAAAGCATTTAGCATGGCTCAACATTAAATCAATTCTTAAATACATTTTCCAGATGCCTTGCCTTGGGAGTTGGCTGTGGAGCTATCAGTTAAACTTTCTAAATATTCCTTTTTCTTTTTTTTTGGAGGGGGAGGTGGAGTTCGAGATTAAAAACTTGCTCTGGAGTTTGGGGCTGGCTTGAAATAAAAAATAAAAATACATGGAGAGAGTTAGTTCCTGGTGTGATTCTGTTTTGGGCTAGGTTTGGGTCTAGGAGAGGTCCAGGAGAGGTCCTTTTAAAACTTTGCCGGAGGGCCGGCAGGGAAGTAGGAGCAGCGAATCCCATTAGGGTGGGGGTGGAGCTGACACCCGTGGTTGGGCCATGTGGCCACCTGGCCTCCAGCGATGGCAGCAGGGGCTAAAGCCTAGGATGGTGTCAGGGTATAGATCGTGCCATAGATAAAACTTTGCCATTTTCCTAACACAGAGAGAGGTAGAGACAGAGGGCTTCCATCCGCTGGTTCACTCTCCAGAGGGCAACAGCAGCTGGAGCTGGCCGACCAGAAGACAGGCGCTTCTTCTGGGTCTCCCACTCGGATGCAGGGGCCCAAGGACTTGGACCACCTTGCATTGCCTTCCCAGGCCATAGCAGAGAGATGGATGGGAAGTGGAGCAGCTGGGACTCGAACTGCTGGCCATATGAGTCGCCGACACCGCAGGCGGAAGCTTAATCTACTTCCAGCGCCAGCCCACTTCCCAGTTTTTTATGAGTTTAGAAAACCGGAAGTGTTCACGTGGTACCACGCCCTACGTCTGGGGTAAGAGGAGGTACTTCCTGGGGGAAGGGTCCCCTGATTGACAGGTAGATAAACACGGCAACACAAAGCAACGGTGCGGCTTCCGGCTTGTGAACTTAAAATTATCTATCTAAGCTTTCCCACAACAAGTCTGCACAGCCGAGCAAAGAACCTGCGAGCCCAGTTTTGGGGGAGGCTGGAAGGAAGTGTCTTTTGGAAAATGCCAGGGTGCACTTGGCGTCAGGCTCAGGAAGTCAGAGCTCAGGGGAGGGGAAGCGCAGTGGTGGCTGCCACTTGGAGGTGCACCCTGGCTCAGAGACGGCTTGGCACGGCCTGGCTCCACCACGCCTCCTACGTTCCCTTCGTCATACATCCACCAAAGACATCGCAGCTGGAGAAGCCGAAGCAAAGCCCACACGAGCTCCCCCAAACCCCATGCTGTTCCATCAAAGGCAGGTGGATTTTCCTTCACAGCCTCCATGGGTGCTGTGCCAACGGGCAGGTTTGCAGCTGCCTGTCACATGGGGTGATTACAGAAAATCCGGGGAGCGCTCCGTGGAAGGCGTGGCCCTCGCGGTCAGCTAAGGTCTGGTTTGGTTCTCTCATTGCGGCGGGGAAGTGGCAGCTCCCAGTGCTGCCCAAGTGTAGGTCGTTTATCTCATCACAAACAACACCTCGCTCCGCGTGGGCTGGGTTGGAGAAGGACCCTGGGTGCAAACTGAGAGGCCTTGGACCTTGCTCTGGAGCCCTGCTTTCCACTGCCCCTGGAATACCCCGGGCCAGACACCGCCACTGCCCCTGGAGTCCGACCTTCATGCAGTGGGTGTGGCTCCCTTCCCCTCCCGAAGGGGTTCCTGGATCGCCCCTCCCACCTGGAGTAGCCCCCCTGTGCCCGGCTGCACCCAGGGCTGTCACCAGGCTGTGAGGTCATTTCGTCGTCATCACGGGCCTGCCAGGTAGGTGCTGTTTTAGTCCTCCCCTTCACAGACGAGGGGACTGAGCCCGAGAGAGGCTAAGGAACTCCTGTCTAAGCTCCTTCGCCTCCTCATAGTCGAGATCTGAATCCTGGCTACACCTCTGCTGTGCTGTGCTGCCTCCTGCCTGGGTATCTTTAACTCCTCTAATAAGTTAGATCAGAGAGCCATCCTGTAAATCCCTTCCCCTTCTCCTCTGGCGGGAGGCCAGCTCGCCTCCCAGCACATCTAATTGGTGATCGCCTCAGGCAGGAAGACAAATCTAGCTCATGCCCTGCAGGACCCCTGGGGTCCCAGGCTGAGCTGCGCAGTCCTTTGCAGGCAGGAAAGCAGCAGGTCACACTGGCAGGTGCTCACCTTTCAATGTCAGCCCCGTTGCTGGACTTCAGGCCCCCGTCTTCCGCCGCTTCCCCAGCTGGATGCAGGGGTCCTGGTCTCTTGGACAAAGGTTACAGTGTGTGCCTGGCTGTGGTTCTGATTGGGTAAGACCTGTACCATACTGGCTATTAAATATTTTTTCTTTATTATTCGAAAGGCAGAGAAACACCCACACACAGAGACAGAGATAGACAGAGAGAAACGCTCATGCACTGGTTCATTCTCCAAATGCCCACAGTGGTCAGGGCTGGGCCAGGTTGAAGCCAAGAGCCAAGAACTCAATCCGGGTCTTCTATGGAGGTGGCAGGTGCCCAATTACTTGAGCTGATTCTGCATTAGAAGGAAGCTGGAATCAGGCAGAGCCGAGACTTGAAGCCAGGCACTCTGATACGGGATGTGGCATCTGAATGGCTAGACCAACTGCCTGCCCCTTAAAGATGTTCAGTATCACCCCAGCCAGATCCTTTTGCAGGACCCCCGCCTTCAGGCCCACTCTGGCTACAAGTGTGGCTTGCTGGAGGCTGGAAGTCTCTGTGGCTTCAGCCTGCCTACCATCCAGTGGAGCTTTGAATTGAGTTCTGAACTCTAGTCCTGGTACCCAGGGTTCCACCAGGCCTGCTGGTGATGGGCTCTACCCAAAGAGAGGTTTCTGTGTCCATCCAGGGTTTGTGTGTGTGTTTGCTGGCTTGATTGAAGCAACGCTGTCATGGCAAGGAGTTACAGCACAGCAAACAACTTAATGTTGTTAGCCATTAGGTGTTTCTTTGTCCTTAGAAGTTCCATACCTACCCTGGCTTCTTGAGGGGACTTTAAAGATATCTACATTGCCTTCTACCCATAAAAAGTATGTATCATAGGCTGGTGCCGTGGCTTACTAGGCTAATCCTCCGCCTGCAGTGCCAGTACTCCGGGTTCTAGTCCCGGTTGGGGTGCTGGTTCTGTCCCGGTTGCTCCTCTTCCAGTGCAGCTCTCTGCTGTGGCCTGGGAAGGCAGTGGAGGATGGCCCAGGTCCTTGGGCCTTGCACCCACATGGGAGACCAGGAGGAAGCACCTGGCTCCTGGCTTCGGATTGGTGCAGTGCGCTGGCCGTGGCGGCCATTTGGGGGGTGAACCAATGGAAGGAAGACCTTTCTCTCTGTCTCTCTCTCACTGTCTAACTCTGCCTGTCAAAAAAGAAGTATCATATACAGTCATCATCTTGTTTTGGTTAATGATGGAGCACATATATTCATATGACAGAGTTTCTATAAGGTTGTATATATCTATAAGAGCTGGAAAATTTCTATCACCTAGTGATGTCATAGCCTTAACGTTGTAGTTCAAAACATACTTGGGTTTGTGGTGATTGTCAGCAAACTGAATGCACTGGCAGTCATATAAACGTAGAGCACAGGTGGATGTACGCCAGATGATTGGTGGAGGAATGGAGTTAAAAGACAAGCTTAGGGGCTGGCATTGTGGCACAGTGCGTTAAGCTACCTCCTGTGACACTGACATCCCATAGGAGGGCTGATTTGAGGCTTGGCTGCTCTGGTTCTAATCTAGCTCCCTGCTAATATGCCTGGGAGGGCAGTGGAAGATGGCCTAAGTGCTTGGGTCCCTGCCACCCATGTGGGAGACTGGGAAGAAGCTCCTGGCTCCTGGTTTCAGCCCGGCCCAGCCCCAGTTGTTTTGGGCATTTGGAGATTTAACCAGTGGATCGAAGATATCTCTTTCTTCCTTTCTCTTTCTCTTTATAACTCTTTCAAATTCAATAAACAAATCTTTTGAAAAGGAGGCAAGTTTAGTATGGTACAAGAATTTTGAAATCCATGTGTAAGAGTGCTCTTCAGAAAGTTCACGGGAAGTATGTATTATGAAAACCTATGTATAGACTTCAAACAATATTTTTGCCTCATAAAAATGGATCTCTTAATTCCATTTCCCTTGTGATTTTAAAAATAATATTTATTTATTTGTAAGGCAGTTAGAGAGTGAGAGAGAGAGAGATGGAGGGAGAGAGAGAGATCTCCCATCCTCTGGTTCACTCCCCAAATACCCACAACAGCTAGGGTTGGGTCAGGCTGAAGCCAGGAACCTGGTACTCTAACTACGTCTCCCAAGTGGGTGCAGGGATCCAAGCACTGGGACCCTCTTCTGCAGCTTTCCCAGGTGCATTAGGAGGGAGCCAGATTGGAAGTGGAGCAGCCAGGACTGGAACCGGCGCTCATATGGGACACCAGCATTGTAGGTCATGGCTTAACCCCCTGCACCATGAAGTCGGCCCTTCCCATGTGCTTTCTGAAGCTTCTATCCTCATGTGACGACGCACAGCCCGTGATACTTGCTAGCGGTAATAGAGGACTGTGTTTCTGGTTAATGTATTTACCAGGCTGTAGTTTTCATCACTATTTTAGTGTAATCCTTCTACTTATATACAAAAAGTCTCCTATAAAACAGTTGCTGAGCTGCACCGGCGGTGGCCTCGCGCACCCTGTGTTTATCGTGTCTCTTGATTGCACAGATTCCTCATGTGCTTGATTTAATCTCATGTTGTTTTGATCATCATAGCCCCTAAGGGTACAAAATCCACTGCTGATGCTGCCAGTAAGTGGCTCCGTCTGTGATTGACCTGGAAACAAAAATAAAATAATGCAGGATTGCAAAGGTGGAAAATCAGGAGCCTGCATGCAGGCTCTGGTGTGTACACGATGGGATCACCTAACAATGCGTTTAACCTAGCATCTTCCCAGCGGTGACACGTGACTATCATAGGTCATAAAAAGTTAGGCATTGTGGAATTCACTGGCCGCACTGTCTAGTTGTAGACAGCTACAGAGGCTTTGTCTTTTTTTTTTTTTTCCAAGATTTTTCTTTGAGGGGCAGAGTTAAGAGAGAGAAAGAGAGAAAGAGGGAAAGAGAGGGAAAGAGAAAGAGAATCTTCCCTTCTGCTGGTTCACTCCCCAAATGGCTGCAATGGCTGGAGCTGTACCAATCTGAAGCCAGGAGCCAGGAGCTTCTTCTGGGTCTCCCACGTGGGTGCAGGGGCCCAAGGACTTGGGCCATCTTCTACTGCTTTCCCAGGCCACAGCAGAGAGCTGGATGGAAGAGGAGCAGCTGGGACTAAAACCATATGGGATGCCAGCGCTGCAGGCAGAGGATTAACCTACTGTGCCACAGTGCCGGCCCCCACCCATTGTCTCTTGATTCTGCATTCTTTAGACTGAATTCTTTTTTCCTTTTATGGTATTTACCATCAATTCTAGGTTTATAGCCTCACATTTTAGCAACATTGGCACACACACACACACACACACACACAGAGAGGGAGGGAGGGAAGGAGGGAGGAAGGGAGGGAGGGAAGGAAGGAAGGAGGGGAGGAGGGAGGGGCTGATCTCAGCAAAAGTCCCTGCATTAGCTCTGCATGGGCTGACTTGGGGCAAGTGCCCATTTCTGATCTGACCATTGTACCTGCAGGGTCTTAGTCCACCTGTACAAGGATGGACTGGGTCCGAGGAAAGGTAAGTGTGCCCCTCGCCTGTTCCCCAGCCTCCTGATCCCGGAGACAATCAGACACAGCGGGGAGTCAAGTCTAGCAAGAACAGAGCCTTTTATAACACAAAACTGCAGTCACTGGGGCAGGGCTAGGGACCAACCAGTCACTTAAATGGTCATTTTATGGGGCGATTTTTACAGGACTAGCCACATGTCTATATACTTGTTACTAGTTTTGTTACCTCCCCTGATGTTGCATGGCCAATTAGCTTTAGTGGTAAACAACTTTGGATTTCACCCACCTTACTTCCTCTGGGCACCATCTTTGAATTGCTTCGTGTAACTAATTTCCGCACAGTACCCAGAAGAAGAATGTACCAGTTGACCAAGGCTACCCTAATCAGTTACCCTAGTCCTAACCCAAGTCACATTGATGGAACAGGAAAGGACTGATTCTAGGAGAGTTCAGTTGCTAAGATATGTTAGGCAGAATCCCAAGACAGCCCAAGATTCCTGTGCTCGAGTGTGCACGCCCTGTGTGGTCTCCTGCCCTGGAGAGCCGGCACAGCTGGTGGACCTGATGGGATGGACCCCCCCCCCCCGCCCCTCCCCAAGACTGGGTTCCTAATCAGTTGATTTTGAGTTGATTGAAGTGGAGGGAATCTGAAAGGACCTGTCTTAATCAAGGGCATCTTTGCAAAGAACAAAGGGGAGCAGGCATTTGGCCTAGAGGTTAAAGTGCTGGTTAGGATGCCTGTGTGCTGTATCAGAATATCTGGGTTCAGTTCCTAGCTGCAGCTCCTCACACCAGTTTCCTGCTAAAGCAGACCCTGGGAGGTAGCAGTGATGGCTGAAGCAATTGAGTTCCTGCCACCCAAGGGGAAACCTGGATTGAATCCCCAGCTTTGGGGGGAGTGAACCAGCAGATGGAAGAGTCTCTCTCTCTCTCTCTCTCTCTCCTGCCTCCCCACTAAGACTAGACCCTTCGAGAAATCAGAGACATTCAAGGGATGAGGAAGCCTATGGAAGAGCCAGCACCTGGGGTGATTGTTAGGAGGTAAGAGAGGCCTCTGACTGATAGCCAGCAAGACAACAAGGACCTCAGCCATGTAACCACAGGGAACCAAGGTTTGAGAGCAATGAGTGATGTTGGAAGAGGGCCCTGGACTTCAGTTTCAGGCTAGTGAGACCCAGAGGAGAGAATTTGGTTGAGCCATGCTTGAACTTGAACCTTGAACTGGGGAGATGACACACTCATGTTGTTTTAAGCTGCTGGACTCTGCCAGTTTTGACACAGCAAGAGGAAGTGAATATGCAGAATGAGGAGGACAAATGCTGGGTAGGCAACAGTGGTTGATGGGTCTGAGCAGTTGGGAGACAGGTGGCTGTCTCTGGTTGAAATCTTCGAGTTCGGGAATTAAAGCATAGCCTGCAGTATGTCCGTGTCTCTGAACCCTATCTGGGGAAGCAGTTTCCTTGGGGGCCATCCTGTCCATTTCAATTCCTCTTAGAATCTTCTGCTTCTTGAGAGGGGACGGGGGTCCAGCATTCATTCATTGCTTGCGTTTGTCATTTATGGTGGCTTAGTGTCAGTTCTTCCTTCCCTACAATATTAAGAATTTCCTTGGGGGAATTCCCCCCTGGAACTCTAACTTCAGTGAATGAAGTGGAGTCACCCTCACCTTCAATTCCAGCCGTGGGTCCTGATTCACTTAAACCAATCAGCATACCCTATTCCCAGGCCATGGTGATTGATTCAGCGATGGGCCAATGAGAGGCCTTGGATTTTTAAAAGATAATCATTCATGTATTTATTTGAAAGATAGGGGCGGGAGAGGGGGAGGAGTGAGTTGCCATCTACTGGCTCACTCCATAAATACCAAGCAACAGCTGAGTCTGGGCCAGCACTGAAGATGGGGAGCCAGCAACTCAGTCTCCCATGTGGGTGACAGAAGCCCAACTATTTGAGCCACCATCACTGTCTCTCAGGGTCTGCATTAACAGAAAACTGGATGCAGGAGCTGGAGGGGAGCCAGGTATTGAACTTGGAACTCTGATATAGGACTTGGGCATCTTAACTGTTAAGCCAGACACTCATTCAACTGCTAGTGTGTGTGTGTGTGTGTGTGTGTGTATGTATGTACTATACACACACAGACACACATACTCTCTCTCACTGTATAGTGAGCGAGCAAGAGAAACCCTCTCCTTTTGGACATGAACTGGTCAACCATATCAAAGTTGTGTAAAGAGAAATTTATGAATGGAGAGAATTAAGAAATGGAGAGAAGAATGGAATTAAGAAATGAAATGAGAAAGACCGGGTCCTGGTAAAAATGTGGAGCCTGGATCAATCCATAGCTGCAGGTCTTCCCCTGAGCCGTTCTGTTGCATGCCAGATTTGGGTTGGATATTGCAATACTTACAAGTGATTGAGTTGACTTCCATTCCCTGTTTATGTTTCTTAATTGTTGGATGCCCATGAATGTGTGTGTGTCTGTTGGTGTAGCTGATCAGAAAGTGCCTATTTTCTCTATAACCAGAAAGAGCAGTAACGGGCATCTTGGTTTCACAGGGCCCTGACTGCCCCCGTGTTAATCTGAAGTTCAGCGCTGAGGCACCTGGGTGCCTGCTGAAAGACAGGGACTCTGTTTTTGTAAACTTTCTTTACATCGATGACAAAATAGCAAAACAGCACATGAAGCTTCTGCCTCGTGCCCTGGGCTCGTTCTGGAGGTGACTCTGAGAGGGGAAGGTTTCCTCCTCCACGCCCGGGGCCGGGTCCTTGTTGGGAATTCGACCTCAGGGGTCTGAGTCAGACCCGACTGACTGCAGGCACCACATTTGGACTCAGGTCTGTGGGTCCAGTGCTGATGCTCCCTGTGCCCTGTGGACACACAGCGCTGTCTCTGGCTTTTCTTCCTCCTGATTTAGCACCACTCAGGGCAAGGATTCTGGGAGGCAGAGGAGGAGTGGCCCTTCGTTCTCTTGTGGGGTCTGAATTTGCTTGCCCTGCTCTTGGCCCAGTCTGGTTTTCTAAACAGCATCCAGCAGTGCCTTGTCATAAAGGAAGGGGGCTTTTCTCCTTGGTGGTGGGTAGTCAGGACATTTAAAGAAATTATTTATTTTCATTTGAAAGAGCAAGCAAGCAAGTAAGCTTCCATCCACTAGTTAACTTCTTAAATACCTGTAACAATCAGGGCTGGAGCAGGCAGAAGCCAGGACCCAGGAACTCCATCCACGTCTCCCACGTGGGTAGCAGAGACCCAAGGGCTTGAGCCCTCACCTGCTGCCCCCCCCCCCAGGGTGTGCTGGATTGGAAGTGAAGGAGCTGGAACTTGAACCAGGCACTCTGATAGGGGATGCAGGTGCCCCAAGTGGCATCCTAATTGCTGTGCTGAACATCCGCCCCTAGAGCCAGGAGTTTAACATTGATGATTGTCTCATAATCAAACACCTGCACTAGTCTTGTCAAGTGCTTAGCCATGGAAATGAAAGAACGGAAGTGTGAGCTGACATGTCGTGGTGCTGAACCCCCAGACCGAGGCTTGTGAGCGTGTTTTCAAGGTTCTTTTCTCCCTCCTTACCCCGGGCCTGCCCCTCCTGTGGGTCTCTGTGGCCTGGCCAAGCACCTTCACTGCAGAGCCCAGCCCTGCACTTTTTTTTCCTTAAAGATTGATTTATTGATTGATTTGAGAGGCAGAATACAGACAGAGAGAGGGAGAGGCAGAGAGAGAGAGTCTTCCATCTACTGGTTCTCTCTCCAGATGGCTGCAATGGCCGGATCTGGGCCCATCCAAAACCAGGAGCTAGGACCTTCTTCCAGGTCTCCCACACTGGTTCAGAGGCCCAAGCACTTGGGCCATCTTTTACTGCTTTCCCAGGCCATCAGCAGGGAGCTGGATTGGAAGTGGAGCAGCCGGGACTCGAACGGGTGTCCATGTGGATGCTAGTGTCACCGGCAGAAGCTTAAACTACTACACCACACCATTGGCTCCTGCACTTCTTAGTAATTCCTCTAGTTTTGGGTGATAATACAGTAGGTCCCCTTATCCATGGCTTTGCTACAGTCAACCACAGTCCCCCCCACAAAAAAAAAAGCCTAATGCATTAGCTGTCACAGTGTCACGGTGCTTATGTCCAAGTAGCTCTTATTTTACTTAATAATGGCCCCAAAGCACAAGAGTCGTGATGTTGAGGGCATACAGCATGGAAGGAGAGATGACCAGGTACCATGTGGCCACACTGCTCAGCTTATGGTCTATAGAGAGTTGGGCACTGCCTGTGGTTTCAGGCATCCACTGGGGGTCTTGGAAATTGTCCCCCCAAGGATAAAAGGGGGCTGCTATAGCTTCTTCCAGTGGCACGGATACTCCTGTAGCCCGGGCTCTTGGTGGATGTAACAGGGTGAAGTCGTGAATCCTCTAAGGCACACTCAGGGTTCACCTTTTTCCTTCCCTAGAAGATTCTCATTTAAAAAGCTATTTTTTGTTTCTCTATTTGAGTTTCAAATACCAGCTTTTGAGGGCCTCCCTTGTCTGCTCATTCCCAAGAGAATTTTTATGATGCCTGCACTTTTAAAAAAAGGGCTCATCTGGCTTTTGGTTTATGTTTTGGACACTTTGCACTTGTGCCTCCAAATCCACTCTCTGCTGTTCTCCACTCTACTGTGTTCAGGGAGCTGGGTTAGGCCACTCGTCTCTGGCTTCCTGCCAGGATTGGCCAGTGGGAGCAGGGAGGGTGACAGTGAGGCCAGGGCACTGATTCCTCTAGCTCCCTGCCAGGCTGAGGGTTGGCCATGGCTGACCTCCTCCTTGAAGGTCCCAGTTCTTATTTGGCTGCCACATCTCTCTCTCTGGATCCAGAACTCTTTGCTTGCCTTTCCCTTTAGACCTGGGAGTTAGGGGTTGCCTGCTGTTGACAATTCCAGGATGCTTCACATCCCTGGGGTCTCCTAACCCTGCCCATGCTTCCATAAATAACATCTTCCCTAAACTGTCCTTGGTAACCCTCTCTGGGTATGCCATGCATTTCCTGCCAGGACCTGACTGCTCTCTTCCAAATACCCAGTATCAAAGAAGACACCCCAAGGGCTGTAAGGGGAACCCCAAAAAGCTTCCTGCACATCCTCTGGTGAGGGGGGAGTCCTACATTGGATCAATTAATGCTGCTGTTTGCTGTTGGTATCACGATGCACCTGTGTACCTCTTAGTTCTGGTTGGGGACCGCTGGGCAGTGCACCTGTAGTTAATGACTCTGGACATAATTCTCAAGTTCATCTGTGTGTTTTCTGATTCTGTCCAGCCAGTGAAGAGCTCCCAATTCTATGGCCAAGGAAAACCAAAATCTCACCAGGGTTCTGTGAATGGCTGCCTCTGGCATTGTCATAATGGCGTATTAGGTGTGAACCTCACTGTCCCAGGTGTGAATTCTCTCAAATAATCCAGTCATACTCAAGTGCTAGTGGTTCACTGTGGTTACACAGCTTCTAGGCAGGCTCTGGATGGTCCCTGTCTTCTGGTACTCATGCCCCTGTGTCGCTCCCTCCTCTGAATGTGGGCTGGCCCCCATGACTTGCTTTTAGACAAGAGAACATAGCAAAAGTGAAGGGGTATTGCTTCTGAGATGAGATGACCCAACACTGGGGCTTCTGCTTGCTGGGGTGCACTCCCTTGCCCTGACTTGCTCACTCTGCTAAATCAAGCTGCTACTTTCTGAGTTGTCCTGTGGCAAGGACCTGAGGGTGGCCTCTGACAGCAGCTCGTGAGAAACTGAATCCTGCCAACCACAGGGCTCTTGAGCTTAGAGGCAGGTCCTTTCCCAGTCGAGTCTTGAGATGAAATCTGGCTGAAACCTTGAGAGCTCCTTGTGGGAGACCCGTGCTCAAATTTCTGATCTGTAGAAATTGTGGCATAAGAAATGTGTGTTGTTTCAAGGTGCTAAGTTTGTTTATTTTTTGAAAGGCAGGGGTGAGGAGAGAGAGAGAGAGCTATCTTTCATCTGCTGTTCATTCCCCAAATGGCTGCAACAGCTGGGGCTGGTCCAGGCCTGGAGCTCCATTCAGGTCTCCCACATGGGTGGCAGGGACCCAGGCATTTGGGCCATCTGCTGCTGCTTTGCCAGGTTCATTAGCAGGGAGCTGGATCAGGAGTGGAGCAGACAGGACTCTACCTGGTGATCTGATATAGGATGCCAGCATTGTAGATGGCAGCTTAGCTTGCCGTGCCACAATGCCTGCCCCAAGTGGATAGCTAATACTGCAGTATAGATTTTACTGAGGATTCTAGTGAGATCAAGGTGGCATTCATATCGCCAGTCTTACAACCACTAGCCACCTGTGCAGTCCATCAGGCACATCCTCTGCTCTCCCAGTGCTGAGGGGTCCCTTCCTTTTATCCTTTCTCAATATGATTCTTTGGTTTTGCCCATTCTGGCTTCATTGGATATCATCTGTCCATTTGGAGGAACATTTTAGTTCTTCCTGACTTCTACTCCCAGATTTATTGACAAACAACATATTTAGCAGGAAAAAATATCCTCTCTGTTAATACAGCCTCTCTTTCTTGGGCAGAATGGTTGGTGTTGGGCTTCAGTGGAAAGAAGGGGCCATCAAAGAAGGAGGTACCTTTCTCTGAAGGGAGGAGAGAACTTCCACTTTGATTATGGCCCTGCCTAAATAATTTTGGAGTTTGTGGACTCAAAAGGCTTCCATAGCCTTGGCAGCTCATGACAAGAGCCTTGGGAGATCACTGACTTCATAAATAAGAGTGTCAATTGTTAAATCAACAACAGGAGTCACTGTGCATTTGCTCCCCATGTAGGACCTCTGTCCTTAATGTGTTGTACTGTGTGAATTAACAGTAAAACTAATCTTCAAACAGTACTTTATACTTTGTGTGTCTGTGTGGATGCAGACTTTTGAAATCTTTAGTATAGAGTCAATCTTCTGTATATAAAGATAATTAAAAATGAATCTTAATGAAGAATCTTAATGAAGAAGGAGTAGGAGGTGGGATGGGAGTGGGGGTGGGAGGGCAGGTATGGGGGGAAGAACAACTATAATCCAAAAGTTGTACTTGCAAAATTTATATTTATAAAATAACAGTTTTCTGAAAAAAGGCATTGGGTTTAAGATAAATAAAATATCTATTACATTAATCTCTTAGCTTCTTCTTGTGTATATTGATACTCAACAGTTTAAAGCAGGGGCGAGTGTGCGGTCTAGCAGTTAAGATGCCCGCTTCACATAAAAAAAATGCCTGGGTTTGAGTCCCAGTTCTGCTCTTGATTCTAGTTTTCTGCTAATGCATATCCTGGGAGGCAGGTTTGGCAAGTTTTGATTTGTTTGGTACTATGGTTTGGGTGTCCCTCAAAACTCCATGTGTCTGTCAAAGGTTTGGTCCCCACAGCTGGTGTTGTGGCTTAGTGGGTTAAAAAGCTGCCTGGGATACTGCATACCAAATGGGTGCCTATTCCAGTCCCAGCTGCGCTACTTCCAATCCAGCTCCCTGCTAATGAGCCTGTGAAAGCAGCAGAAGATGGCCCAAGTGCTTGGGCCCCTGCCACCTATGTGGGAGACCTGGATGGAATTCCAGGGTCCTTGCTTTGGCCTGGCCCAGCCCCAGCTGTTGCAGCCATCTGGGGAGTGAATCAGGGAATAGAAGATCCCCTCTCCCTGTTTTCCTCCCTGCTCTCTGTAACTCTGCCTTTCAAATAAATAAATAAATCTTAAAAAGTTTAATCACCAGGGTGGTGCGATTGGGAGGTAGAGGAACCTATAGTGGTGGGGCCTAGTGGGAGATCCTTAGGTTAGAAGGGGGCATGCTCTCAGGAGGTTGCTATTGAAGCCTGAATGTGGGCCCAATTTTTCTCTCTCTGCCTCCTGCTCTCGGTGTGATCCTTCCTTCATATGATCCCTATCATCTGCGATGGTGCCGTCACCAAAGGTTGTGTCAGCCTACAACACAGTGAGCTACATAAACCTCTCTCTCCTTCATTAAGTAGCTTGTCTCAGGTAGTTTATTATAGTAATGATAAGCTGACTAATGCAGCTGGTCCATGCAGGCAAATCCTGGGAGGGCTCAGATTCAGTTACATATCCAATATCCATGCAGCAAGAGAGATAATGTAGGTGTTTACATTGGTGTTTTAAATATGTGACCCAATAAATCAACTAAAATGCAGCAAAATAATTATACAAAAGACAAAGAAGTAGGGAAAACTTCAGGAATTGGAGCTGTTGAAGATAAATCTGAATGTGGCCATTCTTACTACCCATGTGTGAGATGCCATGAGCTGTCACCCAGATTCCTGTAAGAACTTCCTAGCTGTACTCTGTCTCAGATTTGCCTTCTAAGTGTCTATTTTCAATACAGAAACCAGAATGATTTTTAAAAAGTAAGTCAGAACATTATTCATTATAGCCAAAGGTAGAAATAACCTCAATGTCCATCAAATGAATGGATGGGCAAAATATAGTTCTCATGTATCCACACAGTGAAATGTTATTTGACAGTAAGAGGCAGTCAGATTCAGAGACAGGAAGTAGAAACGCGATTGCTGGAGTGAGGGAAGCTGAGAATGGGAGTCGTCTGATGAGTCCAGAGTTTCAGTTTTGCAAGATCAAAAGAGTCGTGGAGATGGATGGTGGTGATGGTTATATAATAATGTGGTTGTACTTAGTGCTACTCAATTGGAAACTAAAAAATGGTGAAGATTGTCAAAAAAAAAAAAAAAGAAAAAAGACTCAAATACTGATATGTGCTGCACTGTGGATAAAAGTTGAAAAGCTTATGCTAAATGAAAGAAGCCAAGCAGGGACCAGCGTTGTGGTACAGAGGGTTAAACTGCTACCTGTGTTGGCCGGCACTGTGGCTCACTAGGCTAATCCTCCGCCTGTGGGGCTGGTACTCCGGGTTCTAGTCCCTGTTGGGGCGCTGGTTCTGTCCTGGTTGCTCCTCTTCCAGTCCAGCTCTCTGCTGTGGCCCAGGAAGGCAGTGGAGGATGGCCCAAGTGCTTGGGCCCTGCACCCTCATGGGAGACCAGGAGGAAGCGCCTGTCTCCTGGCTTTGGATCAGTGCAGTGTGCCGGCCGTAGTGGCCGTTTTGGGGGTGTACCAACAGAAGGAGGACCTTTCTCTCTCTCTCTCTCTCTCTCTCTCTCTCTCTCTCTGTGTGTGTGTGTCTCTGTCTCTCACTGTCTAACTCTGCCTGTCAAAAAGAAAAAAAGATGCTGCCTGTGATATCAGCATCTCATATGTGTGTTGGTTCAAGGGCCAGCTGCTCCAATTCTGATGCAGCTTCCTGCTAATGTGCCTGGGAAGGTAGTGCAAGGTGGCCCAAGTATCTGGGCCCCTGACACCCACGTGAGAGACCCAGATGGAGTTCCAGGTTCTTGGCTTCTGCCTAGCCCAGCCTTGGCTGTTACAGCCCTTTTTGGGGGAGTGAACCAGTTAGTGGAAGAAATCCACCCCCCCACCCCATCTCTGTATAACTCTGCTTTTCAAATAAATTTTTGAAAAACCAAATAATAAGAAAGAAGCCAAGTACAAAATGCCACATCTTATACGATTACACTTACAGGAAACATTCAGAATAGGCAAATCTCCAGGAACAAAAAGCAGATTAATGGTGGCCCGAGACTGGGGTTGAGGGGTGGGGACTGTAGGCAGGGACTGCTCTTGGGCACAGAGTTTCTTTCTGGGGTGATGGAAATATTCGAAAATACACTGGTGATGCATGCACTATTATGTGAATAATAGTCATTGAATTCTAAACTTTTTTTTTTTTGACAGGCAGAGTAGACAGTGAGAGAGAGAGACAGAGAGAAAGGTCTTCCTTTTGCCGTTGGTTCACCCCTCAATGGCCGCTGTAGCTGGCGCGTTGCGGCCGGCGCACCGCGCTGATCCGAAGCCAGGAGCCAGGTGCTTCTCCTGGTCTCCCATGGGGTGCAGGGCCCAAGCACTTGGGCCATCCTCCACTGCACTCCCTGGCCACAGCAGAGAGCTGGACTGGAAGAGGAGCAACCAGGACAGAATCCGGAGCCCCGACCGGGACTAGAACCTGGTGTGCCGGCGCCGCAAGGCGGAGGATTAGCCTAGTGAGCTGTGGCGCCAGCCGATTAAAAATATTTTAAAAAATAATTGTGCTTGTATTGAACATGTATGGATTTTTAAAAAGTCTTGTCATTGCTTCTTAAACAATACAGTTTAACAGCTATTTACATAGTGTTTAACAACTATAAGTGTTCCAAGTCATATAAAGATGACTGGCAGTGTTATGTGAGGTTGTAGGTAGGTTCTATGGACATACTAGGCCATTTTATAGAAGGGACTTGAATGTCCATGGATTTTAGTATTTGCAAGGGACTACGTGGGGGGTGACAGTCCTGGAACCAACCTCCCGTGGGTCCAGGGCTCATCAAGGAACAATTATATGTTGTTCAGGTCACAAGGAAGAAAGAAGTCAGATCATGACATTTCTGTTCACCTCTTCCAGAGGAGCTCTGTGTCACTTGGAGTCAAAATGAATGTTCTTCAAATCACCTGCAAGGCCAACACGCTTGGCCTCCCATCCCTGCCTTGTCTGAGCTCACTATTTCCTTCAGCTGTGCAGGCTCCCTTGCTGACCCCCAGCCGCCCAGACCTGCTCCTGCCTCCAGGCGTTGCCCTCGCCGGTGGTCCTCTCTGCCTCCAAGGTGCTGCCATCGGATCCACTCAGGGCTTGCTCGCTCCTCTAGGACTTTGTTCAAATGTCACTTCCTGGCTACCTCTCTGAGGGGCACCCTCCAGAAAAGGGCATTTTTGACATTTTCAAGTTTTCTTCTTCCTTTTTACTGTGGCACACCTGAAATATAAAACAGTTCACTTGTTTTTTGGTTCATTGTTTGTGTCCCTATCCCTACCCTGGAAAATAAGCTTGACAAGGCTGGGATTTTTTTTATAAATATTTATTTATTTATATACTGGAAAGGCAGAGTTACAGAGAGGCAGAGGCAGTGAGAGAGAGAGAGAGAGAGAGGACTTCCATCTGCTGATTCACTCCCCAGAAGGCTGCATCGGCTGGAGCTGCGGCAATCCGAAGCCAGGAGCCAGGAGCTTCCTCCAGGTCTCCCACGCAGGTGCAGGGGACCAAGGACTTGGGCCATTTTCTACTGCTATCCCAGGCCATAACAGAAAGCTGAATCAGAAGTGGAGCAGCTGGGACTTGACCTGGCGCCGGCTTTACCCACTACACCACAGCCCCATCAAGATCCCCAGGGCTGGGATTTTTATCCCTTTTGTACACAGCTGCATCTTTAGTATTTGTAAAAGTGTTTGGTGCATAGCAGGTGCTCAATAAGTATTTGTTGAATGGATGAATGAAAAATTGTCCTGTGTTCAAGCAGTCCTGGTATGTTGCTTAGGAAATTTGTGGTTATTAGGGAAATACCAGCTAACTACAAATAATGCAGGAAAATGTCACACAAGCTGGCATCTTGATTACACAGATCTATTTATTTATGCATTTAGTTTTTAAAATGTTCATTTTAAATCACAGACTCTTGAGGGTAACTTAAGCCAGTAACACAATCCTTTGGGCAATGTGTCCCTTATTTTTCACTCTACTTCTCAGGCAATTGCCTGGAGAATTGTTAAAGGTCATTTAATCAGTGAATCTTGGCTGCTCTTCTCCCAGGAGTGGGCTCTATCGAGTTGCCCATGTGAGGAGCAGCCAGAAGCACAAGGCAGCTGCTGTAGTTAAGGGTGACTGCCTAGTCAGGTGGACTGGGGCTCTTCTGCAAACCACCGCTGCTTCCTCTATCAAGAGCATCTTAGTGTCTGTGTGTGTGGCAGGTGTCTCCTGGTCATCACGGTCTCATCAGATTCTGGAGCACCACAGTTCATCTCCTTGAGATTCTCCTAGCAGTCCCCAAGGTGAATGCATGGAGGATGTGACCTGGAGTCTACAGCAAATCCATCTCAAATGTATGCTCCAACCTGGTAAAAAATCTGTCCAGCCATTTTCATACATGACTGCAACCCTCATTGTAACTTATGGATACCAAGGTTCTTTGGCGTTCCTCTGGGCACGAGAGCACTCTGTGGGTTTGTCTGTCATGCAACGCTTTCATCATCTCTCCAAACACATCAGGCACTTCATGAAGCAATCTGCTTTTGTGGAAAGGGCTAAGGATTCTGGAAAGAAATGCACTTCAATATGCAGGTAAAATAAGAAACAAAAAGAATGGATTGGAACCGGTGCTGTGGTGTAGCGGGTTAAACTGCTGCCTGCAGTGCTAGCATCCCATATGGGAACTGGTTCAAGTCCCAGCTGCTCTTCTTCCAATCCAGCTCTCTGCTATGGCCTGGGAAAGCAGTAGAAGATGGCCCAAGTCCTCAGGCCGGTGCACTCATGTGGGAGACCCGGAAGAAGCTCCTGGCTCCTGGCTCCTGGCTTCAGATCAGCGCAACTCTGGCCATTGTGGCTAACTGGGGAGTGAACCAGCAGATGGAAGACCTCTTTCTGCCTCTCCTCCTCTCTCTGTGTAACTCTGACTTTCAAATAAATAAATAAATCTTAAAAAAAAAAAAAGAATGATTTTGGAACTGGAAATGGAGAGTTTAAAGTAAGGGTGAAGCCCGCGGCACAATAGTAGAGAGGGGGATGACTCTGTGCAGGGCTGTGGATGGGAGCCTGTTTCTACCTGCATATGCTATGTGGGTTACCTTAGCAGGCAGACAATAGGTAGGTGATGTCCAGGGCCACAGCTGGTGAATTACAAAAGATGCCACCTGTGCACCTTTATAAAATGTGACTCCCCTGGAAGGGGTGGACGACTATCAAAAGGCAGCTCTTCGTCCAAGCTCAGGCCTCTGAACCAGACCAGATGGCTTAATCATGGTTAAGTCAGAGCTTGGACTGGATTTCTGTCCCCACTGATCACTTTGGTCAGGTGCCTTTGTGCAGCACGCACACAGAACAACTGTGTTTGGAGACCCTGAGAATGCCCACTATTCTTCATTACAAGACTCAGCAATTTAGAAAGCTGAGAGAAGCATTTAAAAACATAAAGTTGGGGCAAATTTGTGTCGAATGTGTAAGAAATTCCTTCCTTAGTGAAAGCAGTTCTATGAGATTGGTAACAGCATAGCTGAGTCGGGGTGTAGACGCTTGATGCTTACATATCCGGCAGACTGGTAGTTCCTCAGAGAAGGAATTAAGTCGTTCAGCCGATCAAATGGGGGCTCGTGTGGCAGTTCAGTTTAGTTTGAATGTGTATGTGTATACTCTAAGGCTGATTTTGAGACTGACACTTGAATATGTGTAAAAGGAGACAACTTGGGTTGAAATAACCCGTTTTTCTTTTTCTTTTTTTAATGCTTTTTGGTTCATTGGTAACAGTGAGTTGATTTATCCCTAAAATAGTTCAAAGCCTTTTCTGTTTTAGCTCTGGGAATAATGTTTTTCTTCATTTCAAAGATGTAATGTTTCTGCTAACAGTAGAGAAAGATAACAAAGATACGGACTTCAGGGCTCTTTGAAGGCAAAATGGTATTCTGAATTGGGTTTTCATTAGAGAGAGGGGTGCATCCCGAATCTGGGTTTTATGATTTCAGGTTTGTTTGTTTATGGGTTTCTTTGCTTAAACTTTAGGTGCATGCATGATCATGTGAAAAGCAGAGATGGACAAATGCTGTTTGATTTCTAAGTCTTTTCAAAGGCACTTGAAAATGTATCCCAGGTGTGCTTAACTTTCTTTTTCTTTTCTTTCTTTTTTTTTTAAAAAAGTGATTTATTTATTTATTTGAACGGCAGAGTTACAGAGAGGCAGAGGCAGAGGCAGAGAGAGAGAGAGAGAGAGACAGAGGGGTCTTCCATCCTCTGGTTCACTCCCTGGATGGCCACAATGGCTGGAGCTGTGCCAGTCTGATGCCAGGAGCCAGGAGCTTCTTCCGGGTCTCCACATGGGTGCAGGGGCTCAAGGACTTGGGCCATCTTCTATTGCTTTCCCAGGCCACAGCAGAGAGCTGGATTGGAAGTGGAGCAGCTGGGACTTGACCCATCGCCCATATGGGATGCCAGCATTGCACATGACGGCTTTACCTGCTATGCCACAGCACTGGCCCCGTTAAATTTATTTTTCACAGTTTTCATGCTCTTCCTGGAAGGAAGGCAGGAAGCCTTGTTTCCCTCCCTCCATACCTTAGAAAGAAAGAGGCTGGTGTTTCACTTCTGAATTCTTTGAGCCCAGGAGAGGAAGTGCTGAGGTTGTCCAGACGGGTTAGGTGGAGAGACAGGTCCTAATCGTCACGGGAGCAAGAAGACTTGGGGAAGAGTTGCTGGTTTAGGATTGCTGGCTTTAGAGTAGATTCTTTTCTCTAATTCTTGGTCAGTGTTAGAATGCAGGAGGGTATTCTGGAAAGTTCATGGAAAATTTGTATTATGAAAAAACCACTGGGGCCCAGTGCTGTGGTGTAGTGGGTAAAGTCGCCACCTGCAGTGCTGGCATCCCATATGGGCACTGGTTCAAGTCCCGGCTGCTCCACTTCTGATCCAGCTCTCTGCTGTGGCCTGGGAAGCAGTAGAAGATGGTCCAAGTCCTTGGGCCCCTGCACCCACACACAAGACCTGGAAGAAGCTCCTGGCTTTGGATCGGCTCAGTTCTGTCCACTGGGGCCACTTGGGGAGTGAACTGGCAGATGGAAGACCTCTCTCTCCTCTCTCTCTCTCTCTCTGTGACTCTGCCTTTTAAATAAAAAAAAGAAAGAAAAAACATGCATGGGTTTCAATTTTTTTCACCAAAGTAAACTTATCTTTTAATTCCATTTTCCATGAACTTTTTGAAGTTCCTTCACTCTTACCCAGACTCCGACAGCTACAGTGCCACTTGGTGATATAATCTCAGGGTAACTCTGTGGTGCATGTGATCTGTCATTGCCCTAAAACAACATGGTGCAGCACAGTACTATCTCTTACTCCTTGAAGCATTAGAAATATAGCCAGAGTGTTTTGAAGCCATATTGTCAGAATTATTATTTCTTTTTAAATTTGAGAGGCATAGAGAAAGAGACAGACACAGAAAGCCTCCACTCTTTTACATTACCCACATGACTACAATGACTGGCGGACTGAAGCTGAGAGCCAGAAATCTAATCCAGGTCTCCCACGTGTGGGGATGGGCCCAACTACTTGAGTCATCACCTACTGCTTCCCAAGGAATTGGAAGTCAGAACTGGGACGTGAATCCAGGTACTCTGATTTGGGATGCAGTTATCTTAACCACAGGCCAAATATCTGCCCCTGTATAATTACTTTTTAAGTTGCATTTGTTTTTTAAAATTATAACATCTTACTTTGAAATAGTTTAAGACTCCGAGTTACAGAAATAGTACAGAGATTTGCTCTCTGCCCAACACCCTCATCCTTCAATATTTACATAATTCCATTACATTGTCAAAACCAGGAAATTGATGTTGGCATAATACTATTCCAATTGATTTTAAGCTTTATTTATTTATTAATTCCTTAATTGATTTATCTGGGGAGTAATCTAGAAGCAGCTACTGCAAACCCTGGATTTCCTGGTTCAAAAGTTTGCAATTAGTGTCCATGAAACCAGCCAAGAGTTCATCCTTGAGAAATTCCCATGACTTACTCCTTGTGAGGGAGCCAGTGTGATTTACCACATCATAGCCAGTCTTCTTTGAGAACCATGCATGTGGGCAATGAGAATAAGTCATTTCCAGAATACCTTGTTGGAGGGTATTTTATTCTTTATTTGTCTGAGCAAATGCACCAGCTGACTTTTGCCCAGCATTGCAGAAGAAATTGCCTTGGACAGGACTGTCAGTGCTGGGGGCCCTGTGGACCAAGAAGGGATAACTTCAGTCTTGCACAGAAAGACCAGAGAGGAGAGTTGGGTGGGGTTGACTGGGCAAACCCTAGCCTACTTGAAGAACAACAGCATTAGAAAGAGCAAGTTGAGAGTACGGGGCAAAGACAGAGTCAATGAAGAGTACCACTTGGGGGCATTGATTTTTCTCAGCACAGCGATCTGCAAAGGGCAGTAGTTCTAGCCTTTTCTCGTAGATGAAAAAACGGAGGCTTGGCCGCGTGAAAGGCGGGCAGAGGAGATTGTCTGGGAGAGGGTATGTGGCTGTCTGCACCGTGAACTTTCTCAGCACCCTCCCCTCGTCACCATCCGCTCGTGAACAGTAACTCTCTTCCCAGGCCTTGTTTATCTTTCCTCCAAAGCCGATCTCTGATTTGGCTGTTTCTTTCCATCCCTTTTGTCATCACTCTCAGCTTCCACCGTGTCTCAGTTGTACGCGGTAATGGCCTCTTTGCTCGTCTCCCCACTTCCTCTTTTGCCTCCTTTCTGGTTCATCCTTTCAACAAAAGCCAGAGAAACTTAAAAAAACAAAAAACAAAAAACCTCTGTGTTGGATGAAGCTACTGCCCTCATTCATTCATTCATTCAAACGTTGCCTAAAAATCACTATAAAATCCAGAACTCCCATCACAACCTACACGACCCAGCATGGTCTGCAACCTGCCAGCCTCTCTGGTCGCATGATCTGCCCACCCTGCCGTCACTGTGCCGCAGCCACACTGTCCTGCTTCCATTCCCTCAGCTGCATCCTTGCTCTCCTCCTCCAGTCTTCATCCATGCTCTTCCCGATGCCTGAGATGCTCTTCCTTCTTCTTTGCGCTGTGAAATTACTTATCTTTCAGTTCTCACCTGCTTATCATGCCTGCAGCTCTCCAGAATCGAGTACACCTCGGGTATTCATTTAGAGCACCACCATTTTCTTTGGCATGCTTAACGCTACATAATTATGGATCTGTTTGTATGATTATGTATTTAATATCTGTAGCTCCTTACTAGGTCATAAACTGTACCTGGTCCAGAACTGTACTTTCAAAGTTAATCAACTAATTTTCATTTTATCTGAAAGAGTGACAGAGAATCTTCCATCCTCTGGTTCACTCTCCAAATGAGTGCAACAGCCAGTGCTGGACCCAGCCAAAGTCAGAAGCCTGGAACTCTATCTGGGGTCTCCCACATGGGTGGCAGGAACTCAGGAATTTGGGCCATCATCTGCTGCCTCCCAGGAAGCTGAATTTGAAGCAGAGGAGCTGAGACTTGAATCAGGCACTTGGATGTGGGGTATAGGTGTTCCAAGCAATGACTTAAGCTCCTGTGTCAAAACTCCTGCCCCTGGAGCTGTGTTCTTATTGCTCTCTGTTGTATTTCTGTGGTCCCATGAGGTGGCTAGCATGTGATAGGCACTCTGTAAATATTTGTTGAATGAATACATGAATGAACAAATGAGTGAAGCACACATAGGATCGCTGACGATTCTGACTTTTGATATTTTAGTGTCATTTTTCACTTACAGGTAAAATGTTACCTGGAAGACATGAGTTTGAGGCAAAAACTTGAAATCAGTGACCTGTGCCGCATACTAGATACATGTCCACACAACCTGCAATCCCTGAGTTGTGACATGGCATTGACCCTGAGGTTGCAACAGTGAACTTGGCTACAGAGGCATTGAGTGCACTGCCAACCGCAACTAGCAATCGAGTAGTGAGCAGCAGTGTCAATCTTAAAAGCATCGGATATTCTTAGATGCTTATTTTTATAATTGGTTTTATTATGGAGTTGCTAAAATGGGCCCAAACCATATGTCTCTCCATCGAGAAAAGTCTGAACACTGACTGCAGGGACCTAACACTTGCAGAGACATTGAAAAACTGCCTGCATGGCTTTGGAAGTAAAGCACTCATATTTTTTGCAACTCAAAAGAAAAGTCTTGGCTTGGAGCGGTACAATGAGAAATGCAATCAAACAAACAGATAAAAAATTGTTTGTCTCTTCATTCAAGGTCAGTTTAGAATCACTGTTGAACGGGCCCCATAATAACAGAGAACCTGCAGAGCCCAGAGCTGTAGAAAGGGCTGAAATTATTTTGGGTCAAAAAGAGGCAGCCAAGTTGGAAAAGGTGTCCTTATTGAGTGACACCATCAAATGGGTTCAAAAGATGCACTTGTATAATTGGTGGAGAGACCTCAGGGCGGCCAGTTCTTTATGTTTTGATGAAAGGGGAGACGTCAGTAGCTTAGCCATTTTACCATCTTTAAAATCATGAAGTCTACGAAGGCGTGCTCATTTGCCCGGTGCTGAAGGGTAGAGCAGGTGGTGAAGGGATTTTCAGTAAGGCATACTGTTCTCTTTTTCTGGCAAGTTTCAGTATTTGCCATTTGGGTCCAGAAATTTATTGTGTCTGTGTTTCTGAAGTACTTTGACCCTGAGAGGGAAGACAGAGGAGCCTGAGATATGACGTTCATGGACCTCAGTGGAAGCTGAACTTTTGAAATCGAATGATTAATACAATAGCATCTTGCTAAGAATAGTCTTGCTGGGGGGGTTCATTTGTTTTTCCTGGTGACAAGTAATTTATTTATCTATTAGAACTTTTAAACAGCAGCTTTAATGATTAAAATTTTTTTAAAAAATATTTATTTATTTGAAAGAGTTACAAAAAGAGGTAGAGACAGAGAGAGAGAGTGAGAGAGCCCATTCCCCAGATGGCTGCAACGGCCCAAGCTGCGCCAATCTGAAGCCAGGAGCCAGGAGCCTCCCCGGGCCTCCCAGGTGGGTACAGGGGCCCAAGGACTTGGGCCATCCTCCACTGCTTTCCCAGGCCATAGCAGAGAGCTGGATCAGAAGAGGAGCAGACGGGACTAGAACCGGTACCCATATGGGATGCCAGTGCTTCAGGCCAGGGTATTAACCCACTGTGCCAGAGTGCCAGCCCCCCAAATTTTTTTATTTGAGAGGCAGAGGGACAGAGAATGAAGTAGACAGAGAGTGCTCCCATCCAGTGATTCACTCCTCTAATGTCCACAACAGCTGGGCTGGGCTGAGGCTGAAGCCCAGAGCCAGGAGCTCAATCCAGGTCTACCACATGGATGCAGGAACTCAATTACTTGAGCCATCACCTGCTGCCTCCCAGGGTCCACATTAGCAGGAAGCTGGAGTCAGGAGCTGAAGTTGGGAAATGGACCCAGGCACTTGAACGTGGGATGTGGGTATCTTAACTAACCACTATCCTAACTGCTAGCCAAATGCCTGACCCATAATGATTTTTCAAAAGTTACATGCACATGATAAAAATTTAAGCAGTACCGGGGTGTCCAAGCCTCTCTCCTGACCAGGGACCATAGTCCAGCTTGGCTTCTTTCATGGGGAGCCCACACCTGTCTATGTCTCCATGCACATAAAGTCATTTCCTTCTTTTATTATCACAAGTGGTAGTGCACTGTCTTGTCTGTTTTTGAAATTGAGGGGAAGTTCATATAACAAAATCCGCCTTTTTGAAGTGTGCAGTTCAGTGGTGTTTGGTATATTCCCATGGCCGTGCAGCTGGTGGAACATTGAATTCTGTTTCCCACCATGTGTTCACTTACTGTATGTGGTGATTGTTCCATGCCAGTACAAGTAGATTTCTCTCTCTCCTCCTCCCTCCACAGGTAACCTGTGCAGTAGACCTGGAGACCTGGAGACAAGTTGCTCAGCTCCTCCTTCAGGACACTGTCCTGCAGGGAAGAGTGGGGAGGTCACAGCCTGCTGCTGGTCACTCTTTCAGGGTCCTCGTTAGCTTCAGGCATGGACTGAGCTTCAGGCTCCCAGGCATGGACTGAGCAAGAGGCTGGTACCATGGCCCAGCCATTTTCCTAGCAATCTTGGCTGCCTTCCAGAAGGCTGGGGACTCTCTGAGTTCTAAATTGTACTGCCTAATCCCGTTTCCTCTCCTTTTCCTTCATGGCTGTTCCTCCCTAACATTTACACGGTCCATCTCTGCGTGTGCTTCTCAGAGACCCCAGACAACACATGCGGTGTTCCATGAATCCGGCCTCCTATCCATCGATGCTGAGGTTGCTACCAGTGTTTTGCTGCTACACATAGTATGGAAGGCAAATCTTTGTACACATGCAGAAGACTATCTAGAGAATAATTTCCCAGAGGTTAAATTGTGGGTCAATATAAATTTTGCTTTTAGAATTTTAATACATATTGTCTACCCACGTGCTCCTCCCAAGAGACTGCATCAGCTTACAACCCCATGAGATTATACTATCACATTTAAAAAGGTTTCCAGTAGCTAAGGTGAAAAATGTTGTCATAGTTTATCTTTTTTTTATTTTTTTAAATTTGAAAATCAGAGGCAGAGGCAGATACAGAGAGGTAGAGAGATCTTCTACCTGCAGGTTCACTCCCCAGATACCTGTGCATGCATGAGAGAGATATCTTCTATCCTCCCTCCCCCACGGGAAAATAAGCTTGTCAAGACTGAGATTGTTTTAAAGTATTGATTGATTGATTGATTGGAAAGGCAGAGTTACAGAGAGGTGGAGAGAGAGAGAGAGAGAGAGAGAGGTCTTCCATCTGTTGGTTCATCCTCCAGATGGCCACAGCAGCTGGAGCTGTGCCAGTCCAAATTCAGGAGCCAGAAGCTTCTGTGGGTCTCCCATGTGGGTGCAGAGGCCCACGCACTTGGGCCATCCTCTACTGCTTTCCCAGGCCATAGCAGAGAGTTGGATTGGAAGAGGAGCAGCTGGGACTAGAACCAGTGCCCATATAGATGCCTGTGCCGCAGGTAGAGGAGTAACCTACTGTGTCACAGTGCCAGCCCAACAAGTAGTTTTAATTTGCTTTTATTTTATTATGGGTGAGGTTGAATGCATTTTCAACAGTTTACCAATGATGGTAAGCAAACGAAAACACTCTTTCATATCAAACCAAGCAAGAGTATAAACAATTTGCCTTGGGACTTTAAAGATAAAATGAACACCTTGCAGAAATCTCCTGCTTGTGGAGAGGCTACTTAGTGCTACATTCCCCAGACATATTGGGGTAGAAATTCTCTTTGCTGTGCTGTTCAGGAAACCGTGATAGAAAAGTTAGAGAGATCCTGTGTGCAGATGCAGGGTAGATTTTTCTCAAAGCTCAGGAGAGTGTGAGTCCTCTGTCCTTAGAGATGCAGTACTGAGTCTGTTTAGATTTGGACATGAAGTGTACTTTAATTTAAAATGTTTCGTGAATTAAAATAATTTTTTGGTGAGTTATCATGAGTTGCGAGAACGATCCAACATGGGAAGCAAGATACACAGCAGACCATAGAATGGCAGATGTCCTAAGCAGCACTCTGGCCTCAGAATCAGCCCGTAAGGCACACGGATCTGGCTGAAAAGCCCATGAGAGTATTACAGGCATGGAAAGCCAAAACACTCTGGCAAAAAAAAACCAAAAACAAAAAACAAACAAACAAAAAAAAAACAACCAACTAACCAAAACAAACAAAAACAAAACAAAACAAAACCTAAATGAAATATCTCCGCGAGTGAGATCCCAGTGAAAAGAACAGGTCATTAAAGAAAGAGGTACCTTTCTCTGAAGGGAGGAGAGAACTTCCACTTTGACTATGACCTTGTCTAAATATGATCAGAGTTGGTGAACTCAAAAGGCTTCCATAGCCTTGGCAACCTATGACAAGAGCATAGGGTGATTACTGATGCCATAAACAAGAGTGTCAATTTGTTAAGTCAACAACAGGAGTCACTGTGCACTTACTCCTCATGTAGGATCTCTGTCCTTAATGTGCTGTACATTGTGATTTAATGCTATAACTAGTACTCAAACAGTATTTTTCACTTTATGTTTCTATGTGGGTGCAAACTGTTGAAATCTTTACTTAATATATGCTAAACTGATCTTCTGTATAGAAAGAGAATTGAAAATGAATCTTGATGTGAATGGAAGGGGGGAGGGAGAGGGAAAGGGGAGGGTTGCGGGTGGGAGGGAAGTTATGGGGGGGGAAGCCATTGTAATCCATAAGCTGTACTTTGGAAATTTATATTCATTAAATAAAAGTTAAAAAAAGAATATTTTAATTCCTACTGTTAGTTACAGGATCCATCTTAGCAAGACAAATGTCATGCCAGGAATGATCATGTTTCTTACTTTCCTGAGTGATTTTTAGAAGGAACCAGAGCAGTAATGGTTGAGCTCCCATTTCAAATGTAACAGCTCTAAGGGAACAGCACCAATGGGGAGTTGTCCTCTCTGATGACAAGAGCAAAATGGAGGTGGAGGTGTGGAGAAGGAATATTGTAAGATTCTGAGCTCTGGTCGTTGACCAAGGCTGTTAGAGTTGATGGTCGATTCCCTTCCACTTGCGTGAGGCTCTGAGAGTCACTTTGCTTCTATGATTCCTCTAGGGACAGGAGACTGTGAGAGGTGTTAGATTTCAGGCTAAGCTGAGGTAGCAAAGCAGCCCTAAGATGCATAGTTTTGAAAATGGCAGAAAGCTCATTTTTCTCCCACGTAACAGTCCAAGAAGGTGCAGGGTTGGATCGGCAGCTTGTTTCCACGAACGAACTCATCTACAGACTTGGGCTCCTTCTGTCCTACTCCTGGGGCAACCTCTGGGGTTCTTGCCTTTGTTCACACAGTTGAAGTAGACTCACTGGTTCCACAATCACGTTCTAGGTCATGGGAATGATGAAAGGGAGGAAGCTGTCAGAGATTTCCTTTCTAGGAAAATGACGCGGATGCTGGTGTATCAGCTACGCTCTCATTCCATTGGTGAGATTTAGTCACATGACCAAGAGAAGCTTAGAGTGAGATTCCAGAAAGATGGCCACATACCCTGCTAGACACCCCATGAAAGACCATAAAAGGAAGAAGAGGGGATGGATGTTGTGGAATGTCGCTCCCCGTCTTCGTGGAGGAATGACACAGGACCCTGCGTTGTTCTTTTGTCTGCTCGGCCTTCCCTGGGTTTGCTGCTGGTTCTTCCCGGGTTGGCTACCGACCCTTCCACCTCCGTGGAAGGGCGGTTCCCCCTGCCACTTTTCCTCACTTCCGCGGGGGAGCGGCACACCACCGGCCGGCTCTCTCGGGGGCTGCACAGGTGTTCCTTCAGATAGATGTTCCTGGTGCATGTTGTCTCTCTCCTCCTTTATAGTCCTCTTCCACTAATCCCAACTCTGCTACCCACACGCCGAGTATGCTGCTCTCCTCCAATCAGGAGTAGGTCCTACAGTTTATTGGTTGAACTGGAGGCAGCTGTGTAGAAGCTGTTTCTCCCTTCTCAGCGCCATATTGTGGGAGAGCAGATGCATAGAATAAGTCTTAATTCCAGTAACTTAGTCTAGTCCGAGTTGCTCCCCACAGATCCCCCTTTCTTTTTATTTTTGGCGTTGATACGCACCTGTCTTCTGTGCCCCGCGGCACACACTCTGCTCTGCTTGCTGGAGTTGCCCACAGGTGCTTACAAGCCCTACCAATCAGGCAAACCGAATCCGAGTCCTCTCTTCGCCATGTTGTGAGGAGGTTTTTAGGCACCGATGCGTGCCTGAGTTCAGTGCCCTGCAGCGCATGCTCTGCTCTGCTAGAACTGCCTGCAGGTGCTTACAAGCCCTACCAATCAGGCAAACCAAATCCGAGCCTTCTCATTGCTGTATTGTGGGGAGACTTATGTTGATAACGTGCCTGTCTTCGGTGACCTGCATCTCATACTCTGGTCGAGCTGCCTGCTGGTGCTTATCGCCTAATCAGGTGGACCGAATCCAAGCTTTCTCATTGCCATGGTGTGGGGAGGCCTTATTTTTCTCTATTTCTCTATCTCTGGGCATTCCTATTTCTCCTATTTTACTTCTATCTACCAGCATTCCTATTTCTCTCATTTTAACTTCTAAACTTCTGTTTCTCTTATCCCTGCGGCTTCCCGGCGCCCGCTCCGAGGCTGCTTCTTGGCGGCTTCCCGGCTCTGAGCCGCTTCAGCCTGAGCTTCTCTCATCTGCGCGGCTTCCTGGCTTCGCGCGTGCACTCCGCGGTCTCCGCGCCCCTTCGCGCCCGCACCACGGCCTCGCACTAGCCCCACGTTCCCTATCTATTCACGCCCCGTGCTCTCTCTGCACACGGCGGCTTCCGCGAATCACACAGCGTAGCTTACGTTTCCGCCACCGGTATTCAATCTAAGTTCCCCGGGCTAACCTGGCGAATTCAACCTGGCTCATGTCCGCGCCCTTCGGTTTGGCTTCCAGTCTTTTGCTCCCCGGGCTAATCTGACGGATTCCAACCTGGCTCACGCGTCCGCCCCTAGCTTTAGCTTTTCGCCTTTTGCTCCCCGGGCTGACTTGACGAATCCCAAGCTGGCTTCCGTCTCCGCCTCAGCCTGCTTCATCCTCCCTAACATATTTTTCTCTACCCAGTATGTTTCCCTAAGTTTTCTTCCAACAATAATATTCCCCTCTCATTTCTCCTGGCTTCTCCCCACAGTCCGTATCCAAGTCTGTTTGTTCTAGCTTTCACTTTCGCTTTCGACCTTAGAGATTTCTCCCAGCTTCCCCCCGTAGTCCGTATCTGAGTCTATGCCTAGGCTTTTTATAGCTTCTTCCGGCACCTTTTCCGTCCGGCTTTTCCCTAGGCTCTTTGCTAGTCTCTCTCTCCGGTATTTTCCCACTTCTTCCCGTTTCTTCCCTCCTAAGTTTCCTATCCGAGTCACGGCACCATTATGTCGCTCCCCGTCTTCGTGGAGGAACGACACAGGACCCTGCGTTGTTCTTTCGTCTGCTCGGCCCTCCCCGGGTTTGCTGCTGGTTCTTCCCGGGTTGGCTACCGACCCTTCCACCTCCGTGGAAGGGCGGTTCCCCCTGCCACTTTTCCTCACTTCCACGGGGGAGCGGCACACCGCCGGCCGGCTCTCTCAGGGGCTGCACAGGTGTTCCTTCAGATAGATGTTCCTGGTGCATGTTGTCTCTCTCCTCCTTTATAGTCCTCTTCCACCAATCCCAACTCTGCTACCCACACGCCGAGTACGCTGCTCTCCTCCAATCAGGAGCAGGTCCTACAGTTTATTGGTTGAACTGGAGGCAGCTGTGTAGAAGCTGTTTCTCCCTTCTCAGCGCCATGTTGTGGGAGAGCAGATGCATAGAATAAGTCTTAATTCCAGTAACTTAGTCTAGTCCGAGTTGCTCCCCACAGTGGGACAATTACTTTCTCTGCCACACGGCAGAATCATAGTCCGGGAAGGGAGAGGATTCTGCATCTGTCATCGGTTGCATCCATTCCAGTGTGCTGAACTGGTACCAGGAAGGAGACAAATAGTGACAAAGAAGAGTTGGCCCACTTTTTACCTTGAATCTTCAAATTAGCCTCTTTTCTTTAAGAACCTTATATTAAGAATATCCATTTATTTAACTTGGAAGCCATTCATTCATTCATTTAACAGATAATTGGTGGAGCACCTGGCTATATGACAGAGATTGTTGGGTGCTGGATGCAGAGAGGTCCTCCTGGGGCTTCCACGAGAGTGAAGGAATAGATATTAAATAAAGAATCCCAAATTTAGATACAATATTAGGATGAATTCCATGAAGAGTACAGGACTCTGTGGAGGAGTTTAGAGGTTGAAGGAGGTTTTGGATGAAGTGGTCTTTAAGAGCTAAAAGATGTGTTGGAGTTGGCTGGTGGATGAGGGCGAAGAAAGAATAGGTTTGGCTGACTGTCTCAGGCCATGTGGACTGCTATAACAAAGTACAAAAATAGTTATTGGGGTCTCCTGTAAGATTGGGGGAGAATAGAACCAGACTAGATGGCTTATCAACAAGACATCTACTTCTCACATTTAGGGATGCTGGGAGGTACAAGGTCAAGGCATTGTCTTCTGAGGGCCCACTTCCTAAACAGCCATCTTTTTACCAAATCCTCACGTGGTGGAAGCAGCAAATACTTTCTTTGTGTCCCTTTGAAAAGGGCACTAATTGTATTCATGCGGGTTCTACCCTCATAACCTAGTCATCTCTCAAACCCCACCTCCTAGTGCCATTACTTGGGGGTTAGGGTTTAAGCATGAATTTTACAGGTGCACAGACAATGAAGGGACGAGAAATGAAATGTGTGGCTAGACAGAGCCAGGGAAAATTCTCCTGCAGCCTCCTTGTAGGCCTATGTGTATCGGTTAGCTATTGCTGCATGTCAAACTACCTCAAAATTTAGTGGTTTAAAATGACAGTCATTTGTTGCTGTGTGATTTGGCAAGTTGGCAGTCTAGGCTTCAACTCAGCTGGGAGGACTTTGTGATCTAGGTTGAGCTTCCTTACAAAGCTACAATTACCTGTGGATCAGCAGGTGCCTCTGCCTCTGGCGCACCTTGTCTCCCCTCTGTGTGTTCTCTCATTCCCTACTGGCCAAGCTCAGGTGGGCTTGTTCACATGGTGGCAGGGTTCCAAGAGCAAGTGGATGCATTCAACAACTCTTGCTTCTTATGCTCGGAACTGGCACTCCATCAGTTCTGCCACATTCTATCAGCCAAAGCAAGTCCCATGTCCAATCTTAGATTCAAAGGTGAGGAGATAAACTCCAGCTCTTTTTTTTTAAAGGTTTTATTTATTTATTAAAGAGGTAGAGTTAAAGACAGAGAGAGGGAGAGACAGAGAAAAAGGTCTTCCATCTGCTGGTTCATTCCCCAAGTGGCAGCAGTGGCTGGAGCTGGGCTAATCTTAAACCAGGAGCTTCTTCCAGGTCTCCCAAGTGGGTGCAGGGGCCCAAGGCCTTAGGCCATCTTCTACTGCTTTCCCAGGCCATAGCAAAGAGCTAGATAGGAAGAGGAGCAGTTGGCACACAAATCGGTGCCCATATGGGATGCTGGTGCCACACGCGGATGCTTAGCCTACTATGCCACAGCGCTGGCCCCTAAACTCCAGCTCTTGATGGAAGATTTTCCAAGTTACAATGTAAAGGCTGAGAAACAGGGAGGAGAGAATAAGTGAGGGCATTTTTGCAACCAGGTAAAGAATTTGTGAGGTTGGAAGTCACAAGAGATTTTTAAGCAACAGACACATAGCCACGCCCACTTGTGCTTGCAAAATGGCTGAGTCTGTGTCTTATGTTGACATCTTGGTTGTGAGCCCTTGGGAGGCACGGTCTGTTGTGACCTGTCTCAGGGCTGGACATGGTGCCCATCTGCCCACTCAAGCCCTTTGGTTGTAAGCTAGAACCGAAAGCTCCACATTTCCAGCACCTCCAGGTTTCCCAGTGAGTTGCTGTCAAGGGGCGTTTCACACAGCTTAACTTGTTTGGAGTTGTGAAGCTAATACCACCACCACAAGCTGAGCTGTGAAGAAGCCCAGACTTGTCTAAATTATCATTTGTTTGTTGGGCCTTAAGGGGGTCTGGAAAAACCTGTTCCAAATTCTCTCTCCCACAACACACAAGCATATTTGCCCAAACTGGCATTTCTCTTCTGAGCATCTTTTACGGCAGTGTGAGATTCTGCCAAGTACGATATGCTGCTTGTTGTGTTATTGTCTCTCGATTAACCCTTCCTTCTAGACTCGACTCTGCGGTGGGGGGCTCTGGGTCTACTTTCTCCACTGCAGGCTCAGTGTTCTGTAAACAGAAGAGGAAGGGACACCCTCCTTCTTATTTGCTTGCTCTCTGATCAGCATCATCCAGCAATGATTCTTCTCCCTGGCAGGGCAGTTGATTACACACATGCTTGTTCCATTCCTAGGTTTCTCCCCAGACCCAGGAGCTCCCAAGGAGACACCAGCATTATCAGAGTATTGCCCCCTCCTCAAGGATTGAGTCTTGGCTCCAAGAGCCTCTTTGTAAAAGTTTCTGGGTTCTAATAACTGCTCATTGAACTACTATCTCCACATTGCCACGAGTGTCCCCTCTTACATTTTTAAATTCTCTTTTACTGCTCTAAAAATTCTGATAAAATAAACATGTTCAATTTCTGTTGTGTTGCCCAAACATTGGCTGGCACATATGGTCTATAAAATCATTCTAAGTGGTACCAAGTTGAACATTAAAAATTTTTGAGTTGGCACTTACTTAGTATAACACATATTAGGGAAAAATATGTCTACCACACCAATTTAGAATAGGCCTAATGGGTTGTTACTTCATTAGTTCCCAGATATTATTACTTAGGATTAAATAAAACTAAGCATGAGCTAACTTAAAGAATAATATTAAGCAAATAATTGAGCAAGTTGGTACACAGCCAAAATAATGAAGGTAATATATAAATGGAATTTTGAAAGCCACTCAATTAAGGCATTTCCTCTTTGCCTATCACCTTGTATTAAAAGGACCCCAGCAGGCAAAAAATCACCTTGATTTCAAAGGAGAATCAAGATTGAGGGAAGACAAGAAAACTCACGAAGTCTGCTTTTCCTAGATCTCTACCTTCCTAGGACCGTGTGTGACGTCATCAGGGTTCCGACGACAGCACCCACACTTGGCCTTTCCCCAGCACTTGGATGCCAGCCAGCAGCTGACCCTTTGTTGAATTCAGAGGAAGAGCGTTGCGTATTTAGACAAGCTAACAGTTGAGAGGGGTGGCCACCATTTTGACAGTCATTTCCTTAGCTATGCAGAAGAAGCTGCCCCCCAGAAAAACCAGTGGAGTTGCTAAACTTGGGGGACAGACATCTGTGTTCCAGCAGCTGAAGTTGCTGGACTCCATGGGTCTGTCTGGCGGTCAGATGCTGGATCTGGGAAGACTGTGTAGCAAGGTCGGCAGAGGAGCGGGGTTTTGAGGGAGGGTTGAAGAGCCACTCAAATGTTCTACCTGTAGCTAACAAGAAACAACCTGTAATGACATCCTGTTCTGAGAAAATTGAACGCTGGCTCTTCTTGCTTGTGTGACAAAGAGTTGAGATAGTTATTTTTGTTCCAAGAAACCCCAGATGGGAGACAGGCAACCCACATGGTCTAGAGAGGCTACTCAGCCTTCAGATAGGAGACTTCATCAGGAGCCAGTAAGGGTTGCCAGGCCTAATGAGGTTATAGCTGTGGCAACCGTGCCCTTGAAAGGTGACTTCCGAGTTATGCGCAGTGGCGTAGAAGATAAGCGGAGCCCAGCGAGTGCAGACTTGGTCTCAGACGGATGTCTCTTGGAGGAGTCTCAGGAGAGGGAAGGTGGGGGCCGTGCCTCTCCGTGACTGACACCGAGAGTCATGGGCTTTAATTTTGTTTCACCTCTGAGAGAAAAGCTGACACAGGTGTGTCAGGCAGAAAGGAAGGGGACAGGAAGAACTATTTCACTTATACCTGAATGTGACAGCAAAAACTTTTCAATTTAGACATTCAGTGCTTCACAGAGATTTCTTAATCTTTAGAGAGATTCAGACGTGCTAAAATTTTCTGGTTGAATGTTTTCCTTTAGGAAACAATCCTTTAGGAACAGAGGTCCAGAGTTAGAGGCAAAAGCAATTCAGAACCCCAATTTTTCTAAGATAGCTAGCAGTTCCACTTGAAACGATCAATACGATAAAGAAAAAAATGAAATTTGGTTTCTGCACTCATTTGAATCTTTTTGGAATTTTTTTTTCCCACAGAGTGTCTTAAAAAGGACCAGGTTGCTATTTACTGATAGATCTTCCTGAATGTCTCACTACCAAAATTTTTTTTTTTTTAAATTGTGTTCTTTTTTAAAATATTGTTTTCTTCATTACTAAACTTCTCCAAGTGTAGGGGTGAATCACAACAAGGCAACTTTCTTGGTCTTAATTTCTCAATTGTGTGTTTTAAGATTTTATTTGTTTATCTGAAAGAGTCACAGATTGGGGTGGGGGGGAGTCCATCTGTGCTGGTTCACTCCCTAGATGGCCACAACTGCCAAGGTGGAGCCAGGCTGATGCCAGGAGCTTCTTCTGGGTTTCCCACATGGGTGACATGGACCCAAGCACTTGAGCCATCTTCTGCTGCTTTTTTCCCAGGCCATTAGCAGGGAGCTGGATTGGAAGTGGAGCAGCTGGGACTCAAACTGGCACCCATACAGGATGGTGGCATTGTAGGCAGTGGCTTTACTCACTAGGCCCCAATGCTGGCCCCTGTCATTTGTTTTCGACGTATTCATTTTCTCTACCATAGAACTAATCAGTTACCAAGTCAATGGGGCCACTCACTCATTCCACAAATGTTCATTGAGCACATAATACATGCAACCTTATCCTTCCACTGATATTAGTCCTCAAAGTTTGCATTCAGGGCTTTCTATGATGGGTCCTTATCTTCTGCCATTGACAGTACCACTTGGTACATTGTACTTAGTACGTTGTCTCTCTTGTGTCCAAGCATCAATAGGATAACTGTCAGATTTACCAATATGCATCCATTTAAGAAGGGAAATAAAAATGATACCTACTGCCATTGATTTGACAGACATTGCTCCAGCTACTATCATGGTCACCCTGCCAAGATGACGTGGGTTCTTCCACCCTAGATTTGGTTCAGATGTCATGGCTTATGATGATACACATGCACCAAGTGGGCAAGAGAAGGTGTATTGCTCATACCCTGAGGCTTTTTGGGGAGAACAGGGCATTTACCCATGCGCATTCAAACTTGGCCTGGGAGAACAGGGGAAGGAACTGCCTTGGCATGTAGGGTCATTTGGGAGTGGGGTTAGAGTGAAGGATCTGTGTGAAGACTTGGCCTTGTGGGGGGTGAACTTTGCACTGGCACCAAAGGTGCAAAGCACACAGACCTGCCTTCCACCTTGCTCAGATGTGGGGCAGAAGAGGGAGAGGGAGGACTGAAGATGCCAATAGCCAAACATAAAACATGGAGGCACAGTTTTTAAAATTTTATTACTTGAGTAAGATGTACATAACCAAGTTTACCATCATAACCATTTTAAGTATATACTTCAGTGCTATCAAGCACATTTATAATGTTGTACAAGCACCACTGCCATCCATCCAAAACTCATTCATCTTATAAAACTGGAACTCCCTGTTCATCAAACGATGACTCCCCATTCTCCCCTCTCCTCAGACCTTGCAAACCACCACTCTACTTTCTTTTTTATTTAAAAGATATTTATTTGAAAGAAAGAGGGAGAGAGGGAGAAAAAGATTTCTCCTGTCTACTGGTTCACTCCCCAAATGCTCACAATGGCCAGGACTGGGTCAGGCCAAAGTTAGGAGACGGGAACTCAGTCTAGGTCTCTCATGTGGGTGGCAGGGACCCAACTACTTGAGCCATCACCACTGCCTCCTAAGGTGCACATTAGCAGGAAGCTGGAATGGGAAGCAGAGCTGGTCCCAGGCTCCCTGATATGGGATGTAGTCATCCCAAGTGGTATTTTAAACACAATGCTAATCATCTGCCCTCTCCCGCCCTAGTTTGTCTTTCTGATTTTGACTGTTCCAGTTGCTTTTTCTAAGTGGACTCACAGTATTTGTCTTTTTGTGACTGACTGATGTCCCTCCATGTTCACCCATGTGTAGCATGTTGCAGAATTTCCTTTTTTTAAATTTTAAGGCTGAGTAATATTCAGTTGCATAACTATGGCCACATTCTGCTTATTCATTCATCTGTCGATGGACACTTGGGTTGTATCCATGTTTGAACTGCTGTGAACTATGCTGCTCTCAACACTAGTGTACAAATCTCTCTTAAGACCCTGCTTTCCATTGTTCTGCATTATATACCAGGAAGGAGAGTTGCTGGATCCTATGGTAGAGTTTTTATTACAATTTTCCCTTGAAGTTTTACCGATGACTAAAATAGTGCCATGTTTCATTTAATTGAGTTTGAACTTGTTTAATTAAGCCATGATGGTTTTCTATGAGGTCTACATCCCGAAGCTGATAAGGATGATGAAAGTCCCCTTATCAGCTCATGACTCATTCAAGAGCCCAGTATTGTGTATATTTTGAGAAGTGAAATGAGTGCTTTGGTCAGAACACAAAAAGATGTAAGAAGTGTCCTGGGAAAGCTTTGTACTATGGCTTTCGTATTTCCAGAGACGTGCATGACCTTGGTTTACAGAAAATTCAGTGTCTGTGAGGCAAGAGATTCATGGAGTTCTTTACCCCCAAGGGAGAAACTTTGTATAAGGAATTGTTTCTGCACTGGCCAAATTAGATGACCAGACCACGGGCCATGGTCTGTGATCAGCCCAGGCATCTGGTGATAGATACTTCCTGAAATTCAGCCAGTTGTGCTGACGCCTGGGTTCCCTCCCTCTCAGAAACATCCTGGCTTGGGATGGAAAGCAACAGCTTTCCAGAGAGCTCCGTCACGTTGGATGTGGTCAAGATCTCGCCCGCAGAGATTGGATGCAATGGCAGGGCTCTGGGGGCATCCAGCATAGCTGTATCGTGCCCTTCAGATGGTGAAGACAAAGCAGCTGAGGCTGCTGAAATAGGCATGAACAGAAGAGATGGCAGCAAAGTGTTTCCCAGTTGCTGATGGGATGACGTCAGTAGCTTAAATGACACTGGGTGTGACCTCAATGTGTGGGGCCATGACATTAAGATGACTGTGAGGCACCAGGCTAAAACCAGGCCACCCTGAGGTAGCAAATGAGGGCTGAGGATAATCACCACTTTTCTTTTTTTTTTTTCTTTTTTATTTTTTGACAGGCAGAGTGGACAGTGAGAGAGACAGAGAGAAAGGTCTTCCTTTGCCGTTGGATCACCCTCCAATGGCCACCGCGGCCGGCGCGCTGCAGCCAGCGCACCGCGCTGATCCGATGGCAGGAGCCAGGTACTTCTCTTGGTCTCCCATGGGGTGCAGGGCCCAAGCACCTGGACCATCCTCCACTGCACTCCCTGGCCACAGCAGAGAGCTGGCCTGGAAGAGGGGCAACCGGGACAGAATCCGGCGCCCCGACCGGGACTAGAACCCGGTGTGCCGGCGCCGCAAGGCGGAGGATTAGCCTAGTGAGCCGCGGCGCCGGCTAATCACCACTCTTCTAAACAGGCCTCATGTAGTGAGTTTCAATTTTTAAATACCCTCTTTTGATTTATATTGGATCTTATTCAATAGTCTAACCAGGGTCAGGGAGGTCATGGGGGTCTCATTTTTAAGCAAATCTTAAGTACCAAAGACTTAATTTAATATTAAGTTATCACATTTTGGGGAATCTGCTTATTATGGGGCATTTTAGGGCAATGGGCATTTGACGATGCGGAATTTAGGTAAGGCAATATTTCTGATGGTTAAGGAGAGGCACATCTAATTGTCTTCTATTTTATGACTCCATAACTCCTCTAAGATTAGAGGGGATATCTTGTTTAAATTCAGTGGAATCTCCAGGTATAACTAATTTGTGCCCTTGTATTGATTAAGGCCATGAAATCTTGCCAACTGGTGCATCTCAGTAGATGGTGAAGTTGATTCAGAACTTGTGTTGCAGAGCTGCAGAAGCCAATCCATACTCTTTTGTCTTTTTATTATGTAAATTTTGTAGTAAGTTTTGGGTTTCCAATTGAGCCAACTTGTGGACCTCTTTTAGTTTTTTTCTTTCCTCCTGTGTCTAGATGTTATCAATTTTATAAAGATTTTTATTTTTTATTTATTTGAAAGTCAGAGTTACAGAGAGAGAGAGAGAGAGAGAGAGAGAGAGGGGTTCCATCCACTGGTTCACTCCCCAAATGACCACAATGGCCAGAGCTGAGCTGATCCAAAGCCAGGAGCCAGGAACTTCCTTTGGGTCTCCTATGCAGGCGCAGGGACCCAAGCACTTGGGCCATCTTCCACTGCATTCCCAGGCCATAGCAGAGGGCTAGATTGGAAGTGGAACAGCCGGTACTCGAACCGGCACCCATATGGGATGCCAGAGCTGCAGGCCATGGCTTAACCCACTGTACTACAGCAGCGGCCCATAGATGTTAACACTCTTTGATGGTGGTTATTGGATGTACTTCCAGAAGAAGATGTTGTCTCCCTTGTTCATACTTAGAAATGTCTTCCTCTAGAGAGCCCCAAATTAACACAGCCTGTATTAGGGGCCTCCTCTGGGCAAATGATTGTTCCACTGGGCTTAGGACCCTGGACTTAAGTTGTGTTTGAATCAACCCTTGGCTGTGCCACAGGGGTGCCGGGGCATTTTCCCTGTGACTCTGAGGATGGAGATCTTTGTTGCGAAAGAGGCATAGGAAAAGCAAAGCCATTCTGTAGGGTGCAAGTGAGCTGTCTGCTTTCAGGAGTATGACCTTGTTCTTCCATGAAATAGAAATAGCATGCACATTGCTTAGGGTATCGCCGGTCTTCTCAGTACCCTGTAAAATGGGTCTAAAGTCTGCTCGTGACACCTATCTATGATAACCTAAGCCTTGTGGTGGTCACACCTTCTGCTGGAATTGAGACACAGAATTCAATCTGAGACACACAGACGGGCCCAAGCCAAGACACATGACCCGAGGCCACTTTAAGGAAGCTCCCCATCCCACGCTCTGGCTTCTAAATGCCAGTTATAGAAAATGAGGAGTTCGATTGGTTAAATAATAGTGGAGACTTAAAAGAATTCAGTACCAGAAACAGAAAGCAGCTCAGCTCAAAGCCAGCAGGCAGCGGCATAACTCAAAGAGTTCGCTGGCCAGCAGCGGCTCATAATGCATGCCCACAGCAGGCAGCAGAGCCAGTTTGTGAGTCAAAGCAAGAGAAGAAAGACCCCCAGTGGTGGTGGTCATTGCGCAGACGTACTGCTCACTGCATTGATCGTTGTGGTCAGCCTGAAGTGGGATGGTTCACATACCGCATACACACACACTCACTCACACCAGAAGTATGACAAGATTCATTACTCACACAATGAGGCTTTCTGGGGAGGGGGACAGGGAGGCTCCCAAAGCAGGTCCAAAATGGCTCCAGAGAGCGAGGATAGGCGATGGTTTCATGTGGTTGGGTATGGTTACTGCACTTCTTACCATCACCAAAGGAGGGAGCACTCCAGCTTTCTTTCTCTTTTTTCTTTTTTATAATCTAATATTTGAAAGGCATAATGACAGAGAGAAACAGAGAGACAGTGACTCATGTACTTGAACCATTATCTGCTGCTTCCCAGGGACATTAGCATGGAACTGGATTGAAAGTGGGGCAGCCGGGACTTGAACAGCCACTGATATGGGATATGGGACTCTAAGCTTAGTCCACTGTGCCACACACCCCTCCCCCCTCCATTACCCCAGCGTCCTTATCAGCTCGCCCAGATGTGGAGCAGAAAGGGAAGAGAAGAGAATAGGACTTGAAAGCTGTGAACAGTCAAATATAAATAAAATCTAGGGGACTGGCGTTGTGTCACAGTAGGCTAAACTGCCGCATGTGACTTGGTATTCCTCATCGGAGTGCCAGTTTGACTCTTGACTGCTCTGCTTCTGATCCAGCTCCCTGCTAAAGGGCCTGGGAAGGAAGTAGAGATGACCCAAGTGCTCGGGTCCCTGCCACCCATGTAGGAGACCAGGATGGAATTCTGGGTTCCTGGCTTCCACCTGGCCCAGCCCTGACCATCGTGGCCATTTGGGGAGTGAACCAGTGGATGGAAGATCTCTTTCTCCTTCTCTCTCTCTCTCTCTCTCTCACTTTGCCTTTCAAGGAAAAAAGAAGTTAGGGTCTCTATTAATTATCATTCACAGATAAGGAAATAGTCTTAGAAGGATTAAATAGGCCACACAGTAAAGAAACAGTACGTCTGGGAGTGACGCGGGCCCGTCTGATCACTGGGTCTGTTCACTTGACTAAGGGTTGCGTGGGGCCTGGTGAGGAAAGCAAAGGGCCGAGTGCAAACAGTCAAGGGCAGATCAGCTGTCAGAGGAGGGCGCTGTCCACATGTAAGGAGTTGGGCACCATTACAGAGCTGGAAATAGGGGCCAATTTGGGATCCACACATCTGTTGACCACAGTTCTTTTCCCCTTGGTCTGGCTGGCTCATTACTATTCTGTCTGATTCTCCCTCCTTGAAGTCACTGTCCCACTGGACTGTACAAGCTTTGTAGGCATGGGGCCAATGTGACTTGTGTTTTCTTAACCAGTTGCAGGGGAAGAGGAAGCAGAGATGAGAATTATGGTTGAGCCTCCAGGGTCCTGTGAACAAGATACACAGGCATGCACACACACAGATCCTCCCCACATACATAGACATACACACACACATACACTCATACCATCACATACACACACAGACACACTCATACCCCCCACATTTATTCATACTTTTACACACATATACACACACTTTCATACCCACCTACACTTAGTCATAGCCTCCTTTTACACACACATGCATTCATACGCCTACACACATACACACTCAAACCCCCTACATACACACACACACACACACACAGACACTCACAACTTCCTCACACTTACTCATACCCCCTCACACACACTCTGCTTTTCTTCTGATTTTCTTTCTGTACCTCTGACAGTAATATCTGGGGCCAGCACTGTAGCACAGAGGGCTAAGCCAATGTCTGCAGCGCCAGCATCACATATGGGTACTAGTTCGAGTCCTGGCTGTTCCGTTCCCAATCCAACTCTCTGCTAATGGCCTGGAAAAGCAGTGGAAAATGGCCCAAGTGCTTGGGCCCCTGCACCCATGTGGTTGACCCGGAAGAAGCTTCTGGCTTTGGCCTGGTCCAGCCCTAGCTGTTATGGCTATTTGGGGAATGAACTAGTGGATGGAAGATCTCTCTTTCTCTCTCTCTTCCTCTCTCCCTCCCTGTAATTCTGACTAATAATAAATAAATACACAAATAGGTAAATCTTAAAGTCATTTCTGAAAAGCATTTTGATGTCAAATTATATAATTAAGATATTATTTCAGGCCGGCGCCGCGGCTCACTAGGCTAATCCTCCGCCTAGCGGCGCCGGCACACCAGGTTCTAGTCCCGGTTGGGGCGCCGGATTCTGTCCCAGTTGCCCCTCTTCCAGGCCAGCTCTCTGCTGTGGCCAGGGAGTGCAGTGGAGGATGGCCCAGGTGCTTGGGCCCTGCACCCCATGGGAGACCAGGAAAAGCACCTGGCTCCTGGCTCCTGCCATCGGATCAGCGCGGTGTGCCAGCCGCAGCGCGCCGGCCGTGGCGGCCATTGGAGGGTGAACCAACGGCAAAAGGAAGACCTTTCTCTCTGTCTCTCTCTCTCTCACTGTCCACTCTACCTGTCAAAAAAAAAAAAAAGATATTATTTCATTCAAAACTGATGCTGTGGCATGGGCTGCTTGCTTGGTAAGGTAATACACACAGCTTATGGTTGCTCTGTCACCGCCTGGATTAATTTCTCATTGATGCTGAAGGTAACCATTGTTTTCTTTTTCTTTTTCTTTTTTTTTTGACAGGCAGAGTTAGACAGTCAGAGAGAGAGACAGAGAGAAAGGTCATCCTTTACCATTGGTTCACCCTCCAATGGCCGCCGTTGCCGGCGCACCGCGCTGATCTGAAGCCAGGAGCCAGGTGCTTCTCCTGGTCTCCCATGCGGCTGCAGGGCCCAAGCACTTGGACCATCCTCCACTGCACTCCCTGGCAGGTGCTTCCTCCTGGTCTCCCATGCAGGTGCAGGGCCCAAGGACTTGGGCCATCCTCCACTGCCTTCCTGGGCCACAGCAGAGAGCTGGCCTGGAAGAGGAGCAACCTGGACAGAATCCAGCGCCCCGACCGGGACTAGAACCCGGTGTGCCGGCGCCACAGGCAGAGGATTACCCTATTAAGCTGTGGTGCTGGCCACCATTGTTTCTTTACATCAAGCTTGGCTAAGTCAGGATGTATCAAGAAATACAAGCAGGACACAATTGAGGTTTTCCTCGGTTTCGCTTTTATCACCAAACATGGTGAGACGCCAAAGCCACAGTGCTTCTTGGGATGCAAATTACTTGTTGATGGGAACATAAAACACGAAGCTGAAGGCACAGTGTATTTCTCGATTTGGAAAGGGTGGAATTCCACTTGAACTTGCCTGTGTCCCAGCCCGAAGGCATCTATTGGAACATCTCCTACAATTTGTCTCTTACACCACCCAGCAGTAGAGTGCCTGTACTTAGGGGATGACTTGGAGAAGGCTAGGACCCGAGCAGTGATTAGGCCAGTTTGAGACTCGGAGCAGAGGTATCTACCCATGCTGAAAGCTGAACAGTTTTTCCTGATACTTAAAATTTATTTGTTTTCTATTTGAAAGGCAGAGAGAGAGAGAGAGAGAGAGAGAGAGAAACCTTCCATTCATTGGCTCACTCCCCAAATGCCAGCAACAGCTGGGGCTGAGCAAGGCCAAAGCTGGGAACCAGGCGCTCCATCTGTCTTCCACATGGGTGGCAGGGACTCAGATACCTGAGCTGTCACCTGCTGCCTCCCAGGCTGCACATGAGCAGGAAGCTGGAATCAAGAGCAGAGCTGGGGCCAGCGCCACGGCTCAATAGGCTAATCCTCTGCCTAGCTGGTTCTAGTCCCGGTCGGGGCACCGGATTCTGTCCCGGTTGCCCCTCTTCCAGGCCAGCTCTCTGCTGTGGCCCGGGAGTGCAGTGGAGGATGGCCCAAGTGCTTGGGCCCTGCACCCGCATGGGAGACCAGGATAAGTATCTGGCTCCTGCCATCGGATCAGCGCGGTGCGCCAGCTGCAGTGCGCCGGCCGCGGCGGCCATTGGAGGATGAACCAACGGCAAAAGGAAGACCTTTCTCTCTGTCTCTCTCTCACTGTCCACTCTGCCTGTAAAAAAACAAAAAACAACAACAACAAAAAAAACAAAAACACAGAGCTGGGTACTAACTCAGATTGTGATATGGGATGTGACGTCTTAACCAGCACATCAAACACCTGCTTTCTCCCGATATTTCCAAGCCGGAATCAGAACTTCAGCCTGCAGCTGCAGGACACTGCCAGCACCTCTCAGCTCAGAGCTTCCACTCTGCGTCTATTGTGCGTATAACAACGCCTTCCGGAAGGCGTGATTTCTTTGGGTCCCTTTGGAAACATCACTGACTGAAGAGTTTATCTTCTTCAGGCACGACTTTAACTGGAGACAACGTCTGGGCATGAGAGGCAGCATCGGGTGTGCCTGGTGACACAGTGGCTTCCTTGCTTTGATGGGGACTCTGCATGCTTCGTTACTTTCTACACTGGCTTGAGACTGCCAGATCAGGACAGGAGTCTTGTTTGGTGCCCTAATGACTGGCCTTTGGAGGCACTTTTGTCACAGAGAGGAGGCAAGCGTTGCATTCTTCTCATTCCCATACACGCAGGCTCACTTCCCAGGAAACAGAACCTTCCAGTTGGGCCATCCTCCACTGCCTTCCTGGGCCACAGCAGAGAGCTGTACTGGAAGAGGAGCAACTAGGACTAGAACCATATGGGATGCCGGTGCCGCAGGCGGAGGATTAACCAAGTGAGCCATGGCGCTGGCCCTGAGCAAATCTTTCTACTCGGTGACCAGAGCTCTTTGGCCGGTTACCCCATAAGAAGATGATGCCTCAAACTGCACAAGAGAAAGAACCTCTTGCAAGCTGGAGTTGAGACTGACAAAGCCTCAAGTCTGAAGAAGCCCGAGAACTCATTTGCAGGTGGCTTAACCCAGGCTCCTTTCAAATCTAAATGTGGATCCATAAATTCTTCTGTCATTGACCCAGCAACAAAAAATATCAAAAGTAGGTGGCATGAATTTAATTTTAAAAAATCTTGAAGGTCTACACAACCCACCCCAACTTCACCAAATGAGCAAAAGGAATGTTGATTTTTATCTTCTCCTATGCATTTTTGAGGTTCAGGGTTTTTGACTTGTGGTACCACTTAAATTAAAATTTCAAGCTGATTTTGTACTGATATCAAAGACTGCTCTAGAATTCTAACTTTTTATTGAAGCCAAGCAATTATAGCATTCTCATTAAAGTGTGATTTCTGAGAAGAAAATTTTTGTTATAGTTGCATTTCTGGATCTACTTTTTTTTCTATCACTCAAATAGACCTTGAATCTTAAGATAACAAGACCAAGACTTTTTAAAAAAATTATGGGTTTTAACTTCATAAATTAAAAACTCACTTTATTTGAAATGTAGATACACACACACAGAGAGAGAGATATTGTATCTACTGGTTCACTCCACAAATGCCAACAAGATCCAGGGCTGGACCAGGCTGAAGCCAGGAGCCAGTAGCTCTATCCAGGTTTCCCATGAGGGTGGCAGGGACCTAAGTCCTTGAGCCAGGACCTGCTGCCTCCCAGGTTGCACCTTAGCAGGAAGCTGTATTGGGAGGAGAAGCAGAACTGAAGCTCAGGCACTCCAATATGGGATGTGAGTACTCCAACAGTGTCTTAACCAGTATGTCAAAGGCCCATACCTATATAACAGGGCAGGATATACATTTCCAATGTAGAAACTTTCTTTGTATTTTTTAAATATCCATTTACTTGAAAGGCAGAATGATAGAGAGAGAACGCTTCCATCTGCTGGTTCACTCCCCAAATAGCTGCAACACTCAGATCTGGTCCAGACAGAATCCAGGAGCCTGGAACTCCATTCAGGTCTCCTACGTGGATAGCAGGAGCCCAAGTACTTGGGCTTTCCTCTGCTGCCTTCCAGGGTGCATTAGCAGGGAGCTGGATCATAAGCAGGGCAGCTAGGACTCAACAGTGCTCTGATACAAGATGCCAGCATTGTTAAGTGGCAGCTTAACCTGCTGTGCCACAACTCCAGCCCCTAATGTACAAACATTGTAATGCAAAAGTTTCAGTGTGTGTCTTTCTGAGCATTTTTCTGGAAAGGAGGGGCACTGCGTCTTTCTGGCTTTCAAAGAGGCCTGTGAAACTCCTCGGAGAACTGTAGCATATGGAGAGGTTGGTTGCGCCAACCTCTGTCCCACCTGGTTCCAATTAATCCCAATCATTGAGTTAGGCTGTCGAGTTTTCAGCGCACCTTTGCACCCCAGCCAACTGCCCTTTAGAAAAAGGAAAAACCCAGGAAGGTTAATCAGCCCAGTCCCTGGTCCTTAAATCAATCAGAACAGCATTGAAGCCATGCATGAATTTCCCAAAGGTAAACAGATTTCTATTTAAATGTTATTGCTGTCATTAGCATCAGCTGTTTTCATTATAAATGTGCTGAGAAGTTCTTTTCTAATCTAGTTTATAAATTATGCTTATTACTTTCAGATGTTGAAAAGGAATTTCTTTTTGTTCCCAGTATCCTTTTTCCTTTTATTTACTCTGTTCCTTTGTGATGAGCCGTGATTTTATTACAGCCCTCACTACCTTTCTCAATGGCCTCTTCCCGGTGCTCCTCTGATTCCCTCTGGGTGCAAAAGATTCTTCACCTGCTCTACATGTTTCTTCTTTGACTCCCAGTAAAAACAGTTGCACATTTATTTTATTGTTACCTTCCGTCGATGGCCAGGAATACTGGTTTCTAACTACATTAGCTATATAAAGTCTGTTTAAGGCTGCATTTAAATAAAAAGTGAGTTGATTTAAAGCAGAGGTTGACAAACGTTTTCTGTAATGGGATAAATGGTAAATATGTTTGGCTCTGTGGGCCAACTGGTCCTTGGTACAGCTGCTCACTTGAGTTGTTGTAGCTGGAGGACAGCCGTGGACAACACATGAATGGGTGTGGCCAGACTTGGCCTGCAGGCTGTAGTTGGCCATCTCCTAATTCACAGGCAATTATTATGAAAGCAAGAGTTCAGGCAGTAGGCGGATAGAGCAGAAGCCTGAAACCTAAATGCCTTACGATTAGGAAACTGGGGGTTAGGGTATTACTTTGTTCAACAGGTGCTCTTACTGCACAATTGCCCTGTATCTTTTCTCTTTGATAATCCTGAGAACGCACATCTCCCATGTTGAAGGAGGCTGGTCTTCATAGATAATTACAGTGACCAGATAATTACTGTGGGTGGTGAGGGAGAACCCTAAGTGCCACCAGATTCAATTGTGTGTGTGTGTGTGTGCATACACACAGGACAAAGGGGGCTGACAAAGCCCTGAAAAAACTACTGACTTTTCCCATTCTCTCCACATTATCCACCCATTGTTGTACACTGTATGTTAGCCTTTGCCCATTTTACAGATGAGGAAACTGAGGTTCAGAGAAATTAAAGACTTGCTAAAGGTCATGAGCCAGGAAGTGGGGTTTGAAGCAGTCTGACTGCAAGACCCACATGCTGTGACCACAGTGCTACCCCTTGTCCCAATGGTGTTAAAAAGCAGTGGGTTCTTTGCTGCCAGAAAACAGTACAGCAGAAACCAGCCCATCTTTGGGAAGTTGTCAGCCTGTTCTCGTGCCCTCGATGCCCTTGCTCTCCCCGTTCCCCTACCAAGGTGACTCAAGAACTGTAGGTGGGAGGACTTGGTCTCTGCACCTGCACACACGGGGCACACATGGAGGTCTGCCTGCCCACATGAAGCTCCAGGTTTCTGTAAAGACAGCAGGCAGGGAATCCATCCACTTGTCTGCAGCTACTCAATGGGACAAGGGATGCTTGCCTGCTTGTGGGACAAGGCAATCGCCATGACCACAATAACAACAGTGAATAGTCATATGTACACTTATATATGACTCACTAGAGGTCAGACTCCCTTCTGCACTGTGCACGTGTTTCATGTGCCATCAATTCCCACAGAAAAACTCTGTGTGGTATGTCAGTTTCCTTGGGCTGCTGTACTAACTGGATGGCTTAAAACTGTAGGCATTTATTTTCTGGTAGCTCTGGAGCCCAAAAGTGTGGAATCAAGGTCAAGGTGGTGCCAGGGCTGTATTCCTTCTGAAGGCTCTACGGAAGAATCCTGCCTTGCCTCTTCCAGCTGCTGGGGGTTGTTAGCACTCACAGGCTAGCAGGTGCATCCCTCCAATCACTGCCTCCATTGTCACATGGTCTCTGTGTGTCTGCTTTTGTGTGTGCAGTTCTTTCTCTCCTTGTAAGGACACCAGTCACTGAATTTATGGGGAAACTAACTCTTTATCACTTCTTAATTATATTTGCAGAGATCTTATTTCCAAATAAGGTTACATTCATAGGGACTGGGGATTGTTTTTGTTAAAGATTATTTACTTGAAAGGCAGAGTTACAGAGAGAAAGAGAGAGAGAGATCTTCCATCTGCTGGTTTACTTCCCAAATGGCCACAGTGGCAGGGGCTGGGCTTATCCGAAGCCAGGAGTCAGGAGCTAGGAGTTTTTCCGGGTTTCCCACATGGGTGCAGGGGCCTGAGTACTTGGGCTACCTTCTGTTGCTTTCTCAGGTGCATTAGTAGGGAGCTGGATCAGAAGTGGAATACCCAGGGCTCGAACCGGCACCCATATGGAATGCTGGCGCTACAGACAGTGGCTTAACTCGCTATGCCACAGTGCTGGCCCCAATACTGGGGATTAGGACCTCAGAATGTCCTTTCTTTGTGTGTGTGTGTGTGTGTGTGTTGGATGTCTCAATATATTTTTAAAAGATTTTATTTATTTGAGAGATAGAGTTACAGACAGAGAGAGGGCGAGGCAGAGAGAAAGGCCTTCATCTGCTGGTTCACTCCCTAAATGGCCACAAGGGCCAGAGCTGAGCTGATCCAAAGCCAGGAGTCAGGAGCATCTTCTGTGTCTCCCACGTGAGCACAGAGGCCCAAGGACTTGGGCTACCTTCCACTGCTTTCCCAGGCCACAGCAAAGAGCTGGATCAGAAGTGGATCAGCCAGGACTTGAACCGGCGCCCAGATGGGATGCCGGCGCTACAGGTGGAGTGTAGCCCACTATGCCACAGCCCCGGCCCCTCAATATTTTATAACTGTTTATTTGAGAGGGAGGGAGGGAGGGAGAAAGGAAGGGAGGGAGAGAAAGAGAGAGAAAGCTCCTACCTGCTGGCTCATTTTCAAATGCTCTCAGTGGTTGGGCCTGGGCCAGGGCCTGGATCTGGCCAAAGCTTGGAGCCCAGAACTGAATCCAGGTCTCCCATGAGGATGGCAGGACCCTGACTACTTGAGCCTTCACCTGCTGCCTCCCAGGGTGCCCACTGGCAGGACGCTGGAATAAGGAGCAGAGCTGGAACCCAGGCTCTCTGATGTGAAATGTGGATGCTCCGCCTGCCATCTTGACTGCTATTTCAAACGCCTGTCCTAGGACTTCAACACATTTTTTTTAAGAGGACAGAATTCAATGCACAACAGGAGAATACTATTATTATTTCCATTTTACAAAGGGGAATCCTAATAGACTGAGAGGTTGAGAACCTGTCCAAGGTGAGGGAGCTTTATCCAAGGGTCTTCAAAAAGGTTCACAGAAAATGTGTTTTTATAAAACTGTACAGGGCCGGCGCCGCGGCTCACTAGGCTAATCCTCCGCCTAGCGGCGCTGGCACACCGGGTTCTAGTCCCGGTTGGGGCGCCGGATTCTGTCCCGGTTGCCCCTCTTCCAGGCCAGCTCTCTGCTGGGGCCAGGGAGTGCAGTGGAGGATGGCCCAGGTGCTTGGGCCCTGCACCCCATGGGAGACCAGGAAAAGCACCTGGCTCCTGGCTCCTGCCATCGGATCAGCGCGGTGTGCCGGCCGCAGCGCGCCGACCGCGGCAGCCATTGGAGGGTGAACCAACGGCAAAGGAAGACCTTTCTCTCTGTCTCTCTCTCTCACTGTCCACTCTGCCTGTCAAAAAAAAAACAAAAAAACAAAAACAAAAAAAAAAAAACTGTACATGAATTTCAAAACATTTTTGCACCAAAGGAAACTTCTCATTTGATTCTACTTTTCCACAAAGTTTTTTTGAAGCACCCTCTTCCTAGCAGAGTCAGGATTCGAACTTAAGTATTCTGGGAGTCCATGCCCTTAATTGCTATATTGACAGCTGGTTTGTCCACAGAGCTGCCTGTCTCTTCCATAGCACCCGGCCTTAAGAAATGTGCACTTGGGGATGGCATTGTGGCATAACAGGTAAGGCTACCACCTGGGATGCCCGCATCCCATATGGGCAACAGTGCATGTCCTAGCCACCTGGCTTCTGATCCAGCTCTCTGCTAATGGCCTTGGGAAGCAGTGGAGGATGGCCCAGGTATTTGGGCCCCAGGGAGACCTGGAAGAAGCTTCTGGCTCCTGGCTTTGGCTTGGCCCAGCCCAGGCTGTTGTGGCTATCTAGGGAGTGAACCAGCACATGTAAGACCCCTCTCTCTCTCTGTCTCTCCTCCTCTCTCTCTGAAATTCTGACTTTCAAATAAATGAATCAATCTTTTAAACAAATTCGTTGAATGAGCAGAATGTGAATGTCTGAAGCATGAGTGGCTGCATCATTGGCAGCTCCCAAGAGCCTGAGTAGAGGTGAGGGGCTTGGCCGTGAGTGGGGATTCTCGCTCAGGCTCCCGGTGTGGGTGGGTGGGCACGTGACTAATTCCTGCTGACACCTGGGTAATTGATTTTCTATGTTCATTTCAATAATGAACAATATTAAAGGAAGCTGGCGATGCCATGGAGATACAAGCATTGTGGAAGGAACAAAGAGATTTTAATGTGTGGAGTCTCGGGCCTGGGGAAGATGAGGGATGTGATAATGGAGTATTAAAACAGAAGAGATTACACCGGCCCTCGTACCATTCATCACCGCACTCATCCAGGGCGGGTGGCAGAATGCGTAGACTGAGAGACTCCGGCATTATCTCACCGATTTATTTACATCTCAAATCAGGTTGCACTGACAGGAGAGAAAGGAATTCCAAGGAAGAAATGTAACTAGGTGATATATGTCCTACAGAAAGTGCAAACACAATACAGAGGCTCTGCTTAAATACATCATCTCAGAAGCCATCCGGCTGTCGAATGCTTAAGTCTGCATTTTATGTTTCTTGCCACGAGACCGTTATGTACCCTCCGAGACCACCTCCTCTCCTGTCCTCTACCTATTTGGCTGCATCTCCACTCTCTCTTTTTCATCCCACAGCCCTTAAATGTGTTCCTTCCTTCTCTGTCCACATTGGCCTGGACAATCTCGTCTTCCCCAGGGCTGGCTGTGGCCTGATGGCTTCCACATTACCCTTTCCTGAGTGCCTGGCCCTTGCTTTTTACTTTTTCAGTTATTCATATTCCTTTGAATAAGTGCTACATTTTCACAGCAAAAAGCCAGGTGACAGGTAAGAGTTCAGCGCCGTGCTTAAGATGCTGCCCGGGATGGCCACTTCCCACATTGGAGTGCCTAGGTTTCAGTCCTACCTCTGCTTCCCATCTAGCTTCCTGCTAATGCAAACCCTGGGAGGCAGTGGTGATGGTCCATGTAGTTGGATCCCTGCCACTCATGTGGGAGACTCAGATTACGTTCTTGGCTCCCAGCTTTCGCCTGGCCCAACCGTAGCTGTTGTGGGCATCTGGGAAGTGACCAACACGTGGAAGATCTCTCTTTCTGCCTCTCTCTTTCCCTTTCAAAGAAAGCGAAAATAGATAAATAACAATTTGAAAACTCCAGAAGGTGCTGAGGAAGGTGGAAATGCTAACTACCCTGTCTGGATCACCTTATGTCATAGACTTGTACTGTATGCTGTACCCCATAAATATAAAGGGTCTTCAAAAAGGTCACAGCAAATGTGTGTTATGAAAAAGCTATGGGGCGGGCATTGTGGTACAGCAGGTTAAGCCTCTGCCTGTGACCCTGGGAAGTAGCCACTGTATCAAGAAAATACACAAATGGCATTTTTTCCTCATTTCCTGAAGTGCTCCATTTGTCTGCGTGCTCTGTACTTTGCTTTTTCACTTCAGATCTTTCTGTGACAGTGTGTAGAGAAGCTCTTCCCTTCTTTTTACAGCTCACAATTGCACAGTGTTCTGTTACCCGTGTGTCCATAATTTATTTAATGAGTTTCCTGCTGATGAGCATTTGTCTTGATTCTAGTTCCTTGCTGTGATGGTTGATTTTAGGTGTTTGCTGGGTAAAGGGCTGCCCAAATATGTGGCTAAACATTCTTTCTTTCTTTTTTTTTTTAATTATCTTTTGAAAGGCAAAGTTAGGGAGAGACAGAGAGACAGATTGATCTTCCATCTGCTGGTTCACTCCCCAAATGGCTGCAACCACCAGGACTGGGCCAGGACGAAGCCAGGAGCCTTATCCGGGTATCCCATGTGATTGACGGAGGCCCAAGTACTTGGACTATCCTCTGTTTTCCCAGGAGCATCAGGGAGCTGGATTGGAAGCAGAGCATCTGGGACTTGAACTGGTGCCCATATGAGATGCTGGCATTGCAGGTGGAGGCTTCATCCATTGTACCACAACACCGGCTCCTAAGCTGTTTCTGAGTGTGTGTGGGAGAATGCTTCTGGGTGAAATTAACATTTGGATCTGTGGGCCTAGTAGAGCAGAGCTCTCCAATGTGGGTGAGCTCCAGGGAACCCATTGAGGGCCTGGATAGAATAAAAGCCCAAGCAAGAAAGAATTCTCTTTACCAGATTGTCTCCGATTTGGGACATCAGCCTTCTTTTGCCTTTGGATCCATCAGCTCTCTGGGATCTGGACTTCTCATCTTCCAAACAGCGTGAGCCAGTGGTTCATAATCACATTCTCTCCGCCTGTCTCTACGTGCACGCATGTGCACACACCCATAGCTGGGGTTCTTCGGGGAAACAGAACCAGTAGAGTTGTGTGTGTTCCCTATTGGTTCTGTTTCTCTGGGGATTACAGATAATACACTTGGGTTACAAACATTACCACAATGAGTAACTTTGTATGAATATAATTTCACACATGTGCACAGATATCCTTGGATAAATTCCCCCAAGTAGAATTACTGGAACAAAGAAAGTGTACAATTGTAGTTTTGTGAGAGTGCCAAATTGCTCTCTGCAGTGATGATAGGAAATTAAATCCTCACCAGCAATGCAGGAGAGTTCCTCTTTCCCACAGCTCTTATCAACACAATGTGTTATTAAACTTTGGGATTATTTCCAGTCTGATAGGTAAGACATGGTATTAAGGTAGCCAGTTTGCATTTATTTTTTTAAAAGATTTCTTTATTTATTTGAAAGGCAGAGACACAGAGAGGCAGAGGCAGAAGCAGAGAGAGAGAGGGAGAGAGAGAGGGCTTCCATCTGCTGGTTCACTCCCCAGATAGCCGCAATGGCTAGAGCTGCGCTGATCAGAAGCCAGGATCCAGGAGGTTCCTCCGGGTCTTCCTGGCAGGTGCAGGGGCCCAAGGACTTGGACCATTTTCCACTGCTTTCCCAGGCCATAGCAGAGACTGGATCGGAAATGGAGCAGTCGGGACTTGAACTGATGCCCATATGGGACACCGGCACTGCAGGCGGTGGCCTTACCCTCTACACCACAGATCCAGCCCCTGTATTTCTTAAGTTATGAGGGAGACTGAACATCTTTCTGTACACTTAAGAGCTAATATATATTATTTTCTTAAATTGAATGATCATTTCCATTGCTCATTGATTTATTTGTAAGGCAGAGTGACAGAGAAGGAGAGACGCAGACATCTTCCATCCACTTGTTCACTCCTCAAATGGCTGCAACAGCCTGAGCTGGACCAAACTGAAGCCAGGAACTCCATCTGGGTCTCCCACATGGGTGGCAAGGATCCAAGCCCTTGGGCCAGCTTCCACTGCCTTCCCCAGCTTATTCACAGGGAGTTGGAAGTGGAGCAGCCAGGATTTGAACTGGCAGTCTGATATGGGAAGCCGGCATTGCAAGCAGTGGCTTCACCCACTGCACCACAATGCTGGCTCCACCCACTTCTTGATGTGGGTTTTTGTTTTCCTAGAGCTGCTTGGATGCCCTAGATATGTCTCAAATTTACCATGGTCCCAAAGAGAACTCATCATCGCCTTTCTCCATGACCTAAACTAGAAACTCTTTTGTATTTCCCTGTGCTGGATAATGTGTCCTAGCCCAGAAATCTTATTGCCATTCTAGATTCTTCTCTTCCTCATTGAGCTAAGCAGCATTGCACCTGTCCAGCTCTGTGTGGTGGTGAGTCTATGTCGCAGCTGTAGATGGGAGTCAATGGTGAAGAGTAAAGTCATGCTGAGACTTAGTGAAGAAGCTCATGAAACATGAGCCCCACGCTGGCAGCTCACGTACACAGGTGGATGGGGGGAATTCTGAGACACACTTCCTCTCCTAAGACCAACAACCCCAAACAGGCGGAGCTTCTCCTGGGTTTAGAAGTTTAACCAAGTTCAGAAAGAGAAACTTTAAAGAAAGGCTGTGTCGGGGCTGGCACCGTGGCTTACTGGGTTAATCCTGCGCCTGTGGTGCCAGCATCCCATATGGGTGCTGGGTTCTAGTCCCGGTTGCTCCTCTTCCAGTCCAGCTCTCTGCTGTGGCCTGGGAGGGCAGTGGAGTATGGCTCAAGTGCTTGGACTCCTACACCTGCATGGGAGACCAGGAAGAAGTGCCTGGCTCCTGGCTTCGGATCGGTGCATGCCAGTCAAGGCGGCCATTTGGGGAGTGAACCAGTGGAAGGAAGACCTTTCTCTCTGTCTCTCTCTCTCACTGTCTATAACTCTACCTGTCAAAAAAAAAAAAAAAAAGCTGTGTCTCTTCCACTTTCTCTGTGTTGTTTCCAGGGACTGTGTATTATTCTGAGGCTGGATTACAGAAGGAGCCAGCCAGGCAGCTGTCTGTGATGCTGGCTTATCAAGGCCACTTCAATATGACAACAGTGCTGAAAAGTTCCTGGGAATGGAATGAGATGCACGACATTTAATCCATTAGAATGCTCTGGGAGATTACAAATGCATTTGGGAAGAGTCCAACTTTTAGATCTTGGGGACAGGAGACAGAAATCTTACTTTCTTCACAAAGGGGGACATGATCTTATGAGAGTAACAGGTGGCTGTTACCTGGCCTTGTAATGGGCCTTACTGATTTCAGGACTTTGGTTTTGCAGATTGGGGCATGCAATTGGCTCAGAGCTGAATTACTTAGGATGCGTGGGAAGAACCCAGCACTAGTACCACCTGCCTTTCCCCCCAGTGGCAGGCTGAGCTTCTCCCTTAACAAGTTTTGGAAAAGTACTCAACCTGTAGAAGTCTGAAAGGCTCCTGGTAAAGTGCTGATTCAGCATCTCCTTCCTTCCTCTAGGGTAGGGAGTGAGAGACATGCTTGGTTCTGGTCCTGCTGAACCAAAGGAGATCTGGGTGGGTCTACTGCCATTGGCTTTTTTCAACACATCCTTTTCTGGGTGAGGAGATGTCCAGAGGGAGAGTGAGCGGTGGGGTTGGGACTCCTGGAGCAGGGCAACGCACACCTGTTGGGAAAGGATTCCTGCCAGGGAAGAGCAGGAGGAGGAGGGACTGTGACTGGTGGGAACCATCGTGACCTTGACGGACTTCTCCAGGATTCTGGGAAGACAGGCCAGTGTGTGTTGTTATGATAGGATACAAGGCTACTCTGGTCTTCCCATAACTGTAAATCTTGCCCTATAAGCAGAGGGTGTGTGAACTCATCCTTTTTACAGAATACTTAGTTTGTGTAGTATTTCTTTACATGAATGTCCCATAGATGATTTAACTAGTCCCTTATGGAAGATCCCTGTTCTGTCTTTTGTTACTGCAAACAAGACTTGTGCATTTTAAATCTCCACCAACAGAGCCATGTTGCCATCCTAGGGGCTGTGCAGTTTGCACACTCCTGGGTGCATTTCAGAAGAGCCTTACACCTTGTCTCTAGCCAGATCACACTGTTGGTGGTTCCCAGAGCGTGACACACATTGTCACATGTCCTTGCTCTTCTCTTTAATGAAGCAATCCCTTCTACACTGTGGCTGGGTCACTCACATCTTCCTTTAAGTTTTGCCTTGAGAATTGATGATGCCATCCCTGACTGCTGTAGGTAGAGTCAATCCATCCATTTCTGGTTACCCTGGACACTTGCCCACATGGAGCTTCTTTGAAAAGTTTATGGAAAAATAGAACTAAAATATGCTTTTTTTTGTGCAAAAAGGTTAAAATTCAGGCATAGTTTTTTCATGGTACACATTTCCATGAACTTTTTGAAGCAGCTTTGTATATTTGTACTCACTCACATTGTTTCTTTTTTGTAAGCTTATCTTTTTACTCCATTATTATATGAATTTAGTTTTCTGTTTGAGAGGCTAAGATACAGAAAAAAAGAGACTTCCCATCCGCTGGTTTACACCCCAAATGCCTGGGAGCTGGCAACTCAAGCCAGGTCCCCCCTGCAGGTGGCAGGGACCCAACTACTTGAGTCACCTTGCTGCCTGTGCATTAAACACTGTGCCCCACATTTTCACTTTCTTTCTTCACTAATCTCTCCCTTGCTTCACTGTGGGCTTCCTGAAGGTACACATCCTTGTATACCTAATGCCTAAGACTAGCAGCTCAATAAACATTGGATGAGTGAATAAAGTAACAAATAAATAGTCACTAAAAACAGAGAAGAACCAACCAAATTGAATTTGGACAATGAATCCAGGAGTGTGTTTTTTCACTCGTTTGCCAGTCATGCAGATGAGCTTATCTGTGTCTGCTGATTGAATTTCGACATAATTTGCATGCTGCAGGGGGAGGCTGCCAACTCACAGAGGATTCTTTTAGGCATTTGTCATTCATTATAGAACATAAGCTTGCATTGGAGTTTATGCAGCACAGCATCGACCAATTAGAGGAGATTGTAGCTTTGGAAACAAGCATCTGCTTGATGCAGGGTAAATAATATTTAAAGTCTGGTGTTTTATGCCTATCGATGTGATTAATTTGAATCCCATATAATTTTGTATTTGACCATGTGGGACTCACGGAGATCAATCCTATAATCCAAGTCACAGCTACAAAAACTGTATCTGGCATTTTCTACCATTGACCTTAGGTGCCAAGGAGATGTTTCTGCTTGGAGTGACACTGAGACTAGAGGTGCAAGTCATTTATTGGTAGCCACCTGCATATAGAATGACAGAGACAGACACCTGTCTGCGAATTCTGTCCTGAATGGCCCTTTTGTAGAAAATTTATGGAAAATGTGTGTCTTCTTTGGCCTTTGCTAAGCGGTTCTTCTCTTTCCAAGGTGAGGAGGTTGAAAGAAATGTTCAAGGTAGTACCATTTATCAAGTTCCTGTTCTATTCCTATCTGGTATGTTCTTTCCCAGATACCATATCACCTTTGTCTCATGTGAAACATACAATGCTACGGGGTCACTATTATCCATCCCTATATTACAAATAAACAAACTGTGTTGGAGGAACTTATTCGGAGCTCTCAGATAGCAGGTGGCAGTGCTGGGATTAAAGCCAGCCTGCCAAATCCTACGCTCCTCCCAGGATACCACCCTGTCCTCCCAGAGTTGTAGCCAATAGTATTTGACAGAGCCATTGGCTGTGACATAGCCTGCTTCTCTGCAGGTATTGGCTGCAAACTCTACTTCTCTTGCTTCCAAATGAAATCATCAAAAGCATTGGCATCCTTACCTCCTGTGGTTCTTAGATCATCCAATTGCTTTCTGTAGAAGGATGAGAGACCTGGTGAAGACCCTGTTGCTGGTGGGTTTAAGCATAGAGAAAATGATAGTCACGTGGCCAAGAGGGCAGAGTATCTATCAGTGAGCTGATAAGAACGCCATTGTACCTTCGGAATTTAGCAGGTAGGCCACTGGATTTCAGCAGAGTCATCTGTGGAGATTTACAAAGCATGTATGTCTGGTCACCACCCATGGATACTCTGATTGCAGGGGTATTTTAAACAGCCTCTGTGTTCTGGTGCATGGTCAGATTTTGAAATCTATGATCTGGTGTGTGGATCATCTGAGTCAGCAGACCTTGAATAGGAGTTGCTTTCTTTGGACACATCCTTTTCTTTATCACATCAGATCTTCCTGTCTCTCCTTCTCCTCTCTCCCTTCTCCCTCCCTTCCTCTCTCTCTCTCTCTGTCTCTCTAGCAGTCAGAAATTCTTAAAAGCTTTTTGTCACTAAACCATCTGCTGGAGAAATCTCCCACTAGGTTTCAAATGCCAAATCTTTCCCAGTAGCAATTTTCTTTATTATTTTGGGGAAAAGAATGAATTACATGTCTCCCCTATGAAAGAAAATACTTTGGAAATAAAAATGTTCATTATGGACCCATAGCGGTGGCTTATATTTTTTTAAAGGAAATAGCTTTATCAAACACATGTTCTGGGAGTTTGCTTTGGGCTTCCCTTGTAAACTTGATGCTGGCCTCCAGGGCAAGCTTACAGCAGCAGCATGCTCAGTAGGTGGGGGTAGCATACAGAATGGAGACCATTTGGCTCAAAGAATGCTTAGGTGTTGTATTGGCTTCCTGATGCCCACAAGCTCTATGGAAGGTGAGCCTAACGTTGTACCCTTGTCACACTCTAGTGTCCCTTCCCAGTTCAAAATCTTCCACTGTTGGCATGAAAGACCACATCCTATGGTGGACAACAGGAGTGTTATCAAGAGACTAGGGGAGAACAGATCTGAACACATTTCCTTTGCTTCCATTTGGAGATGGTTTTTTCTTAAGATTTTTAAACATTTTGCTTTGTGACCTTCTAATCTAAGCCTTTGAAATTTATTGGATGTGGAAGATGGCTGGCAATCAAAAAAAATTCATGATCCCCTTTCAGAAAGGCTGCTGTAGGGCAGCTTCCCAGGAGGAGACTCCATTCCCCACACCTTGCAGCAACATGTGGGCGTGTGATGGGTCCTCACCGTGGAACATGAGCCAAAGTGACGTGTGTCACTTCTAGGTCACCTCTTTAAAAGAGTGGGTGCTCTCTCCATTTTCCTTTCCTTCTCTGCCAGCTGAGTGCAGGTAATTCCAAAATTCTGGGGGGATGTGGAACCATAAGATGGAAAAAGCCCAGGTGCCAGGATGCGTGGAAGATTTGTAACCTGCTGGCCAGAAACACCCTACTCTTCCTGTGCTTTGTGTGAGTGATAAATAAGCTCTCCTTGTCACTAAACCACTGGGATTTGGAAATTTGCTAATGACACTGGTGTGGATTACCTTCATTAACCATACACTGGCCAGTTTCCAAGGTACAGAAGGCCTTCATTTGGCTTGAGGCACTGTGAACTCTTAATGCAAGGAGGCTGAAAAGAGCTACAACTCCTCCTAATGTCCAGCATAGAATATATGCAATAGGGAAAGACTCTGTCCAGTGACAAACACTCCAAGAGAAAAGAGATTGATATTTGTTATCAGATAACAGCAGTAGATACAGATCCTGGAGGGTGAGAGAGGTCTGTGTGGTGGGTGATGCCCTTTGGGACAAGTAGACGAATGATATCTTCCTCTAAAGATGGGCGAATATTTCTCATCCCAACCCTGTCCTTGTAACAGATTTTGTAACCTCCCCAGTCCTATTCCTGCACAGACAGTTGTGGAATAACAAGAGGATCACTTTGCAAATGACATGTATCAATAGCAATAAATATTCTTGGAAGTTTACCACAAGCCAGGGAGTTGGCTAGGTATAGTGAGACAAAAGTATCTGCCAAATTGTATGTCTTCAATGTGCTTGCAAAACAGTCAGGGTGACAGAGCATAATCACCAGAAATATTAAGGAACAGAAGCAGAGAGTAAAATGAATGGTAAGAAGAGAGCTGACACAAGCCTTCAGGAAGGAGCTACCACACTCAGGGATATGACAAAGCACCAGGCAGAGAGCCTGAGGTAGAAATCCCAGTTCCATAGCTTATACCAGAGTGGAATGCAAGTATGAGTAATTTTCAAAATTTGGGTAAGCTTCTAGGAGCTTACATGTGAGTTGTGACCACAATAAAAATTGCAAGCCAGTATTCTGAAAATGGCTTCTACTGAAGTGACCATTATGCAATTCTGATTGGAACCAACATTGTGCTTTTCAAGAAGAACGCACATAACATCCTCTACTTCTTGGAGAACAATAGGTATTTTAAAAATTTTTCTCAGCCTGAAAACTGATCAACCAGAATGGGTACTGGCTTTGGAATTAAAGTAGGGAACCTGGAAGCTCCCTGTTGTGCTTGGTGTTAACCCTTCACCTGCTGGATCACAGTTAGACTGGGGAGGGACTCTTGTGGAGCCTTGGGCAGAGTTTCCTTCCAATGGATATAGGAGCATGTCAGCTGGTCAGACATATTGCTAATTTCCGAAATGTTGCCCCAGTAGAGAATCTGCTCAGATATGAATGTGTCCCCCCAGAATTCTAGGTTGAAACTAATTCCCAGTGTGACGGTGCTAACAAGTGGGCTCCTTGCAAGTTGAGTAGGTCACGATGGCAGAGCCCTAATAATGGGATTAATGTCCTTGCAGTCAGAGAGGCCCAAGGGTGCTTGTTTGGCCCTCTCAGGATGTGACAGCACAGCTGGATGGCACTGTCCATGTGGAATGATCCTCTCCAAACCCTGAGTATATGGGGGCCTTGATCTTGGACAATCCAGCTCTAGAACTATGTGAATTAAAAAAAATTTGTTGTTTCTCAGTCACCCAGTTTATGGTATATTTGTTACAGGATCCCAAACAGAATAAGAATTGTAAAAAAATGAAAATACTACTTAGAAAGTAAAATCTCATCATGCTTCCACCTGTCAGAAATGACTATTGGGGCCAGCGCCATGGCTTACTTGGTTAATCCTTCACCTGCGGCGCTGGCATCCCATGTGGGTGCCGGGTTCTAGTCCCGGTTGCTCCTCTTCTAGTCCAGCTCTCTGCTGTGGCCTAGGAAGGCAGTGGAGGATGGCCCAAGTGCTTGGGCCCCTGCACCTGCCTGGGAAACCAGGAGGAGGTGCCTGGCTCCTGGCTTCGTATCGGCGCAGTGCGCCAGCCACAGCAGCCATTTGTAGGGTGAACCAATGGAAAGAAGACCTTTCTCTCTGTCTCTCTGTCTCACTGTTCAACTCTGCCTATCAAATAAAAAAAAAAAGAAATGACTATTGCTCACAGTTTAGGGTATATTCTTCCAAACTTTATAAAAGTTTTCTGTGCAAATATAAACAAGATTATGCTATGAATTCTATACTGCAAGCTGTCCTTCTCTCCTCAAAGAAACGTGTATTCTGAACATTATGCTATGTGAGCACACAAAGAATGGCTTTATGTACTGCTTTTTCTTTTATCTTCTAATTATAAGTTTTGGACCCAAATCAATACTATTATTGAAGTGTTTTTATGCACTATCAAGCTGCATCCTTACACTCAGGCTGCATTTTAAGCATGTGCTATTCTTTGGTGTTTCTGAAAGCTACATTGAATTCCCTCATGCAGCCACTCTTCCTCCCATTATCTCACCCAGCCATTTCTCCAGCCTCTCTCAATCCATATCCTGCAGGGCTCACCTTACTCTTGACTTCCGGCATGAACTTTTAGCCTTTGCAAGAATCCATTGCACATCTTTTATTTCTCAACCAGTTCTCTGTGCCTCTCTCTCCCACCCCACCCTGCTTTCCACAGCTTGTTATTCTCTCTCTCTCTCTCTCTCTCTCTCTCTCTCTCTCTCTCTTTTACAGGCAGAGTGGACAGTGAGAGAGAGAGAGAAAGGTCTTCCTTTTGCCATTGGTTCACCCTCCAATGGCTGCCACGGCCAGCGCGCTGCGGCCGGCGCACCGCGCCTATCCGAAGGCAGGAGCCAGGAGCCAGGTGCTTCTCCTGGTCTCCCATGGGGTGTAGGGCCCAAGCACTTGGGCCATCCTCCACTGCACTCCCGGGCCACAGCAGAGAGCTGGCCTGGAAGAGGGGCAACCGGGACAGAATCCGGCGCCCCGACCAGGACTAGAAACTGGTGTGCTGGCGCCGCTAGATGGAGGATTAGCCTAGTGAGCCGGGGCACCGGCCTTATTCTCTCTTATATACCCTGTCAGATGTTGGAAAGATCCTTGATGGTCTCCTGTCTCCTTAGGCCAGTCTTGGGGCTTTTTACGTCAAGTCAAAGTCTAGAAGATTTTGAACTCCAGATTGTGTTATTTGAGTCTGAGCTGAAGTCTGGAAAAGTAGGTGAGCGACTTATACAAAATGGTGTCTGAAGAAGTCAGTGAGTCAATGCAGGATAGGATAGAAAGCAAGGTACGTAGTATGGGATTTAAAACCAGTGTTGTAAGGGCCCCTGGGAGCTGTCCAAGGTGCTACACAGTGGATGCTGACACATTGCTGGATACACAACATCTGAGTTTGTGTTTTTGTGTGAAACAGTGGTGGCATGGACCAAGCAGAACTCATGGGATGGGAATTATTCTTCCCTGGCCATGTCTTATTACATAGATGAGTCAGAAAAAATAAATGACCAGTCTGGGAGGCTGGCTGGATTTTCCTTCTGGACATATTCTCTTGAGTGTCTTGCAGTCATCTCAAATTCAGCCTGTCTACAAATGAATTCATCACACATACTTGTCAAGTCTGCTCCTCCTCCATTCTTCCCAACCTCAAAAATGACACCATCATCTTCAAAATCTCCCTTTTGCCTTTTTTTCTTAGCTGCTTCTTTAAATCTCTCACCAGATTGTTTTGCACCCACCAAAAACATATCTAGACATCTCATTTCAACTTCTACCATGATGGCCTTTGCCACCACTGCTCCCTCACCTGGACTGCGGTGAATGTGATGACCTCCTCCTCATTTGCTTGTTTCTTCCCACCATCTCCACCTAGCCATCAGAACTGTCTTCTAGAAATGCAAATCTGATCACATCTCCTCTTTTTTTTCAACCTTTAATGGTTCTCCCTTTGCCTTCAGGATGAAAAATAAATTATTAAGATGACCTCTCAAGCCCCATATGATCTGATACTTTTGCTTTATCTTAAATCACCCTCTTCCTTATTCTATAGTTCTTTCTTGTTTTCAAAACTGACCTGCTCTATGCAGACTCGAGGCCCTTTCTCATGCTTTTCCTTCTGCCTGGAATGATTCATCCATCCCCAGCATCACCAGATAACACCTGCTTTATTTCTTAGCTTCACTATCACTTATTCTATGAGACACCTATCTATTCTACGTGCCTGAATTGGAGTTCCTTTTAGACTTTGCTTCATGAGGGCAGAACCTGCATTGTATCATCTATAACCATGTGTGGTTTGTCACCAGCACTTATTAAATATTTGTCAAATAAACAACCTGAAATCCAAGGACCCAGACTAGGTGGAGACTAAGGTTAATACACAAGAACACAGGTTGCTAATGGTCCACAAATCTGGAAGAACCTGAGAGGCAAGGATTCCATGTTTACAACAGCTGCAAAGTGCAGAGAGAAGACCAGCAGATGTTCTGACTGCTTTTCAATGTTCCAAGTAGGCTGGTGAGCTGTGTCTTATGGGGCTGCCAGCCAGGGCCTGCCATGTCAGGAGACCCTGGGGGAAGGAGCAGATCTCGAGCTATGGCAGATGGTAAGTGCTGTCTTTAGTCTTTAACATTTAAGAAAAAGAACTGGGAATAGACATTCGGCTCAGTGGTGGTTATGATGCATTTAAATAAGCCTTGCAAATCATTTACAGGAATGTGTATGTCTCAAACATTCTCCATTGCCAATGGACTTCATAGAGCTTTCTCTTATCCATCTTTGTATCCTCACTGGGTAGCACACCGTGTGGCATGGAGTGAGCTCTCAGTGTGAGTGGGATTCCTGTTGGAGGAAGGCATCTACTGAAACATATTGACATATTGACAATTGATCATCTTCCCAGGGACACTGACACCCCTAAATGCAGAGACTGAGACTCCTGCCTATGTCCCCTCCCTCCACTTTACTCAGTTTCTTGTTCCACCCAAGCCAGCGTTGGGACAGGTGGATAGGTCAGCCTGTCTTGTCTCAGTCCTTTCTGGCTGTCATATTACAAACATCACTGACAGCATGGCTAAAATGACAGAGCTTTCTTTCTCCTTCTTGGAGGCTGGGAAATTCAAGATTCATGTACTGGAAAATTTGATTTCTGGTGAGGATTTTTTTCCTGCTTTACATACAGGTATCTTTTTGTTGTACCCTCACATGGGAGGGAGGGAGAGCAAGAGATTTTCTCTGTCTTCTTATAAGGGCACTCATCCCATCGTGAGGGCTCCACCTCCTAAAGACCCCATCTCCTAATATCATCACTTTGGAGGTTGGAGTTCAGCACATGAATTTTGAGGGACAGGGATATTTGGTTCATAGCATGTCCTATCATATTTTCCTAGGGAACCAACATTTCTGAGTCAGGTAAGTAGGACTTGGGTATTTCAGTTAACTTCCACTTGAGTTTGGAAACAAGAATTATTTACTTCATAGAGCTCTTATAAAGATAAAATGAACTCCCATCTGAGGGCACTTCAAAGGTTTGTGGAAAAGTTGGGAAAGGCACTTAACCTAGTGAATGGGGGGCTGGCTCTGTGGCGCACTGGGTTAATGCCCTGGCCTGAAGCACTGGTATCCCATATGGGCGCTGGTTCTAGTCCTGGTTGTTCTTCTTCTGATCCAGCTCTCTGCTATGTTCTGGGAAAGCAGTAAAAGATGGGCCAAGTGCTTGGGTCCCTGCACCCCTGTGGGAGACCTGGAAGAAGTTCCTGGCTCCTGGCTTCAGATTGGCGCAGCTCTGGCTATTGTGGCCAATTGGGGAGTGAACCATCAGATGGAAGTCCTCTCTCTCTCTCTCTGCCTCTCCTCTCTCTGTGTAACTTTTACTTTCAAATAAATAAATAAATCTTAAAAAACCTTGGTGAATGGATGTCCACGTCCCACATCAGAGCACTTGGCTTTGATGCCTGGCTTTGGCGCCTGACCCCAGTTTTCGGCTAACGTGGACCCTGGTGGCAGCAGGTGATGACTCTTGTGGTTGAGCCCTGCCACACCCATCTCATCTTGAATTGAGTCCCTGGATCCTGGCTCAGCTCTGGCTGACAGGCATTTGGGAGAATAAATCAGTGGATGGGAGCCTTCTTTCTTTCTCAAATTAAAATAAATATTTGTGGAAAATTGAAATTCAAAGAGAGTGTATATTTTGTGCACTTTCTGAAGAACCCTCATAACAGCCCAGCTGTTATGGCCATTTAGGGAATGAACTTGCTCTCTCTTTCTCTCTCCCCCGTCTCTGTAACTCTGCCTTTACTCTTAAAAAGTAATATTGTTATGATCCTCATTAATACTGGGTAGGGGTTGTAAGTGGGACAGTGCTGGCTGTCTGAAATTATCTAGGGACTTGGGATTGGGTGTTTTTTTTTTAAAGGTTTTATTTATTTATTTGAGAGGTAGAGTTATAGACAGAGAGAGGGAGAGACAGAGAGAAAGGCCCTCCATTTGCTGGTTCACTCCCCAAATGCCTGCAATACTCTAAAGCCATGGCTACAACAGTCCAAAGCCAAGAGCCAGGAGCTTCCTCTGGGTCTCCCACATGGATGCAGGGGCCCCAGCACTTGGGCCATTGTGGGGAGCAACTGGGAGCAACTCGGACTAGACTAAGTTACTGGAATTAAGACTTATTCTGTGCATCTGCTCTCCCACAATATGGTGCTGGGAGAGGAGGAAACAGCTTCTACACAGCTGCCTCCAGTTCAACCAGTAAACAGCAGGACCTGCTCCTGATTGGAGGAGAGCAGCGTACTCGGCGTGTGGGCAGCCGAGTTGGGATTGGAGGAAGAGGACTATAAAGGAGGAGAGAGACAACATGCACCAGGAACATCTAAGAGGAACATCTATCTGAAGGAACACCTGTGCAGCCCTCGCGAGAGCCGGCTGGCGGTGTGCCGCTCCCCTGCGGAAGTGGGGAAAGTGGCTAGGGGGAACCGCCCTTCCACGGAGGTGGAAGGGTCGGTAGCCAACCCGGGAAGAACCAGCAGCAAACCCGGGGAGGGCCAAGCAGACAAAAGAACAACGCAGGGTCCTGTGTCGTTCCTCCACGAAGACGGGGAGCGACAGGCCATCCCCCACTGCTCTCCCAGGCCATGGCTGAGAGCTGAATCGGAAGAGGAGCTGCTAGAACACGAACTGGTGCCCATACGGGATCCCAGCACAGCAGGTGGAGATTTAGCCTGCTGTGCCACAGTGTTGGCCCTCATGATTGGGCATTTATAGACTTTTGGTCCTTCTGGTTGTTCCTGTTAAAAGCTTGGAGTTGTCCTTGGAGTTGTCAGTCCTCACAGCAAGTCCACCAGGCATTAATGTTGGCTCTTCCTTTAAAATGTATTTAGAATCTAGCAACTTCTTACCAGCTCCTCTGCCCCACTCTCCTGTGCACCTCTATCATCTCTCCTGGAGGCTGCTATGACCTTACAATTAAAAACCAAGTGTCTGGAAAGAACTGCAAGGCCCCGTGAGTTCTGCTCCCCCCCCACCCCCACCTCGGAGTCCTCCTCCTTCATACCTCCTACTGTTGCACCTTTCACCTGTTCCATTTCAGACACTAGTTTACTTGCTGTGTCCTGAACACAGCAGAGTCTGACCCTGGGGTTTTGCCCTGGCCATTCCTTCTTCTTGCAGTGCTCTTCTCCCAGGCATGAGTGAACTTCAAAAAGCTTGTAGAAAATGGAATTAAAAGATAAGTTTGTTTTGGTGCCAAAAATTTGAAATCCATGCACATGAAGTGTCTTCAAAAGTTTATAAAAATGCATGGTATGAAAAAACTATGCATAAAAACAGAAAAGAAAAACAAAAAAGTATGCAAGGATTCATGGATTTCAATTTTTTTTCACCAAAATAAAGTTATATTTTAATTATGCCTTCCATAAACTTTCTGAAGCCCTCTCATCTTTTCAGGATGTTTCTCTCCCCCTTCAGTCTCTGCTCCAATGGCACCATCTGTAGGGAGCCAACCTGGACCACCCTGTCTAAATATCAACAGGCAACCTCTTTGCAGCTCCAGTTCCCTTGACTCCACTGTGCTGTTTCAGTCTTTTCTTAACACTTATCTAACATACTATATGCTTTATTTATTTATTTATTTATTTATTTATTATGTTTATTGCCTAGTTATCAGTCTCCACTGTGAGAAAGAAGTTTCATAAAGGAGGCGATGTTGCAGCACAGTGAGTTAAGCCACAGCTTGCAACACCAGCATCCCATATCAGAGTGCAGGATTGAGTCCCAGCTACTCCACTTCCAATCCAGCTTTTTGCTAATGCACCTGGGAAGGCAGCAGATTACAGCCCAAGCACTTGGGCCCCTGCCATGTAGGAGAGCAGGATGGAATTCTGGGCTCCTAGCTTCCACTCAACCCAGCACTGGTTTTTGTATCCATTTGGGGAATGGATCAGCAGATAGAAGATTCTCTCTCTCTCTCTCTCTCTCTCTCTCTCTCTCTCTCTGTGTGTGTGTGTGTAACTGTGGTTTTCAAATCAAGCAATCAATAAACATACAAGTATTTTTAAATAAGTTTCATAAGGACAGGGATCTTTGCTTGGTTAAATGTTCCATCTCTAGTATGTAGAACAGTGCCTGGTGCATAGTAAGTGTTCATTAAATATTCATTAAAGGAAAGAATAAACCAAAGCGGGAAAGCAACCCCAGAGATCTAGGAGGCAACTTATAAATGAGAAATCACAAGGCCTGCAAAGTATTTAAACATTTTTTTCCTACCAATGTGAAAATTTGGTTCTGCTTTTCAGATTGTCATCTGAATTACGGAATTTTGTAGAAGAATAAAGAATGTGGTAACAGTGGCGGGGTTGGCAGACCTTTGCCAGTGTGCTGTGGTGTTAACCCAGCACACCTTGCTCTTACGCGACCTTCCTGGTCCCTGAGAGCGTCTGCATTTGCTTCCTTTGATAGGTTTTGCTAGCCGTGGGAGTGTCTCTCCTCTCCTTTGTAGGGGAGGAGTCTGGCTCCTGGAAGCTGGGTCTCCCTTCTGCCTGAGCTCTCTATTCATGTCTTAAGTTACTGACCCTGGAAGATCTGTCCTCATTCACTCCTGAACACATACAAATATTTGTAAGAACATTAAATAAAAATGTTACTGTTCAGGGAACATTGATCAGAACAGTGATGTTTATGTAGCACTGGTAATTGGATTTCTTCAATGACATGTTCAGTTGGGTGGGGGAGGCTTTGCCTGCAGCTCCTGACAGTGGTCCAGAATGGCGTCAAGGTCAGTGATCTTAGCCGCCTTCTGACTCAAGGCTGAGGGCTTGATGGAGGATCGAAGAGGGTGTTGGGAGCTCTTGTGGCCAAACTTCTTGCCGGTGAGCTGTATGGAGAATGCCACCTCACAGATTTATCCACAATTGTAATGAATGTCATGTTTGAGATAATGACCTATATCTGGACTTGCACAAAGCCTTGAAAATACCTCTACGAATTGTGTTTTATCTCAAGTACTGCAGCATGCGGCATCCAACATTCCATTGATAGCATCTACTGAGGACTCTTTCCCAGGTTCTTTATTAAGGTTTAATTAAATTTTATGTGTTATCAATTAGGATTAATCTACAATTAGTCTGAATTAGAGAGAGCCAATTATAAATAACACCACTTCTCATTTATTCCTGAATACAAAATGAAGGCTTTTTTAAACTTACTTTGGGGGGATAAAAAAAATCCCTCGACCTCCCTATATAACAAATGTGCTCTTTAAAAGAGGTTTTTGCCCAAGAGACTGAAGGTTCTATGCAAATAAAGTGAAAAGATGAGCGTTCCTGTAGGAAAATGTTACGGACAGAAATGAGGATAGTGAGGGAAAAAGGAGAAGAGGCAGAACTTTTTTAACATTCCAGTTTTAACTTGGAGCAATGGCAGAGAGAGAAAATGAGAAATCTTCATTGTTATTGCAACATCTGGGGTTCTGAAAGGGACCAGACCAGCTTGTGCTGCTAATTAAATATTTCCAGCTCTCTTCTCTCTGGGCACAAGCAGGAAGACACTCTTCCTCTCTTTCCATCTTGAAATTAAATGTGGACATGGGACATTTTTGGTCAGTGAAGCACAAGAAGCAGCAATGGGAGGTGAGGTTCAGGAAGCTTCTAGAACTGCAGCACCGTTGGCCGTGTTTTCTTCCTGCTTCAGCGATCTGGACACATGGTTTAGACAGGATCCTCCTTCGCCCAACATGTGCACAGCCCTCTCTCTCTTGGTTGTGGAGCCTCATGAGCAAGAAGTAAAGCTTTGCCGTGCTAAACACTGAGATGTTGTAACTTCAGCATAGCACAGCTTATCCCGCCTCATAGCCCTATCTCACTGGGTTACTCTATAAGGAAAAATAATGAAGAAAAATGAAGTTGTTCACAAGAAGTATTTCATTTAGAGACCAGCACATATCAGGTGCTTGATATTATGGTTGTTGTAGTTGGAGATGTTATCTGTACGATGCCTAAATGACCCTTTTTGGGATGTTCAGATAGTATGTTCAAAGTTTAATTATACTCCTAGCATTTCAATATCTTAAATTTTTTTATTTATTTGAAAGACAGAGAGACAGAGACCTTTCATCAGCTGGTTTACTGTCAAAATGCTCACAACAACTAGCTTGGATCAAGCAGAAGCCAGAAGCCCAGAACTAAATCCGGGTCTCCCATGTGGGTAGCAGGGACCAAAGTTCCCAAGCCATCTCTAGCTGCCTCCCAAGGTGCATGTAGGCAGAAAGCTGGAACTGGGAGTGTAATCAGGCATTTAAGCCAGGCACTCTGCTATGGGATGTGGGCATCCCACTGGGACCTGGACTGCTGCACCGAATGCCCACTCCATGTTTCAACATCTTGCCTTCTCACCTACTCAGAACACAAGACCCTCATTCCGGATTCTCCTTTGTAGAAAAGTTCACAAAGACTTATAATGTACAATCCTAATTATCACCCCCTTTCCCTTACAGTCCTATCTAGTAATCCTATAGTATATGGTCTGAGAAAGAACAAAAACCAGCCTTACAGTAACAGCCCTGTTTGGGGAGGTCTGGTGTTTTCAAATGAGCATTTGGAAACCTACATGTCAGGCATGGCTGTGGGTTCAAGGCCCCTCTTTTCACATATATCCTGCAGCTGTAAGAGTAACTTGAGATTTGTAACAGGGGCTCTGCACATTTTAGGCTTGGGCTTCATTTAACCATGTCCAGGCCATGCACACTGTGTAACCCATGTGACTTGCAGAATCTTAAATTCTTTTGGTGACCATCAGTCCAGTTCAAACATTACCTGGACTCAGAATTTAGATACTAAGGTTTCATTCCAGAATCAGAGTGTGGTCCAAGTATGCACAAACTCACTACAATCGGGAAGGTTTTGGTTGCGAGTGACAGAAACTCAGCACAAACCAAAAAGGAACTGCATTAGCTCTCATGACTGGGTAATCCAATGGACAAACTCTTCAAGCTTCAAGTATGGCTTTATCTGGGCATTCAGATACTGTCATTAGTTCTTTCTCTCTCTCTACTCCAACTTTTTTTTTCTTCTATGTATTGATTTTCTTTTCATCAAGCTGGCAAAAATGGCATTGATACTTCTAGGCTTCTGTTTCTTTTATACCCAGGATCACACTACCTCTTGATAGTTTCAGGAAAAAGGACTGAGAGTTAGCTCCAGGGCTAACTTTTCTAATCTACAAAGAACTTCTGCAGAATGAAACGATTACAAAAATCCAATAAAGACACAGGCAAAGGATAGGAGTAGGCAGTTTTCAGAAGTGGAAATCCAAATAACCAATAAGCAAGTTAAATTATGCTTATTTTATGGGGGGGAGGTAATGAAAATTTAAAAAAAAAATTACAATAAGATCATTTTAGAAATTCTTCCATTTGGCCAAAATTGGAATGATTCATAATCATGGTTTTAGAATGTGTGAGGGAATTAAAGACTCTCAGCCTTTGCTAGTATGGTTAAGAATTACTTTAACTCTTCAAAAGAAAAGTCTAGAATTAGCTACTGAAATTCAGCATATACTCAACTTTTTGACCCAGCCATTTCACTTTTGGCAGACAGAAGCAAAAGTATCAATCAATAGAATGATTTTCATTGCCACATATCTGATACTTGTAAGAAATCACCTATATTGCTATTAAAGTTCAAAAGCAAAATCCATTACATTATATATAAAAAAACCAAACTGCACCTGTCTCCTTGAAACAGAAGACAACGGACAAGTACAAGGTAATACCCTAAATCTTAGAGCATACACACGAGGATCTACATGTCCTGTCAAAGGTCTATTTCAAGGAAGGCTGGATGAGACCTCTGGTTGGCTGGTATTAATTGTAATGCTGTTTCCTGCCATGCCTTGCCATGAACGAATGATGTTATCCATTGACCTTGGCCACTTTGGACTGTGTATCAGAAGTATGGATACATTGGATGCATTGGGAGTACATATCACATGTTAGAAAATATACATTATACCTCATTTGACAGTTCCTTTTCTTTTAGAGATTTATTTATCTTATTTGAGAGACAGATTTGGAGAGGGAGAGGGAGAGGGAGCAAGCTTCCGCTCACTGGTTCACTATCTATAAGGCCGCAACAGCCAGCGTTGGGGCCAGGCTGAAGCCAGATGCCAGGAGCTTCATCTGGGTCTCCTGTGTGGGTGCAGGGGTCCAAGCACTTGGGCCATCTTCCTCTGCTTTCCCAGGCACATTAGCAGGGAGCTGGATTGGAAGTAGAGCAGCCAGGACTCAAACCGGCGTCCATATGGGATGTTGGGCATTGCAGACAGTAACTTTACCTGCTAAGCAACCTCACCAGCCCTTTGATTGTTCTTTTGAGGATAGCAGGAGGATAGGGTCAGCCCCTGGTTGCCAAAAGTTCATTGTTGTTCTTTAGATCTTAGTCTTGTGTGTGTGTGTGTGTGTGTGTTAAATTTTATTTTAAAATCGGAGAGAGAGAGAGAGAGAGAGAGAAACTTTCATTCTACTGGTTCACTTTCCAGATGGCCACAACAGCCAGTGCTGGAGCCAGGCTGAAGCCAGAAGCCAGGAGCTTCCTCCAGGTCTTCCATGAGGGTGGCAGGGGCCAAAGCACTTGGGTCATCTTCCACTGCTTTTACCAGGCCATTAGCAGGGAGCTGGATTGGAAGTGGAGCAGCTGGAACAAGAACCAGCACCCATATGGGATGCCAGCATCACATGCAGTGCCAACAGCGCCAGCCGCTTGTGGTTTTGTTTGAAGGTGGATGGCTCCTCTTCCTGGTGAATGTTAGGTGTGTGTGCGGTAAGTGGAGGCCTCTATACACCCTGTGGATCGAGAGGAAGAAAAGATGACTTTTGACTCTGCTTGTTTTCCCCTTTATTTTATTGTTATTATTTTAAGTTTTGAGCTGTAACAATTATTATTTCTCACAATTTTCAGGTTTTTATCTAGCAAGTGTTTGTGGGGTGTTGAGCACTCTATGAGGCATGTCACTGGTCTTGACCCAATAGTCTATGTTTATCACATTCATGCTGGACATCTATTATGAATAAAAAGAAAAATCTGCCAAGGAATTATTTAGTCAGAGAAGAAATAGAATGCACGAAGACCACTTAGAGAATAATGAGGAAGTGAAGAAAGACTGTGAAAACTATGAAAACTTAAAGGATATAGCCAAAGCTCTTAAGTTGCCTTTTATTGTTGAAAATAAAAATAAGTGAAGGTAGCTTTAAAATCAAGAAATATTAAAATCAGCAAAATTGCTTAAAGAAGTTAAGAAAAATAAATCCTTTAAAGAACAAAGCAGAAATCTGTGGATTCAAGAACAGAAAAGCTCAAGGTGTGATAAACGCATCCAAGAGGCGGCTCTTGTAAGAAAGCAAATGATACAGATAAACTTCTGACAAATTGAAGACAGGGAAGAAAAATGAAATTATAAATGATGAGGAGCACTGAAAGGCATGTGAGAGATTAAAAACCAAGATATGACTCTGCACGACTCTTTGATAGGAAAAGAAAAAATCTCAATGATGTAGTAATACTTTATGAAATATTAATTAAAAATTAACTTATGATAAAGGCATAAGTCTGAATAAAAACAATTAAGTAAAAGTAAAATGTGAACATATTACTAAGTGGCAGCTCTAAATAACCTCCTTGAAGGGAGATTTGTCCTTCAAATTTTCCAGTAACAGATTATTCCTACACTCGACTAATGGTTCCAGATCATGGAAAAGCATGGAAAACCCTCTCTAATTCATTTCAGGAAGACAGTCCAACCCTGAAATCCAATCTTGAAGAATATAGTGGAAAAACAGAGCAGATTAAAGCACTAGATGAAAAACTATAAATAAAATAATAGCAAACAGAATTCAATAATACATTAATAGAATCATTCGCCATGACCAAGTAGGATTTAACCTAGGACTGCATAGACCTATTTTTCAGATCATTTTATTAAAAAAAATAAAATAGAATCTTACAGATGAATTGGCCTTGTATTCCTTCTGCATCCCACTCTCTTCTCCCTTCCTTTTTTCCGTTCTCCATCCTTTGTAAAAACCAGGAGATAACAGCTAATTCAAAGTTGGTATTTTTCCTTCCAATCTATGTTTTGTATCACTACAACTTTTATAAGTATCCATAAATATTTAGTTGCATATTATTTTGTATGTCCTTAAAGTTTCATAATGCTTTATTATAAATATAGCCCTGTAGAGCTTGCCTTTTTTCTCTTTGCACTGTGTTTTTGAGATTTACCCATGTTGATCCAAGTAGCTCTAGCTTATTCATTGTACAAATGTACCACAGTTTATTTATCTATCATTTCTTATACAAGGACATTGTGGAATGAATGGTCGTGTCCTCCCCAGATTCACACATTGAAATCCTAACCTCTGAGATGGAGGGGCCCTTGAGGGGTGATTAGATAGAGAGTGGAGCTTTTGTGAATGAGATCAGTTCATGCTGTTATAAAAGGGCCCCTAGAGGGGCTGGTGTAGTGCAGTGGGTTAAACTACTGCCTGTAATGCCAGCGTCCCATCTGGGTGCCAGTTCGAGTCCTGGCTTCTCTACTTCCAATCCGGCTCCTTGCTAGTGCACCTGGGAAAGCTGTAGAAGATGGCCCAAGTGCTTGTGCCCCTGCCATCCATGTGGGAGATGCAGAAGAAGTTGAGTTCCAGGCATCTGGCTTTGGCCCAGACCAGCTCTGGCCACCCTAGCCATTTGGGGGAGTGAGCCAGTAGATGGAAGATCTGTTTCTCTCTTCCCACTCTCCACTGACTCTGTCTCTGTAGCTCTGCCTTTCAATAAATACAAATAAAAGGGTCCCTAGAGAGCTCTCTTGCTCCACCCACTCAGTGTGGAGCTACAGCTACAAAGTGAGCATCTGCAGTCTTCGAGAGGGCACTCACCAGAGCCTGATCATTCTGCTGCCTGACCTTCAACTTCCCAGGCCCCAGCATCATGAGAAAGAATTCCCTGTTGTCTGTAAGCCACTCAGTATATGGTATTTTCTGATAGCAGCTGAACTAAGAAGTTCAGTTTGCTCCCCTTTTGTGCTGGCTATTATAAACCATCCCACGACAACCAGGGTGTTCATTTCCCTGCTGACACGTGTGAATGACGTCATCACCAGGGTGGAAGACTTCTGGCTTCCACGTCCTTGCTAACTCTTGTGTAGGATGGGATTTAATTCTTGTTTTAGCTTGCATTTCTCTGATTAGTTGAGAAGGGGAGATTTTTTTCCCCAATGTTCATTGATCTGGAATGTTTCTTTTTTCCTGAATTTTCTGTTTAATTCTTTGCCTAACTTCTGTGAAATTAAAAAAATCCTTTTCCTATTGACTTGTAGAATCTTGTTATGGCTGATCTAGAAGTGTTAATAATAGGAAATCTATTAATATATTACATCACAGCAATACATTAAAAATATTCCACATAATCATACCAGCAGATAGCATGAGGCACTCAATAGACTCGGGATTTATTCCTGATCAAAAGCTCTTTGAAAATCTGGAGTAGATGCATGATAAAAGTCTCTCTTTTAAACCAAAGCACACATCAGACATACTGATGAAACATTGGATGCATCCCCATTAGAGACAAGGATTCACCATGCTATGGGCTGAAGTGTGTCCCCCAGGTGGGTAAGTTGGAGTTCTGACACCTGGTACTTCAGAATATTACTGGAGAGAGTGTCTTCAAGCAGACAATTAAGTTAAAATGGGGCCATGGAGGGGGTTTAATCCTATCTCACTGATGTCCTTATAAGAAGAGGAGATTCAGACTTTGGCATAACTGGAGGGAGACCAGCTGAAGGCACAGGGAAAAGGCAGCCTTCCACAAGGCAACTGAGAAACAGCCTTGACCTTGGACTTTGTTTCTAGACCTGTGAGAAAATAAACTGTTGTTTAAGCCACCCAGTGCATCGTACCTTGTTAGGCAGCCCTAGAGAACCAGTAACACCCACTTCCACCAATATCATATGAACACGTTGTGAAATTTTTGACTAATGACCATACAGCACAACAAAGAAATAAGAAATACAAGTATCGGGGCTGGTATTGTGGCACAGCAGGTTAAGCTGCCACCAGTGACACTGGCATTCTGTATGGGTGCCAGTTCAAGGCCTGGCTGGTCCATTTCTGATCCAGCTCCCTGCTAATGCGCCTGGGAAAGCAGTGGAAGATGGCCCAAGTGCTTGGGCCCCTGCACCCTCATGGGAGACCCAGAAGTACCTGGCTCCCATTTTTGGCCTGGCCCAGCACTAGCCATCCAGTCCATTTGAGGAATGAACCAGTGCATGGAAAATTTCTCTCTCTCTCTCTCTCTCTCTCTCTGTAACTCTGCCTTTCAAATAAAATAAATGCCTTTTTTAAAAGTTAAAAAAAAAGAAATGCAGCTATGAGAAAAAAAGACCAATTTATCATTTACAGGTGATATGATTATGTGATAAAAAAACTACAACCTCAATAGGACAGGTCAAGAAACTGATTGTATATGAGATACAAAATTGAAAATCAATAACAAATAAGAAAGCCTAACTTGCAATAGCAGCACAAACATAAAATGACCAGACTTTTTCAACATGAAATGAACACGGAGAAAACTATAAAAATTACGAGTAATACAGATGGCTTACATAAATAGATACATAAATTGCCTGCATCTGAACATGAACCTGAACCTGAAGTTTAGATATTTAAATTCTTCTAAAATTACCCGACAGACTTAAAGTGGAATTTACATTTTTAGTAGCTCAATTAAATAATGCTGTAGTTCAATTAGGACAAATTGAAAATGGTGGAAACACCAGATATAATAGCATATAATATAACTCTAAAAATTAAAACAGATAACATGGGACCAGCATTGTGGCATAGTGGATAAAGCCACTGCCTGCAATGCCAGCATCCCTTATGGGCACTGGTTCAAGTCCTGGCTGCTCCACTTGTAATCCAACTCCCTGGTAATAGGCCTAGGAAAAGCAGTGGAAGATGACCAAGTGCTTGGGCCCCTGCCACCCAAGTTGGAAACCATGAAGAAACTCCTGGTTCCTGGCTTTGGCCTGGCTCAGCCCTGGCCATTGTGGCCATCTGGGGAGTGAACCAGCAAATAGATCTCTCTCTCTCTCTCTCTCTCTGTAACTCTGACTTTCAAATAAATAAACAAAACCTTAAAAAAAAAAAAAAAGATGACGTGGCTCAGGTATTCAGAACCAGGTAAACGGAACAGATATCTAACCATCAGCACAGGTGGCAAGTAGAAAATAGAAGAGATTTTTAAAGACTCAAGAGGAAGTAGAAAGGCCATCATTGTGGCTTAGCAGGTTAGGCTGCCGTCTGCCACACCAGCATCCCATATGAACTCCAGTTCAAAGCCCAGCTGCTCCCCTTTCAATCCAACTCCCTGCTCATGTGTCTGGGAAGATTAGCAGAGCATGGTCCAAGTGCTCAGGCTCCCTCCACCCACGTGGGAGACCCACATAGAGTTCCAGGCTCCTGGCTTTGGTCTGCCCCAGTCCCAGCTGTTGCGGTCATTTGGGAAGTGAACCAGCAGATGGAAGTTTCTCTCTCCCTCTCTCTCTCTCTGTAACTCTGCTGTTTAAGTAAAATAAATCTTTAAAAAAAAAGCCGGAGTGGTAGGGGGATTGAAAGCTGGATCAGAGGAACAGTGCAGATCTAGCACGGTCAGAACAGGCTGTGAGTGCCGCTGCTGACCGTGGGAGGAATCTACGGTGCCAGACGCTGACGTTTCCCTTTGCAGCTATTCCTGTTGGCTTCGGGGCAGGACTGTGGGATGGTGGGCATCGCCCTCTCTGTCCATCCTCGCTGCCCCTCTCTCTGGCTGGGTGAGGTGTCCATCAAGGCCCCACAGTGCAACAGTAACTACCCTTGGAGAGAGTGCTTCCTGGCACTCCTGCAGGTCAGGACTTCATGGCTTGCTTACGAAAATAAACCATCTGCACACTTCACTTATGTCCTCCTCTAGGATAATACTTGTGGGGAGTGTTCCCCAAGAGGTCCTCTTGCGCATGCACTCAGAACTGGTTGTGGAGGCACAAAGGACCCAAGGATTGACTTGAGGCTGGTGGGGTCCAGCCAGGACAGCTATGGCAGTAGGAGGACCTTGGCTGTCTCAGTCAACGATCAGGAAGAGGTCTCCAACGTGTGAGTGGGGTGGATGGTGAAGAAGTGGCAGAAGGAGTGGGAAGTGAGTCATAAGCAGATGCTCCCAGAGTGATGCAGGCTCTAGAACAGGAACTGTCAGACTTTCTTTGTCAAGGTCCACATAGTGCATGTTTTAGGCTCTGTGGGTCCTACGGCCTCTGTGGGCAATGACTCAGCTCTGCCCTGGGTGTGCAAATGCAGCTGTAGGCAGGAGAAAACCCAATGGGGATAGTTTATGTTCCAATAAAACCTTATTAACAAAACACAAGGACAGGTGCAATTTTGCATATGGACATAGTTTGCTGATCCTTGGTTTAGAACTTGGCTTTGGGGTTAGACCCATGTTCACTGCTTCCTTGTACAATACTTGGCAAATTATTTCTGTGGAACCCATTTCCTTCTGTTAAGAGGCCTATCTCATCCTGCTGTCTATAGTAAGTGCTTAAGAAATGTTAACTATGGCTGCTTGGTCATTATGGTGATTGTTTCTGGGTAAAGGTACTAAGGAAGGTCATCCTAGGACAAACATGATGTCCCTTCCTTGTTTAAAAATAAAACCAGAGCCCTCATACTATTTAACACTTCTGTCAGTAGGCACGCGTCTTCAACATTTCTAAAACTCTAACATCTGCTGGCAGCTCTGTGGATACACTTCACATCAAATCTGAGTTCCTGAAGGAGCCACGCTCATTTCTGTAACTGCAAATTGAAGATTAAACTAGAGGTTTCCATGGAACTCAGGCAGGGTGGAACTTTCTAGTTGCTTAGGAGAGCAAGTCATTGTCCCCACCAAGTTCTGGCTTGTCACAGGTCCCCGGCATGGCCAGATCATCCGTCTGTACTTGGACTAAATCTCTTGTCCACAAAGCAGTCATGTGTTGCTGAGCGTTTAGACAGGAACATATGCTTCCTTTTACCTCTCTTTGCTCTACCAAAACATCCCCAAGTCTCTGCTCTGGGGACTACCTGTATGGCGACACTGTTTGTCACTGTCAAGAGCCAACATGTGGTCTCTGAAAAGCTGGCTTTTATTTGATCAAAGGGCCTCTGGCATTAAGATGTCCAGATTATTTTGTTTGATTTTTTCAGAGCCAATAAATCAGTGTCTGAAAAATATCTCGCAGCCATCTCCGCACCTGCATCCCCACTGCTCTGATGTAGGGCATTGCTGTCTCCTGGTGGTCTCATGTCTCTGCTCTTACGGGTCCTCACTGCAGCCTGCTCCCCATATCCATTTCTGCATCTGGCAGCGAGAGGGCTCTTGGGAAAATGCAGACCAGATTATATTCAAACTTTTAGTAGTGTCCCACCAATCTGAGAATAAAATGCCGACTCCTTCCAGGGGGTGGTCTGCAAGGCCCCTATTGCCCCCTCTCTGTCCTCAGCATAGGTCCTGGCCCGGGGGATACCATCCATGCTGTTCACCTTCCTAGTTCTCAAATGCTCTCAAAGCCCTGCTGCTTCAGGGCTTGGTGCATTCCCTTACCCCAGAGCAAGGGTTGCTTGTTTCCTTTTACTGCTGGTGCCATTCCCATAGACTCAGCGGCTTGAACAATCCTGGATCTAGAGGTCAGGAGTCCTAGCTGGGTCTCACTGGGCTAAACTCAATGCGCGCTTCTGGAGGTTCCAAGAGAGACTCTGTTTCCTTCCCCCGACTCATGGCTGCCTCACTCTGGCCTCTGGCTCCATCCTAACACCTCCTCTCCTGACTTCTCCTTCCTCCCTCTTTCCCTTCTAAAGACCCTTGTGATTACAGTGGGTCTGTTTGCATAACCCAGGGTAATCTCACCACCAGGTGATCCCCAGCTTCATCGCTTCGGCAAAGTCCCCTTTAAGGGCCGTGTGAAGTCATATATGAGGGGAACATCAAAAAGCTTGCGCAAAATAGAATTAAAAGATGAGTCGAGAGAGCAGGCACTTGGTGGTTAAGAGGTCCGCGTCCCATATGGCAGTGTTTGCGCTGGATTCCTAGCTCTGGCTCCTGACTCCAGATTCCCACTAATGCAGACCCTGGGAGTCAGTGGTGGTAGGTCAAGTTATTAGGTTTCTGCATTGCGTCCCTTCCTCCTGCTTCTGGCCTTGGCTTTGGCCCTCAGCCCTAGCTGTTGTGGGCATTGAGGAAGTAACTTAGCAGATGGGAGCTGTCTTTTTGTCTTTATGCCCAAAAAACAAAAACAAACAAAAAAACCCACTACATTCATTTTGGAGCAAAAAAATTTTAAATTCATGCATGTAGAGGCTTTTCATAATGTTCATGAAAATGTATACTATAAAAAGCCTATGCATAGACTTAAAAAATCTTGCACACTAAAAATAAACTTATCTTTTAATCCCATTGTTCCATGAAGTCCCCTTACATTCATAGAGATTAGGATGTGGCCATCTGGTGGTGGTGGTGGTGGGAGGGCAGTGTCTTACCCATCACACTGCTCTTCCTGAAGTGGCTGAGTCCCATTCCTTATTCTGCTCTTGACTTAAATGTCCCTCCTTGCCGAGAACTTTCTGCCAATCCCATCTCCACAGGCCTACCCCAATTTTCTCTTCAACATCACCCTGCTACTTTTTATAGCAAATTCCTCAATATGCACCTCTTTTAATTGGGTCGTCTGTCCACTACAGCTGAAGACATTCTTACTGCACAAAGATTCCCAGCCTGCTCTTCATCATCCCCCCACCAAAATTCTCTAGCCAGGTGGGCCTCCCTCTCTCTACCCACAAGCCTAGCCTTGCCCTGCCCTGGCCTTCCCCCATATCTTGAGAGGCAGCAGGTAGAAAGGATCTTGGATTAGCACAGAGTCATTCTTCCTGCCAGGCTGCTGTGTCCAGTCGGGTTGGGATACCAAGAGCCTAGGCTTCCCATTTCCCCAGGGAAGCACTGGGTCATGGGGTGAAGATTCAAGCATATTGGGGCTCAACTAGTAAACAGGATCCTCCCCTGCTGGTTACTTACCCTTGTCTACACCAGCAAATGGTCTGTCTGGTTGGAATGCGTTCATGTCCTACAATTTATGATATGAATCACAGCTCAGCGAGAACTTCAACCCCAGCTCTGTACTTCAGACTGGGCTCCCCAGAAGCAGACCCTGAGATGAGAATTTGCATGAAGTTATTTATTACAAGGGTGTCTTGGAAACACTGGTAGGTGTAGGGTGTAGGGAAGGGAAGAAGCCCATGAGTGTGGTGTCAGGCAAGGTCCCTGGAGGGTCCATGTGGCTCCGTTCTCCAGGTAGAGCTGATGCACCTCACAGTTGCCCCACCAAGACAGCAGTGCTGGCCTGTCCATGAGCCTGCACTTGCCACTGATGGGCTAAGGGCTGCCCTTCACGGGGAATACTAGTTCCCAGGCACTTCAGTGTCTTGGCGCACACAGGCAAGTGAGGGCAGTCCTCTGACAAGACGTGGGTCTTGGCAGAGAGAAAGCACCCCAGGATCTTGTGTGCAGAATGAGGAATGGTGAAGGAGTCTGGATGCACATGGGATGAGCTCCCAACAGCCCTACTCTGCTCTCCCACTGCAAGTGGGTACCTTAGTTCATTCATCCATTGTTGACTCTGGGACAGGCTCTGGGAATGCAAGTGATACAGGTGACACAGACATGGTCCCAGCCCTCGCTGAAGTATGCAGTCTGATAGAGGAGACAAACATTAAATTTTGAAAAGCCTATTAAAATGAGGAACTACAGTTGTGTTTAGTGCTGTGGGGAACAAGAACATGTTGCTTCCTGGAAGTAGACCTGATGGGCAGGTGGGTGGAAATGAGGCTTCTCCAAACCAGTGATTCGGAACTAAGAGCTAAAGGATGAGTAACACTGAGCCAAGGGAAAAAACAAAAACAAAAAACAAAAACAAAAACAAAAAACAGTAGAAGCCAAAGGAGCATGTACAAGGGTCCTGAGGCAGGAACCAGCAGGAAGAATTAAAAGAAGGCTGGTGTAGCTGGAATTGCAAAAGCAGGAGGAGGGTAAGAGCTGAGCTTCTGACTTGCTGAGGGAGACTCTGTCCTGCTGGCCATCAGATATTTACTGTTCAGTGTCTTTCAGACCTGGGTTGACGAGTTGTTCTACAGTACGCTCCCTGGAAGCAGAGGAGAAACAGGGACATAGAGAGGATGCTAGGTGGCAGAGTCTATTTTCAACTGTTCATCTTTTCCCCACTGAAGCTTATAGTTGAAATTAATACATAAATTTACAGCCGCAAGTCAGTTGTGATAAATAATCCCAGAAGGGTTCTGATTATTTACATTTTTATGGAATCTTGCCTGAGCAAACCCAGAGAGCTCACCAGGCACTTGAAGAATTATGTCTTGTTCAAAACCAATTTAATAGCAATGGAAAATAAAGCCATCTGTGGGAACTTGTAGAGCAGAGTAGTAATTCTCTGCCGGATGAGCAATATACAAAAAACACCAAATCAACCCGGGCACACCACGCACTTGCATAGTTCAAGGAAAAGTAACAACCACAACTTCAACTAACTGTGTGGGGACATCAGGACATGGAATGTCACTCGTGTATGTGTCAGGTGAGGATTCTGGCCATGTAGGAACCCGAGACAAGTCCCTGATCATTCTGTATGTGGTAGGGCTGGTTGGCGACAGATTGTACAAAAGGGAAGAAATATGGCTTCATGGGTGTGTGTGTGTGTGAATGAAGAGTATGAGTTGAGGTGAGAGTTGGGAGTTCACGCCTGGGTTCTGGCATTTATCAGTTGTGTGGCATTTCTGCTCCTTGCTTTCCTAACATGTCTCGTTCAAAACCAATTTAATAGCAATGGAAAATAAAGCCATCTGTGGGAACTTTCCTAATACATATTAGTATTTTTTTTTCTCTCCCAGCCCAACATTCCTCCCCCCTACCTAACAGTATCCAGGTTTTCTGCTCTTTCTTTATTTCATGGTTTATCATTTATTTTTTAGCCACTTTTCGAGGTACAATTTACATACATTAAAATTCATCCATTTAAATGTACAGTTCAATGAACTTTAGCAAATTTATATAATTGTACAATTATCTCCGTAATCCAGTTTTCGACCACTTGTTTCACTCCCTGAAGTTTTCTCGTTCCCATTGATAGTCAATCCCTGCCCCAACCTTCAGCTCCATGCAACCAATGTGTTTTCCATCTTCACAGTTTTCCTTTTCTAGAAACTTCATGTAAAAAAATTTTTTTTGACAGGCAGAGTTAGACAGTAAGAGAGAAAGACAGAGAGAAAGTCTTCTTTCCGTTGGTTCATCCCCCAAATGGCCACCACGGCTGGTGCACTGCACCAATCCGAAGCCAGGAGCCAGGCGCTTCCTCCTGGTCTCCCGTGGGGTGCAGGGCCCAAGCACTTGGGCCACCCTCCACTGTCTTTCCGGGCCACAGCAGAGAGCTGGCCTGGAAGAGGAGCAACCAGGACAGAATCCGGCGCCTTGATCAGGACTAGAACCCTGGGTGCCAGCGCTGCAGGCAGAGGATTAGCCTAGTGAGCTACAGCGCTGGCCCATTTATTTTCTTGAAAGTCAGCAGCAACACACACACACATACACACACACACACACATTTTCCATCTACTGGTCAGGCCAAGCCAGGCTGAAGTCAGGAGCCCAGAACTCCATCTAGCTCTCCCAAATAGGTGGCAAGGGCTCAAGCAGTTGGGCCGCTACCTGCTGCCTCCCAGGTACATTAGAAGGAAGATGGATGGGAAGTAGAGAGAGCACTTGAACCCAGGCACTCCAGTATGGGGTTTGCGCATCCTGAGTGTGGTTTTAACCCCTGTGCCACTACACCCGCTCCAGAAACTTTATGCAAATAGAATATACAAAATGTCTGGTTTCTTTTACTTAACATAATGTTTTCGAGGTTTATATCATTTCAAGGATTAATAGTTTTTTTATAGCTTTATGTATGTACCACATTTTGTTTATTCATTCACCAACTGATTAATTAGTTCACATTTGAATTTTGGGGCTGGCATTGTGGTGCAGTAGGTTAAGCCACCACTTTTGATGCTGGCATCCCATATTGGAGTGCCAGTTCGAGTCCTGGCTAGTCTGCTTCCAATCCAGCTCCCTGCTAATGTGTCAAGGGAGGCAGTGGAAGATGGGCCAAGTGCCTGGGTCCCTGCTACCCACGTGGGAGACCAGATGGAGTTCCTGGCTCCTGGCTTTGGCCAATTGTGAACCAGCAGACAGATCTCTCTCTCTCTCTCTCTCTCTCTCTCTTTCTGTTGCTCTGCATTTCAAATTAATTAATCTTTTAAAAATCTGAATTTGAATTGTCCACTTTTTGACCGTGATGAGTAATGCAGTTATGAAGAACTGCCTAAATGTCTGCATGTTGATCATATTTGCACTTCTATTGAGTAGACACCAGTGAGTGAAGTTGCTGGATTATCTGGTAAATAATCAAAGAAACTGCCAAGTTGGTTTCCAAAGGGGCTGAGCCATTTTGCATTCCTACGGTCAACATATGAGAGTGACAGTTACCATATACCCTTGCTGACACTTGGTATTGTGAGTCTTTTCAGTGTAACTATTCTAATGGGTATGGAGTAGCATCTCATTGTGGCTTAAATTTACATTTTCATAATAGCTAACAGTATTGCGCACGTTTTCAGGTTTATTATCCATTACTATATCTTCTTTGGTGAACTCTCTATCCAAATATTTTCTCTATTTAAAGGAAATTGGGTTGTTCATCCCTTTATTGAGTTGTAAGCATTCATTATGTTCAATAAAAACCTTTATGTATTTTGCAGATATTTTCTTCCAGGCTGTGGCTTGTCTTCTCATTTTTTTTTTAGTGGTGTCTTTTAGAGAGCAAGTTTTACATTAAATTTTGATGAAGTCTAATTTGTTGATGTTTTCTTTTGTGGATTATACTTTTAGTGCCATTTTTGAGTGTTTATTATTTTCATCTACTTAAAAGGCAGAGCAGCAGAGACAGACAGACAGAGAGAGGTATCTGCCATCCATTTGTTCACTCTCCAAATGCTTGCCATAGTCTGGGTTAGGTCAGTCTGAAGCCAGGCGCCTAGAACTCCATCCGAGTCTCCCACGGGGGTGGCATAAGCCCAGGCACTCGAGGCATCATCTGGTGCCTCCCCGGAGCATTAGCAGGAAGCTGGACAGGAGGCAGAGTGGCTGGAATGTGAACGGGTGTTCTGACACGGGATGAGGACATCCCAGGGGGCAGTGTCACTGGATGTGCCACAACACTCACCCCCTTTTAGTGTCATTCCTGGGAAATATTTGCCTTGCCGAAGGTTGCAAAAGTTTTCTATGCTTTCTTCTACAAGTTTGTGGGTTTAGCTCTTATCTTTAGGTTTCTGATTGACCTTGAGTTCATTTGTATGTGGTGTGAGATGAGACTCCAAGTTCATTTTTTAACGTGCGATATCCAGCTATTCTATTTGTTGGAAGAGTCCCCCTTTCTGCTTGAATGTCCCTGGACCCTTGCTGAAAGTCACGCACTATTTATGAGTTTCTTAGTTCGCTTTTGGGGAATAACCCCTCTCCCATTTGGTGTAACTTCCTGGGATAGTAACTGGAGACTCCCCTCAACCCTATTTCCTAAACAGAGACATCAATATGGAGTGCCCTCACGCTTTCTAAGCAAAATTCAAGTCCCAGTAGAGGCAAGGTGATTAATAATTAGTATTGTCAGATTTAGTTGCAATGGTGGCTTCTGTTTCAGATGCATTCCACAACATTATCAATCATAAGAGCTATTACCCATATAGCTCTAAGTGTCTAGAACTGTACAAAACACTTTAATTATATTAACTTATTTAATACAACAAAATCACCAACACATGCTATTCTTATGTTTATTTTTCTCTCTCTTTCCCTTGCTTTAATTTATTTGAAAGGCAGAGTTAGAGAGAGGGAAACACAGAGAGAGAGAGACATAGATCTTCCATCTACTAGTTCACTCCCCAGATGGCCGCAATAAATAGCCTGAACTGGACCAGGCCAAAACCAGGAGCCTGGAGCTTCATCTGGGTCTCCCACATGGGTGCACATGGGCCATCTTCTACTATTTTCCCAGGCATGTTAGCAAGGAGTTGGATCACAAGTGGAGCAGCCAGGTCTAACTGGTGCCCTTGTGGGATGTGGGCATCATAGATGGTGCTTAACCTGCTACACCACAACACCAACCCCCTCTATTTATCAGATGAGAAAATCAAGGCACACAGAGCCCACGAAACTCTCCTAGCCTCAAAGCTGGTAAGTAGCAGGTCCAGTGCTTAAACCAAGATGATCTGATTCTACAGCCCATGTTTTGTTTTACAGATTTATTTGGGACCCAGTAGGTTAATTCTATATCTGCAGCACTGGCATCCCATATGAGTGCCAATTCTAGTCCTGGCTGCTCCTCTTCAGAGCCGTGGCCTTGGAAAGTGGAAGAAGATGTCCCAAGTCCTTGGGCCCCTGCATGCACATGAGAGACCCAGAAGAAGCTCCTGGCTCCTGGCTTCCATTCGGCTGAGCTCTGGTCTTTGTGGCCATTTGGGGAGTGAACCAGTGGATGGAAGACTTTCTTTCTCTCTGTCTCTCTCGCTCTAACTATCTGTAACTCTACTTGTCCTATAAATAAATAAAAATAAATAAAATTTTTAAAAGATTTATTTATTTATTTGAAAGGAAGAGTTACAAAGAGGCTGAGGCAGAGAGAGAGAGAGAGAGAGAGAGAGAGAGAGAGAGAGAGAGAGAATCTTCCATCTCTACTGCTTTCCCAGGCCATAGCAGGGAGCTGAATTGGAAGTGGAGCAGCCAGGAATTGAACTGGCACCCACATGGGATGCCAACACTACAGGCTGTGGCTTTACCCGCTATGCCACGGCCTGACCCCCCTCCCACCCCCAGCAGCCCATGCTTTTAAACACTGGGCTTTTCTACTTTGGTTATGCTTCTTTTCCCTCTTCTCTGAACATGCCTTAGCGGCTGCCTGCTCCCAGGCCTGGCTGTGGTGTAGAAACTACTATAGAGGAGCTGCTCCCTAGTTCCTTCCGAGAACTGCTTCATGGCTTCTGTTACCAAAGTCAGTTTCTGTTTCTTGCAACCAAGCTACTCTGATAAGACCAACTCAAAAGGCAACATGAGGATTTAGGGAAGGTGACACATGCCAACCACTGTGCACAGTACCGAGTGTATTGAAAGCTCGTCAGGAGATGTCAGAGAAGATGATGCTAATGATGGTGAGGACTATGACAGTACAAAACTCTGATTCACTGAGCCCTAAGCCTAGGAATCCAACCAAGGGATAAAAAGGAAGAGAGGGGATGTTTTATCTGTGCCCTCGTCAGAGGGCCCACTGATGACTATATTAGTTATCATGGGTGCACAAGTTATCCAAATGTGTATCAGTTTAACACACTTATCACATAGTGTCTGTGGGTCAGGAATTGGGTGTAGCTTGGGTGGTGCCTTGGGCTCTGGCTCTCTCAGGAGGCTACTGTCAAGCCAGCAGCTGGGCCAGTGGTGTCATCTGAGGACTAGGATGGGAGGGTGTGTGGATCTACTTCCAAGCTCACTTACACGGTTGCTGGTAAGCCCTGGCCCCTTGTCATATTTGTTTTCTCCCCCAGAATGCTGCATCCGCAGCAGCTGACTTTCCCCGGGGTGAGAGAGCAAGAGGGAGTGCCTCCATCTTTTAAAAAATTTTTTTTAAAGATTTATTTATTTACTTGGAAGGCAGAGAGAGAGAGAGAGAGAGAGAGAGAGAACTTCTACTTCCACCTGCTCATTCATTCCCCAAATGGCTGCAATGGCTGGAGCTGAGCCAGTCTGAAGCCAAGAGCTGGGAGCTTCCTCCAGGTCTCCTAGGTGAGTGCAGGGGCCCACACACTTGGGCCATCCTCCACTGCTTTCCCAGGCCATAGCAGAGAGCTGGATTGGAATTGGAGCAGCTGGGACTCAAACTGACATGCTGCAGGCAGTGGCCTAACCTGCTGCACCACAATGCTGGCCCCACGCCTCCATCTTTGTATAACCTAATCACAGAAGTGACATCGCATCACTCTACCATTCTGTTTGACAGTCAATTAGAAAGCCCAGTTCACACAGGGAAGGGGATTACATAAGGGTGTGAATACTGGGCTGTGGGGTATCACTGGGGACCACATCAGAGGCTATGCTCCATGCTGACTCTTTTGTGTGTAGAAGCTATAGTTAGATAAGGATGTGCCATCCAAAGCAGAAGAAAGAGCTTGGGTGCAAATTTGAGTAAAATTCTTAGATGTCTACTCTTGTCCATCTTGCTTGCCCTTTCCCTTCTGATAAGGATGCCAATAATATTGGACCAGGGCCCCATCCTCATGACCTCATTGAACCTTAGTTACCCTTTTAAAGGTCCTGTCTCCACATGCAGTCACCTTGAGAGCTAGAGCTTCCACGTGTGAGGGGGGGAGGTATAATAAACAGCTGTCATTTCATGGAACATTTATTATCTCCTGGGCCCTGTGCTAAGTAATTCTCATGCGATCTTTGTTTTTGTTTTTTAAATTTATATTTATTTGAGAGGCAGAGTGATGGGCGCTGGAAGAGAGAGGGAGAGAGAGCAGGAGCACTAGTGCTAGCTCCCATTTGCTAGTTCACTCCCCAAATGTCTGCAATGACTGGGGCTGGGCCAGGCCAAAGCCAGGAGGCAAGAACACAACTCAGGTCTTCCATATAGGCGGCAGGGACCTAATTACTTGAGATCATCTCCTAGGGTGTACATTAGCAGGAAACTGGAATCCAGAGCAAACCCAAACACTTGGGGCCGGCGTCGTGGCTCACTTGGTTAATCCTCTGCCTGTGGTGCCAGCATCCCATATGGGTTCCAGGTTCTAATCCCGGTTGCTCCTCTTCCAGTCCAGCTCTCTGCTGTGGCCCGGGAAGGCAGTGGAGGATGGCCCAAGTGCTTGGGCCCTGCACCCGCATGGGAGACCAGGAGGAAGCACCTGGCTCCTGGCTTCAGATTGGTGCAGCGCGCTGGCCGTAGCGGCCATTTGGGGGGGGGGGTGAACCAACGGAAGGAAGACCTTTCTCTCTGTCTATCTCACTGTCTAACTCTGTAAAATAAATTAAAAAAACAAAAACAAAAACAAAAAACAAACAACAACAAAAAACCCAAACACTCCACTTTGGAACGTTGGTGTAACTTAACAGCTAAGCCAAAAACCACCCTCCCCCATGCATCTTTCATTTTATCTGCATATTAACTCTGTGACTTTGGATAGCTGACTTAACCTTGCTGTGCCGCCATTTTCTATCTGCACAAATGGAGACAATAATTATACCTGCTCTCTAGTGTTGTCACGAGTGACTTCTATGTTGTTGGTGGCAACAACACCTAACTGAAAACCCTTCAAGCCACCTTTACCATTTTGCCTTCCCTACAGGAAGTGGGTTTGGATCGGAAGGGCGCCGGGAGTAGAATGCTCCCAGATGCTGTCCAAGGACAGCAAACGTGATTGGCCTAGCGTGGGTCACATGAGCACTTTTGGGCGGGTCTGAGTTCCTTGATTGACGGTTCCACCAGAGTGTTTAGAGCGCCGGTGGGGAAGCTGGCAGAGTGGGTGTGATTACTTGAAGAAGGGGAGTTTGAGATGTAGCCCAGAGGGCAGACGTTGTAAGCAAACCGCGCATGGGTGCTTCAGTTAATGTTTTATAGCATACTCTGCAGCTCCGTGTGCAGTGCGGCTGAGCTTAACATCTGCCCCAGGCATAATTGCAGGTGGTGATTCTAGGTTAAAAATCCCAATGGCAGGGAGCTAGATACATTTCTGTCGGTACAGAAACAGAAAAGATGCCCACGCACGGAAACAGAGTGCGTTTTATGAAGAAATTAATTTACTAATTCTCTTTAAGTAGAGAATACTCAAATGTATTATTCAATTTGCTCATGTAGTTCAGACCTTAGAAAGACATCAAACCGTGTATCATCCATTTCCACCCCAGGCTTAAAGGTAAGCCCTTATTGGTTGCCTGTGAACCCTCCTGGCTCTTAAAATGTTAAAAACAAGTGAGTTTGCACGTGTATGAGGGATTAGTCTGGGGTTCCCTTTCGAGGAGCTGTTAGGAACCCTGAGGAAGCCTGGAGAACTTAAGAGGTGGGTCCCATCAGCCCAGTACCAGCTTTGGGAGTCTCCCACTGACTTAGGTCTTCTGTGGGGGTGCCTGGGCCCCCAGTTCCTCACTCCCTGGCTTCATTTCCGTGGACGGGTCAAAGGCTTTCAGTGGCGCATTCCAGGTTATCAGAACTGGGAAATCCAGGGGTTTAGTTTAGTTCCTGATTTGTCCCAGTCCTCCAGGGCAGCAGTCAACAAACCACAGCTCAGGGGCCAAATCCTTTTCATTTTTTAAAAAAATAAAGTTTTATTGGAACACAACCATATATATTTATTTATGTACTGTTGTGACTGGTTTGGCTTTACAGCACCTGACTTGAATAGCTGAGACAGAAATGGTTACGGCTTTCAAAACCCAAACTTTAGAAAAGTTTACCAGGCTCTGCTCTTGGAGCTGAACAGGAAATGAAGACCTTGCCCTGGAACTGCTTCCCAGTAGTTAGAGAAGAGCCCAGTGGGCTGAAGTGTGGGGAGGCCGCCCCTGCCGGGAAGGAGCAGCTTTGAGAAGCCTGAGAGTCCTCCTGGCCACCTCCTCTCCCTCATTCAATTCAGCACCTACCGCTTTTGGGTTTCCCTCTGAAACATTGCTGGATTCTGTCCCTTTCTCTCCACCTCCAGCAGCATCTTTGCTTTGCGCCTTGCCTCGACCAGCATCATTGCCTCTTCAATGGCCTCCTTCCTCCACCCCCCTGAAGCTGCTACGTTCGTTCTCCGCTGAACAGCCAACATGGCCTTTGCAAAGTGCAGGTCTGATAAACCTTCACTGGCTTCCCATTGCTCTTAGAATAAGGACCTAAGCCCTAGTCTGGCCTCTGCCTGCCTCCCTGGAACCTTCCTGTGCCTTGCTCACTGCACCCCTCTCTGCACTCTGCCACCATGGTGGTGCCTGGGCCGTTGCACATACTATTTTCTCTGCTTTATGCTCTCATCCTCTTTACTTTTTCAATGAGTCCTCACCTTCATTACCTTGACCATTGCTTCCTTAGGGAAATCTTCCTTAACCTTTCTCCCTGGATAAATAAAAAAAAAATGCCCTCATTCTAGAATACTGTGTGTGTGTGTGTGTGTGTGCCCACTCTGCCTTCTCTATGAGAGCTGATCATGGTGCGCCCTATATCTAGCATAGCAGACCGTCAATAAATATCCAGCAAACAGATCACGAGTGGATCTGCTTCCATTCTGGCCCCCTCTGGGTGATGGGAGATACTCTGTTCTGCAGCTTGCTGAGGCTTTAGGTGCCAGAGTCTCAGCTTCATCCCTGGAGAACTGCATTTACCAGAGTGAGCTGGCAGATCCAGTGTAGGCTGGTGTTGATTGAATGCCACTGTGAGACGGCAGCTGCTGAATTCCTTCCACTCCGTGTCTCCAACTCCAGACAGGCTGCACAGGACGTGGTTTTCTCTAGAGGGTGTCCAGACATCAGTCACAGCAGGAGGACTGGACGCTTGTCACAATTACTCCCCCAGCTTCTCTGTGCCTGGTCTCTCTACGACCCAACCAGTGGAGATGTTAATGAGGAAAGGCAGACAGGTGTCATGATGCCACCCTGCTTCTCCCTACCCCCTCCACTCTCTATTAAGTATTCCATAAGATCCAGACACAGAATTTTATTTATTTATTTTTTCTGGACCTAAGCTGCCCCTTGACATAGCCAGCAATTGCTTTTTTTTTTAAAACCACGGAGGAAAACTAGGTCCTTTCATCCACTGATAAGGTGTCAGGTGACAGAGAGATCAGCATCCCAACACATAAATCTGCAACTAATCCTTAGGAATCAATATTTTTCATTAAGAAACTGTGAGAGTTGGGCCATTATGGGGAAAATCTGTTTAGGTTGACACCTTGATGAAGTTATTCAGTTCAGGGGCTTAAGTCATTGAAAGGTAATAAAGAGCACAGAGCAATCTCAGGGCTGGTTAGGGGAGAAAACGATGGGAGTATTGAGCTCCAGTTCAGTGAAAAATGACCTCCTGATTTATTGGGGAATGATGGGGTGTTGGCCCCTTGGGCAGCTGGGCCCGACACCATCAACATGGCCGCCTCTCATCCCTGTGCACTCACTGCTGTGTATAAGCTGTCTGGCAGTACAAAAACATTAGGAGAATTTTTTTAGGGATCTTGGGATATTTCCAATATTCTCAAAGTCCCCACCCTTACAGCATTCTTTCACATTTTGGGCTTTTTCCTGTAGGTCATGGGACATAAGTGCACTGAAATACAGTGTTCTAAAGAGTTAACAACGAGATGGAGTTTACTTTTGTAAAGACTGCCTTTATGACCCATTGGATGTGGAAGGACCCAGTTCACTACTGGAAAAAATGAGGCCTGTTTGGAGCCAAGCATGGGTATCATCAGTGCGCAGAGGACAGTATCAGGTATTTCCTGTGGCTCCACTTGTCTGTAGACAATCACATGGGCTGGGTTCTCAGGACATTTCCTTGATCTCTTGTCCCTTTCTTTTTCTCCTTTCCTCTCCTTTCTTCTTCCCCTCCTTCAACTCTCCCCTCCCTTCCCCTCTTCCTCTTTTTATAATTTCTGTCAATGGGGCTGGCACTGTGGCTCAGCAGGTTAAAGCCCTGGCCTGCAGTGCCAGCATCCCATATGGCTACTGGTTTGAATCCTGGCTGCTCCACTTCTAATCCAGCTCCCTGCTAATGTGTCTGGGAAGGCAGCAGAGGATGGCTCAAGTGCTTAGGCCCCTGCACCTATGTGGGAGACCTGGAAGAAGCTCCTGCCTCCTGGCTGTGGCTTGGCTCAGCCCTGGTTGTTGTGGCCATATGGGGGAGTGAACCAGTGGATGGAAAATTTCTCTGTTTCTTCTCTCTCTTTCTCTCTCTCACTTTCAAATAAATAAAATAATTTTTTAAAAAAAATTCTGCCTATGAGCCTGGGTCTAGCTTTCTGAAAGGCCCTGTAATCAGGCCAAATCATGTCCATTTTTGGTTTTGTCCTGTCCTGGTTAGTCTATGGTGGATGATGGGACATGGACAATAGAGACAAGTCTGTCTTGGGACTACTGATCCCCTTTCATGGCACAACTTCTGTGCATTTATAAATGCTGTCAGCTACACCATATGAAAATTTCCCTTTGGTACTTTCTTCTAAGACCAAAGAAGTGCCAGCATCAAGATGATCTAGATTTAATGAAATAAGGTATGATTTCTGATTTGGTGCAGCTGTAAGATATCCTCTCTGGGAGGGAGACTGAGGAAGTACTAGAGAGATGAAGGGGGCAGACAGAGAAAGGGAAAAGTCACACAGGCAGCCGGGTGAGATGGGTGTCTGGGGAAGGGAAACTAGAGGTGAGGAGTCCAGGAGAGGGTTGGAGTTACAGCAATTCAGTAGGAGTAGTAAGAAGAGGCGAAATTCAAGAAATAATGAAGTCAAATGGACAGGAGTTTATGACAATTTGGATTCGAGATCCATTCATGTGTTGGGTTTTTGCTACTTCCCTATCACCTAGAAAGAGTGGGAGGAAGAAGTTAAAATGTCCAATTTGGTGATTTCAGCTGGACAACAAGAGCTAAGGGAAGGGTGGAGGGCCTGAAGTTGAGAGAGAGAGAAAGAGAGAGAGGGAGAGGGAGAAGGAGAGGGAGGGAGGAGGGAGAGGGAAGGGGGAGGGACAGGAGGAGGGGAGAGGGAGAGGGAGGGGGAGGGAGAGAAACTAGAAGGGAGCAAAGACATGGGAACCAATAATGGAGAAGGAGGAGTCCACTTAAAATACCCATTTGGCTTGGCTAATTTTGCATCACGTATGGCCATACTCAGAGCAATCCTGGGTGTGTGAGAGCTGTGAAGGGAGGAATATGTGGAACTCAACATCCGGTGCTTCTCTTCTGTGGAGTTCCCCAGAGCTGTGCTCCCAGCTATGTCATCCTCATGGAGCACAATGAGACGGGCACACCCTGGAGATCCTAGATGGAAGTGGAGCTTCTGAGCTGATAAGCTTGGCTGTGCAGAGGAGGGTGAAGGCAGTTGCTAGAGGGGAGTATCACCTTCATTATTTTAAATTTTAGGAGACTCAAATCATTATTTTAAATTTGCCAAAACAGTAGCACCAAGGGGAAGGTGGTGGTAAAGAGGCATCTGTTGATAAACAGAAAGTGTAGAAAAGAAATGATGGGTCTAGAAAGGAAATTAAAAACAAACCAGGTTTGTGCAGGCAGGAGGAAAGGGGTGAGTTCCCACCCCTTCTTTTTAATGGAGTTGGTTTCCTGACACCGCACACCACTGGGATTCAGTGAGAGCCAGACCAGGGCAACAGTCCTGGGCCTGCCACTCTTCTGGATTACAGTCTGGCTGGCCTCCGTGACCTGTCAGTCTAGCTCTTAGTTCCTAGTCTTATAGCCTAACACTCATTCATTCATTTAGTCCTTAACAAACATCTGTTGAGCCCCTACTGTCTTCCAAAAAGTGTACTAGGCTCAAGTGGGTACAAAGCCATACAGTTCAACTCCTGTCTCCATGGAGCTTAGAGGTTTCTTTTGGGAGAAGCAGACAAGTGAGCAGGAAATCAGAGCACCATGTAATAGGGGCTTTTCTCTGGAAGTGCTAGGTTTCCGGCTCAGCCTTGGAGCCAAAAGCCTCCCTGGGGAAAGAGACATTTGAAACTAAAGGAGCATGGGATTTAGCCAAGGCAAGGGGTTGAAGGAAGAGTATTCTGGAAAGAGGGCACTTTTGTGAAAAGGCAGAGAGGGTAGAGATCAGGGCACATTAGAGAAATGAATTAAGTTCCAGGAGGCCAATTAACAGGAGAGGAATGGCAAGAGGTGAGACTCAGGCAGAATTTCTTGGCCTTGCGGCTGTTGGCATTTGGGGCTGGATTCATTCTTTGTTGTGGGGAGGCTGTCTGATACATTTAGCAGATACCCAGAGCTCCCAACCCCAGCTATGATTGCAAAACATGTCTTGAGGCATTGTCAAATGTCCCCTGAGGGACAAAACTGCCCCTCGTTGAGAACCACTGGATCAGAAAACCCAAGCAGGGATCTTGCCAGAAGGGGTCCTAGACATCACAATGTGTGTGGGCTTTATTCTGGAGACAAAGGGCAGCTGTTGACAGGGTAGACCTGGAGAGTTCACGTACAGATCTGCAATTTAGAAAGAGCACTTTGGATACAGTGAACCAGAGGCAGGAAAACTATTACAGAGGCTGTTGCTAAACTCCTGAGACAGAGAGTGGTGGCATGGTACAGCAGGGACAGTGGGAACAGACAGAAATGGGTGGAGTTGGACTCTCATTCTGGTGGTCTAGCTAGGTTTCTTTGGCCTACCCATTTTAATCTCTCTCCTTCCTACCTTGATTCTGGACACTAAACTACCATTTAGAAGAACTTACAATGGGTCAGGCCTTGTGCTAAGAACATTGCATGTGTCATGTCATGAACTATTCACACTAAACAAGGAAGGAATTATTAATACCCACATGTTATGTTAAGATGGAAGCATATATACAGAGGCTAAGTCGCTAACCCAATTCATGCAGCAGGTGAAAGTTGGGGTTGGGAACTCAGCTCTACTTGACTTAAGGGCAGTCTCCTTCCTCCCATGCAGCCATGTGTCCTCAGCTTCAGCCCAGCACCCATCCCCAGTGACCTGAGATAGATAGAGAATTTAAGGGTATTTGAGTTAGGATCATGTTTGTTTTCGAGTGATGGAAACTCCAAATGAAAGTAGATTATGCAAGGTAGAAGTTTATTCTCTTCCTCTCAAAAAGAAGTCCAGAGACACTTGGTTTGCAGTTGGTGGTAGGCCTTTCTATCTTCATTCTATCTGACATTCTCAGCTGATGGCCACATGTCGTGATCCAAGATGCAGCTTCAACTGAGCCATCACATTTGCAAGGATCAGAAAGAACACCGTTTTTACCTGAAGTCATGCACAACACTTTGTTTACATCTTGTCAGCCAGAGATTAGTCAAATGATGATACACAGTAGCAAGATAATCTGAGAAATGGACTTTTCCCTCCCTAAGATGTCATATGCCCAACTTGAATTGAGGGCTAAGATGGGGAGATGACACTGGGGGCAGCTAGAGGCCTCTGTCACTGGAATACTTAAAAGGATCTGGCCTTCATATATCTTTTTGGGAAAGTGGTGATTTAACCCATAAAGGGAAACATTTGGGGGAGGGGGAACAAAAGGAAGTACTAAAAATACTGAATAGCATGAGTTGATTAAGAGCAGGCGTGTGACAGTCCTAAAAGAACTGAAATGTAAAATCACTCTTATTAGAAGACTTTGCTTCCTGCATTAGAAACAAGACTTGGGGCAGATGTTTGGCCTAGTGGTTACTATGCCTGTGTCCCATCTTGGAGTGCCTGTGCAGATTCCAGCTCCTGATTCTAGCCTCCTGCTAGTGCAGACCCTGTAAGGCAAAGGTGGTGGCTCAAGTAGTGAACTTCTTGCCCAATGTGGGAGACCTGGATTGAGTTTCCAGCTCCCAGCTTTGGCCTGACCCAGTTCTGGCTGTTATGGCATTTGAGGGAGTGAGCCAGTGGATCAGATTCTCTCTCTTCTCTCTCTCTCTCTCTCTCTCTGCCTCACAAATAACAATAATAATATGGCAAAGAAGACTGATCAAGGCCTTTCCTAATATAAACCTAAAAAAGACCCACCCCCATCCAAGGGGAATGTTTTTCAGAGGGCTTCAAAGGGTCATAGAAAATGCATATTACTTTTGGTTTTATTTTATCATGAACTTTTTGAAGCCCCTTGGTATGTCTGTATGTCGTCTGGTGCTCAACATACACATGCCACCACTGATGGGCCCATTCACTGTGTGTCAGGAGTTTAACTCATCTGTTACTCATTTACCCCCATCCCTTTGAGGCCTAGGAGGCAGGTGCATCACCTCTTCTTGACAAGTTCAGTGAGACTTTGAGAGATTTCCTCACTCATCCAATAAATGGCAGAACATGGATTCCAACAGGTATCTTGTGAATACTGAGCATTGCTTTTGTAACCATTGATATACATACTGCAACCCCTTCTCAGGTCACGCGCTTGTCCACTAAGTTGTCTTCTCTGCTGCTTGCCTACGTTTGGGTTTTCCATCCCTGATTTCAGGTGCTAGACTGCGTCATCATTTGGGAAACCCATTCAGACCTTCCAATTGATGTCCGTCAGTTGCCCAAAGCTTCCCCCTTGGATCCACATCCTCCATTCCCAGTCCAATCCCAGTCCACATCTTGATTTCCATTCATCGAGAGATCCGTGGCCTTGGGCCCACTACTGTGGTTTTTCCCATAGTCATGAGGCATGAAGAGGAGACACAAAGAATGAACACAGACTCAGGGAAGTTTTCTGGTAGAGTGGGGGAAACTTGACGTTCTTCTACTGTTGGCCACCATGTTGTAGAAGGTGATGTGAGGTCCTAGGAATTGGCTGGAAGATTTGGAAGGGGTGGGGCTATCTGGGGGCCAGAGGTCTCAGGGCTTGTGTGTAGAACTGCACCAGTCCACAGTGTGGTGTCGTTTCCTCCCCCAGGGCATGCCTACCCCATGGGAGGGGAAGGAGGAGAGGAGCTTCACTTTACCACTCAGCCTTATTCTGCCTGATGTTGAGGTAGCCACTCACACGTCTCTTTCTGTGACTAGTCTGTTGGGGACATCAGACTCTGTGCCTCACTGAACCTTGTACCCCCAGGGTCGGACACAGAGCCTGGTACCTGGGAAGATGTTGAACAGACTGGAGTGTCTGATGACTGCCTCCTTGTAGCTGATGGTTTACATTTGTTCAATGCCTCTCCACCCTGTAAATGTGGGGGACCCTGCCCATGATGAATCCTCCACCCTCTCCCCTCCCCAAAATACTCACTTAAAAAGGAGGTAGTCTTTTAAACACTACCTGCATTTATTAATAGCCGTTAATTCATTTAGTCACTTAAAACTGAATCATTCAATGAACCAACAAATGGCAACAAAATAACAGTGATGACATAAACAATTGCACTATTCCTTGCTTAGCTAGACCTCAGTGTTAAGCTATACATCCACCTTTGACGGGGTAGTCATTCACTGGAAGTCGCTCTTAGGGTCTTCCTCCAGAGGGCAGCATGGAGTAGTGGTTAAGCCCATGGATTTAGGAATCAGATTTTCTGGCCTCAAGAACCTGTCACTGCCACCTGCCAGTGGAGTGACCTGGGCAAGTTAAAATCTGTTTCCTGATTAATACAACGGGGAGAATGATAACGACCGATCTCACGGGGCCTCATGAGATCTTTCGCAGAGTTTGGAGTATCGCTGATGCTTTCCCTAATATTTTCTGTTCCCTCTGCGGGGGACTTGAAAATGCCGCGCTCCTCCAACCCAGGAGCTTCTCCGGGCAGAGCATGGAGCTCCCGGCCACGCAGGCCCCTGTAGGGAGGGAGGGGGTCGCGTCTTAGCTTTGCTCCCCAAGACCTACAAAAGCAGCAGCAAGCGTTGGAGTGAAAGCAGCGCCTGCCTGCGGCTCGCTGGGGCTGTACGTATTGATTAGCGTCACAGGGGTGGGACTGGGGGGATGGTTCCAGAAACACTCACTTTGATTCCTCAAACCAGCCCCTCCTGGGTCCTGCTAGGAGACGAATGGGCAGTTGATTCTGATGAATAAACGCTCCACGGCCGCCCCAGGAACTGACCATGCTGGGCAGGTGGCTGGGGCGGGAGCCGCGCTCCGTCGCGGCCTTGGGAGGCACCCATCAATAATAGATGGGCTCCAGCCCGGGGAGAGGGAAGCATTTCTGCCGCAGGTATGAATTATGGATGCCGTTTAGGGTAATGCGGGCCTATCTCAAAGGTTCCGCTCGGTTTATGTGCTAGTAAAAGCCGGCAATTTGCTTGTGTTCCAGCTATAATTTGCGCTACATTAAGGGACCCTCCTTTCCATAATGGATGTGCGGTCGCACGCAGGCGCAGTCGGGCCTCTGAGTCCAGGCCAGCAGCTCAGCACAGCCAGGCGTGGTCCCCCCGCAGCCAATCGCTGGGCCCCAGACCCTTTGCTGCAGAGGCAGATGGAAGCCTTCGCTCTTTCCCAAAGTCCAGGAAGGAAACTGCACTAAAACCCTAAGCCTTTCCGTGACTTGCACATCGAATGCGCTAGATGGGTGTCCCGAGAAAGGCATACAAGCCAACCTGCAGGCTGATCATCTGGAGAGAGACTCCCCGCAGTCTTGCCAGAGAAGCTGTAGAGGGGCTGCCTTCCTGGGTTTGAGTTTTGACTGGCAGCCTCTGCAGATGGCCCAGCCTCCCTGTGCCTATGGCAGCCCTAGGGCCCACCCTGCAATGCTGGCATTCTGTGTAAGCACAGGGTCCAGCCCCTGATGCTCTACTTCCAATCCAACAGCCTGCTAATGCTCCTGGGAAAGTAACAGCCGACAGCCCTGGAGCATTGGACCTCTGCCAACCACGTGGGAGACCTGCTGGAGCTCTGGGTTCCTGGCTTCAGCCTTGCCTAGCCCCAGCCGTTGCAGCCTTTTGGGGGGAGATCTCTTTTTCCTTCTCTCTCTTTCAAATAAACAAATAGAAAAATCTTTGAAAATGCCATTTTTAATTTATTGGAGAAGGCAGGAATGAGGGGGAGAGAGAGAGGAGATATTTCCCATTTTCTTGGTTTACTCCCTACATAATCACAATGCCTTTCAAATAAATAACATAAATCTTTTTTTTTTTAATGGCAGTCACAGTACTGGCTGGTTCTGTGCTGAATCCAAGAAAGCTCATGAAATTATTGAATGAACAGGAGTTTCATGAATTGATAGCTAAATACAACTCTTATTAAAAATTAAGCTTCAGAAACTCTATCGAAGGCAATAAATACTAAAAAATCAGCAACTTCTATTTTCCTCTTGAGGTTGTTTATGTCTATTGGGACTATTTATAGCTATTTATGGGCATGGTGGCAATGACACATAATGTGCTTCTTGCTGGAACCTATAATGTGCAGCTCTTCCTAACACTGAGATCCATGATGTCATACTGGCAGCTTGCAATTGGCCATAGTGGGAGGTGTTTACACCAGGGACATTGACAAATTCCCATGAAGAGCTGCTGATTGTTAAACTTTTAAGAGTATACCACTAGTACTGCCCTAGTGAAGTTGTTTGGGGTATTCAGTTGTTACTATGTTTATAAATTGCACTATCTAAAATTGCTATTATGGTTTTCATAGTTTTTACAATTTTCTAGCACAGATCAAATGGTTACTGTGTTTGAGTGGAGCCTCTAAGGAACCCACAGCCCCCTTTTTCCCTTCCTTTCCCTTGGAATCATCCCTTGGAAGATTATTAACTCTCTCTTAGGGCAAACCAGAGTTTTGGGAAAAAAAAGCATGTTTAGATTTGCATATTCTGTTAATTTTTCAATGGACTTTCCATTAGTATGGGCAAATATATTGGTAAGCTGACTTTGGTGAACAAGTGGACTCTGGGTCTATTTTGTACTAATTTGAGCAAGTTGTTTCACATCCACACATTTTTATTTCCTTGGTTGTAAAAAGGTGATAATAACGGCTGCCTCATGGGTTTGGGTTGTAAAGTAGATGTGAGAGCTTTCCAGAGAGTAGAATCTCTGGAATTGACTGCCTGGTGCTATGGTTTGGAATTGGTTTTCCCCCTAAAGGTCCCTAAAGGTTCATGTGTTGGAAGCTTGGTCCCCAGTGTGGCTGTGTTAAGAGGTGGTTGTACCTTTAAGAGGTGGAGCCTAGAGGAGATCACTAGGTTGTTGGAGAAAGTTCTCTAAGAAGGGATTGAGGTAGCTTTCTTGGCACCCTGGACTGTCTCTGCTTCTCTGTCTCTTGATCTCTTCTTCTGGCACCTGTGCCTGCCATAGCACTTTCCACCATGATGTCCTCACCAGAGCCTATCCAGCGCTAGGGTCAGGACTTCAAACCCACGGAACCATGACCTAAAGAAACATGTTTTCTTCAAAAGTACCCGGCTCTAGGTATTTTGTTATGGTAACAGGCAACAGACCAACACACCTGGGTTCAAACCCTGCTTCTACCACTTGCTGACCTCATGGCCTTGGGAAAGATGCGTATTTCTACAAGCAGTCTTCAAAGTATTCATAGAAAATGTGTATTATTAAAATACATCAAATCAGATTTTTAAAAAAAATTTATTTATTTTATTTGAAAAGAGTTACAGAGAGAGAGAAGGAGAGGCAGAGACAGAGAGAGAAAGGTCTTCCATCTGCTGGTTCATTCCTCAATTGGCCACATGGCCGGAGTTGTGCTGATCTGAAGCCGGGAGCTAGGAGTCTCTTCCAGGTCTCTCACACGGGTGCAGGGGCCCAAGGACTTGGGCCATCTTCTACTGCTTTCCCAGGTCACAGCAGAGAGCTGGATCAGAAGTGGAGCAGCTGGATCTCGAACTGGCACCCAAATGGGATGCCAGCACTGCAGGCGGTGGCTTTACTCGCTACACCACAGTGTCAGCCCCATTAAATCAGATCTTTTGCACCAAAATGAACTTATCTTTTAATTCCATTTTCCATGAACTTTTGGAAGTACTGTCACACAAACGTTAGTTTCCTCATCTGTAAAATTGAGATAATAACACTTCCATGTCTTGACTATCGTGAGATGAGAGGGGAGAATGTCCTGAAGAAGTTTAGCACTTGGCTTGGGTGTAGTAGATGTTTAATAAATTCCAACAGAGACTGTAGCTACTCTCTGGCAATCATACCCTCTCACCACCTTTGATAACTGGGATGGGCTAGGCTGACTTGAATGTTGCATGGCTGGCTCCTTCTCTCGTGCATGTGTCTTCCCCCTAACTCTGTACCTGCACTTTGCTGAAGGGGCTACAATCTTCCCACACCAAGGAAAAGTCAGTTCTCTTGGAGAGAGCATAATCAAGTGGTGCAGCTCTGCTCAGACCTGCAAACAAACCACCCAGAGCTGGTGAGGATTCAACAGATAACGGAGGTGGACCAGGGCCATTCCTTAGGTATTTAATCTGGCAGAACAGCCTGTGGGAGAATGAGTTGTGTCTTATTTTCTCAGCGGGAGGTTTATCAGAAAAGGATGAGTTGTTCTCTCTCTTCTCTTGCTCAGGAGGGTAAATGGGTCTTTGTGTCCTTAAGGTTGGAGTTTGTACTTGCTGTGGGGAACAGAGAACAGATGTGTCCTTAGGCAATCAAGTGTCAGGAAAGATGTGCTTAAAAACAGTGCTTGCAGAGTTGGCTCTGAAGAGCCAGGCACCATGGACAGGGCCCAAGGACTCACAGGAGGATAACCCCAGGGCTAGGGTCTGAGGGATGGGTAGCCTATGGTCCCCTTACCCTAGCTACCTTCAAGAAGGAAACAGAACAGATGGAGCTGTTGGATACTCAAGGTGAGTCTAGTCACTGAATGTGACTTTCCAAGCCCACAGGAAAAGGCAGCAGTCATTGAGGTGGAGTGGAAGGAATCCTGATAAATGATTGGAAACTCCGTGCTAGCCCTGTTCTTTTGGCAGTGAGGTGGAACTGAAGTGGATTGTGTCTGGTGTAGACAAAGAAACTCACCTCTCAGCCTAATGGCAGTTCATATGCTGATACTTCAAAAAGTTCATGGGAAATTAGAATTGAAAGAAGAGTTTATTTTAGTGCAAACATTTTGAAAGCCATGCACTTTCTATTTTCATAATACATATTTTCCATGAGCTGTTTAAAAATCCCAGGTATGCATGGATTTCAGAAATTTCTGCCCCCAAAGAAGCTGATCTGCTTCCATGAAGTTTTTGAAGTACCTTTGCATTTGTGACACATGAATCACTGTTCCCTTTGTTCTTCCGTGTCTCACATTCATTCACACATCTGGGCCCTACTGAAGATTAGGGCTGGAGCTCCAGAACCAGATAGACCCGAGTTCAAATCCCCCATCCACCTGCTTCGCTGTGTGGATCTTGGGTAAATTCTTTAACCTCCACAAATCTCAGATAAGCGATCTATAGGATAGGGGATTAAAACGTGGTGTTGTTTGTGAAAATGAAATGACTCATAACCTTGTGCCTCCCACGTGACAAGTACTAATTGCAGTCTGGATTGTTGTGTGCTCTCTGACTCACTAGGATTAAATAAATCCCACTAAACAACAGAAGATATACAGCTGAGTAAGGCCATATGTCTCCTCTGAGGTCAAGAATTGACTCCTAAACCTGACACCTGGCCCTCCTGCTTGGAAGCCAGGAGGGAATGTTTTATTCCTAGTACCTCTCAGAGCCAAGGTTCCACCAGCCTGAATGTTTCATGTTCCCAAATATAGCCGGAACTTTCTGAGAATTTTGCTGGATCAGGGCTTTTGCCAAAGCAACTTTGGTTGGCCTTGGCGCCCTCTCCTGATTGTCCTGTTCCGTGAACCCATTGTCTCTGCTCACTCTGTGGGTTTCCAGGGGAATATTCCAGAACTACTTAAAATTTAAGAGGAGAGGAGGATGGGATGCTGACCTCTGGCAAAATACAGACATCAGAAAGATGCAGTCTAGTTTAACCAGAGTTGCCAGTGAATCTGATGGGGCTATTTGTTTTTTTTAATCTAAGTACTATATTTACATATTGAGTTATTTTTAGAGCCAATTTTCCGACTATGAAAGCATTATGTAGCAATTATGGAAGATGCAGAAGTCAGAGATTTTACCCTTTTGTTTGTTTGTTTGAAGGCAAGCAGTTTCATAAAAACCCAATTCCCCAAATCCCACTGGATTTTGAAAACAATTAGCATCTTATAGAAATTATAGCTTTGCCAATTAATTAATCAGTAAATCAATTAACCAGAAAGTCTTTATTGAGTGCCTTTTGTGGGCTAAAGCAGGCCCTGGGATTGTGGCGAGCTACGAAAATCAAAAGCTCTGAACTCATCAATGCTGTATAGTCCCAGAGGGGAAACTGATCTTATGGCAATGCAATTAGTGATCAAGCATTTGGTCCTTAGGGATGGCAGGAGTTGGGGCAGATCATAAAATGTAGCGTGAACAGGGAGACAAATGAGCCCTAAGGCAACAGGAATGGCTTGTTGAAAAAATCCCAAGGGAAAATGTCCTGTTTTTTCCACCCCAAGTGAGTATATCTATCTACCTTCCACCCACCTACTGTCTATCCATCCAGGTAAAAATCTTTAATATGCTTAAAAAAATCCATCCTTTTTAAAGTATAATTGACATTTGATGAAGGGCACATATTTAAAGTGTATGATTTGATAAGTTTTGACATACGTCTCCATCAGTGAAACCATCGCCCCAGTCAAGGTAATGGACGTGTCCATCACTCTCAAAATTCCTCACACCCCGGGGTAATCCGACCCACCTCCCCCGACAATGACTGATCTGCCTTATGTCAGCATAAATTAGTTTGCATGTCCTACAATTTTATACATATTGGACAATACAATTTGATTTCCTTCACTCAACATAATTATTGTGAGATTTATCCACACTGAAGCATGTCTCAACATTTCGTTCTTCCTTACAGCTGAGTAGTGTTCCATTGTGTGGATCACCACAGTTAGTTTCATTCACCTGTTGATGGACATTTGGATTGTTCACAGCTTCTAGTTATTAAAAATCAAAGTCGTGGGGCCAGTGCTGTGGCCTGGCAGGTAAGGCCACCGCCTGCAGTGCCAGCATCCCATGTGGACACTGGTTCAAGTCCCAGCTGCTCCACTTCCGATCCAGCTCTCTGCTATGGCCTGGGAAAGCAGTAGAAGATGGCCCAAGTGGTTGGGCATCTGCATCCATGTGGGACACCCGGAGGAGGCTCCTGGCTCCTGGCTTCGGATCAGCATAGCTCCGGCCATTGCAGTCAATTGGGGAGTGAACCAGCAGATGGAAAACCTCTCTCTTTCTCTCTGCTTCTCTTTCTCCCTCTGTGTAATTCTGACTTTCAGATAAATAAATAAATCTTCAAAAAAAAATAAAAACAAAGTTGCTATGAACATTTATGTGCAAAGTTTTGTATGGACATACGCTTTCATTTGTTCTCAGGCAGATACCTGGGAGTAGGTTGTCTGGGTCACATGCTGGTACATGTTTAACTTTTTGATAAACTTTTTGCAAAGTGATTGTGCTATGTTGCATTCCCACCAGCAGTATATGAGCATTTTGTTCTTGCTGTTCATCCTTGCCAACACTTGGTATGGTCAGATTTTAAAACTCTTACCATCTTAATAAGTGTAATAATAATATATGATTTTGTTGTTGTTATTAAAAATTTTATTAGAAAAGCCGAGATAGATCCCATCTATTTGTTCACTGCTTAAATGTCTGCAATGGCTGGGGCTGGGCCAGAGCAGTAGCCAGGATCTGGGGACATAATTTAGATCTACAATGAAGGTGGCAGGAACCCAGTTCTATGAGACTTCATGGCTGCTCCCCAGGATCTGCACTGACCAGAATCCTGAGCTGGGAATAGTATCCAGACACTCTGATAAAGGATGTGGGTGTCCTAGCTACAAGGCCAAATGCTCTCTCCATGGTATATGATTTAGATTTAGACTAGTGACTGAGCTTTTATTAAGTGCTTACTTCCTATCTGTGTACATACCTTTGGTGAAGTGTCCAAATCATTTGACCTTTTTTTTTTTTTTTTTGCCTGTCTTCTTCTTGAGTTTTGAGAATTCTTTATATATTCAGGTTACACACTCTTTATCATTACATGATTCTTTAAGTTTGTGGCTTGTCTTATATTCTCTTAATGTGTCTTTTGAAAAGCAGACACTTTTTAAAAATTTGGATGCAGTCCAATTTATCAGTGTTTTCCTTTTTGGGTTTTGGATCATACTTTTGCTAATAAATCTAAAAAATCTTTACCTAGATCAATGTTACAAAGACATTCTCCTGTGTTCTAAATGTTTTATAATTTCAAGTTTTATAGTTAATGTATGATTCATGTTATGTTAATTTTTACATATTATGTGAGGCATGGATAGAAGTTCATTTTTTTTTGCATATGGGTATCTAATTGTTTCAGTGTCATTTCTGAAGGAGCTATCATTTCTCCATTGAGCTGCTTTTGCACCATTGTTAAAAAATTATTGTCTACACATACATGGGTCTATTTATGCATTTTTATTCTGTTTCATTGATCTACCTTTATGCCATTTTTATCTTAATTGCTGTGATGTTATAGTAAATCTTGAAATCAGATAGTTTTTTTAAAGATTATTTATTTATTTGAAAGTCAGAGTTGCAGAGAGGGAAGGAAAGATAGGGAGGAGAGAGAGCGAGAGGGAGAGGGAGATATATTTTCCATCTACTGGTTCACTCCCCAGATGGTTGCAATGGCCGGGGCTGGGCCAGGCTGAAGCCAAGAACCAGGATCTTCTTCAAGGTCTCCCATGTGGGTAGAAGGGGCCCATACACTTTGGGCCATCTTCCTCTGTTTTCCCCAGGCCATTAGCAGGGATCTGGATTGGAAGTAGAGCAGCTGGGACTCCAACAGGTGTTCATATAGGATGCCAGCACTGCAGGTGGCAGCTTTACCTGCTATACCACAGTGTTGGCCCCCTCAGGTAGTTTCAGTATTAGAGTTTTGTTCTTTTTTTTTTTTTTTCTTTTACAAAGATGTCTTGACTCTTCTATGTTCTTTGCCCTTTCCTGTATATTTTAGACTCTGTCAATTCCTATTTGGATTACATTGACTTAAAAGATCAAATTGAGGGGAATTTACATTATCTTAACAATGCCAAATCTGCATGAGCCCAGGAACACAGTTCATCATTTCACTTCCATGATCTCTTTGACTTATCCTAGCTTTATTTTGTAATTTTTAGTGTGTAAGTTCTTCATATCTATTGTCAGGTCTAGCCCTAAGATTTAATATTTCTGATGTTATTGTAAATAGTATGGTTTTAATAACTTAAATTTATGATTTTTCATTGAGTTGATTTTTGTGTCCTGAGATTGTATCCTGCAACCTTGCTAAAGCTCACTTACTGGCCCTGATAGCATTTTTGTTCATTCTATTATATATTCTTCATACATCTATGAAGATGTCATGTCATTTGTGAGCAAAGAGAAGAGGGTTTTACTTCTTTCTTTCCTCTATGAATGTCCCTACTGTTTTTTTTTTCCACTGTGGAACTGGCTGGAACCTTTAGTGCAACACTGAATAGAAGTTGTAATAGTGAATACCCTTGTTTTGTTTCTTATCTTTGGAGAAAAGCATTCTTTCATCATCATGTTCACCATATAGTATTTGTATACGCTCTTTTTAAATATTTGTTTATTTTGAAAGGCAGAGTTACAGAGAGAGAGGGAGGGAGAGAGAGAGAGAGAGAGAGAGATTGATTGTCCATCTGAGAGTCTACTCCCCAAAGGGACACAAGCTAGGACTGGGCCAGGAGAATCCAGGAGCCTGGCACTCCATCTGGGTCTCCCACATGGGTGGCAGGGACCCAAGTACCTGGACCATCTCCCTCTGTTCTCCTAGGAGTTTTTGTAGGGAGCTGGATCGGAAGTGGAACAGCTGGGACTTAAACTGGCTCCCATATAGGACGTGGGTGTTGCAGGCTGTGGCTTAACCTGAGCCACAATGCCAACCTCATGTAGATGCTCTTTGTCAGGTTGAAGAAATTTCCTTCTAGTCTTACATTGCTGAGATTTTTTAATTAAAAAAATGAATATTGTTGGATTTTTACAATAGAGATGATCACATATTTTTTCTTTTCTTTTTAGTTTGCTAATATGGTAAACTATGTGATTTATTTTTAGGTGTTTAGTTAACTTTGCATTCCTGGGATAAGCCCTCTTGGTCACAAAGCGGAATAGTTTTTTGATAATGTGCATTTTCCATAAGCCTTTTGAAGACCACCTCGTATACATGGACTTCAAAAAGTTTTGAATAAAATAAACTTTTCTTTAGACTGCATTTTCTATGACCTTCTTGAAGTATCCTTGTATGTGAGCTTGGGGATGTTTCCAAACATCTGTCTGTAAAAGCGATGTGTGTGTGCCAGGACATGGTTGGACGGATTAGATGAGATGATGTGTGTGTTCAATACATTTTACTTGCTGTAATTGTTATCAGGAGCCGATGTCTGCTGGGGAAGACTGAGCTGAAGTGGGATGGAAAAGGGCCCAGGGGCAAGGCATAAAGTGTTTTCCCTTCCAGATGTGATCCTGGTCCTTTGCTCTCTCACACCCAAAGCTCACTTAACTTCTCCGAGCCTTGTTCCTCGTCTATAAAGAAGGAATTTTTATTTATTTATTTTTGACAGGCAGAGCGGACAGTGAGAGAGAGAGACAGAGAGAAAGGTCTTCCTTTTGCCATTGGTTCACCCTCCAATGGCTGCCGCGGCTGGCGCACTGCGCTGATCCGATGGCAGGAGCCAGGTACTTATCCTGGTCTCCCATGGGGTGCAGGGCCCAAGCACTTGGGCCATCCTCCACTGCACTCCCTGGCCACAGCAGAGAGCTGGCCTGGAAGAGGGGCAACCAGGACAGAATCTGGCGCCCCGACCGGGACTAGAACCCAGTGTGCCAGCGCCACAAGGCGGAGGATTAGCCTAGTGAGCCGCAGCACCGGCCAAGAAGGAATTTTAATACTAGCAAGTATGTGTTGGCCAGACACTGTTTAAGTACCATCCGTGGATGAAGAGGCTTCAAAACATTTGTGGAAAATAGGATTAAAAGATACATTTATTTTGGTGCAAAATTAATTGAAAGCTATGCATAGAAGTCTAGTCAAAAGTTCATGGAAAATGCATATTAATGAAAAACCTATACATGAACATCAAAATTCCTTGCATTACAATAATGGGATCTTTTCATTCCATTTTCCAAGAACTTTTGGAAGAACCATCATATTCACTTACTTCATCCTCAGAATGTCTTACAAGGTGAAACTGTTACAATCCCCAATTTCACTGACGGGACACCTAAGCAGAGCATGGTTAGGAATTGACTTGAAGTCACACAGAGAGGAAGTAACAACGGGGAAATGAATTCAAGCTGTCTCCTTCCAGTGTCCACTTCCTTACCCACTGCCCTGTACTTACCTTATAGTTGTGTTGTCCTGGGGCTTTTGTTTCTGTTTTTGGTGAAGATTCAACAACATAACCCAGGACACATGGCAGGTGTCGATAAGTGTCACTTTACCTTCCATACCTTCTACAAAACTCTGGAAGCAATAGCACACAATTATTTTGTTTTCTCTCAACTTCCATCCCCAGGCCAACCAAATCCAGGGTTGACTCCAATTAGAAGGAATTGTTTCAGCAGAGAGGATAAGCTCCAACCCCAGATGAACTCTGACTCCCAGAGGTAGAGGACAATGCCAAGTTCTCCTGGCTCCTTGCTACTCGCAGTGTGGTCTTTGGACCAGCAGTGTTGTAGCATCTGGGAGCTTGTTAAAACTGTGGCATCTCTAGCTCCGTTGTGATCTGCTCAGTCAGAATCTGTCTTTTAACAAGACCCCAGGTGATTCATGTGCCCATTAAAGTGTAAGAATCACTGCCCTAAATCAATACTTGTTCTGCTCGATTTTTCTAAGTGGTGTCTCAGTTGTTGAGGCAAGGGGCGTTCACCAAGGCATCCTCTCACAGATGGGATGTTTATGTTGAGTATGCTTTCATCTCCCAGTGCAGGAGAGGCAACATTCAAAGCCTCAGTAGGAACAGTAAAATGGGGTGCACCTGCTGTCTAGAGGGGGCAGCTGGAGCAGACATTGAGCTTAGCAGTTAAAGATATTCATGTCCCTAGCTCTGGCTCCTGTTTGTAGCTTCCCTCCAATGCAGACCCTGGGCAGCAGTGGTTATGGCTCACATAATTGGGTTCCTGCCACCCACATGAGAGACCTGGATGTGATCCTGGCTCCTGGCTCCAATCCTGGAGCAGCTTTGGTCTTTGTAGGCATTTGAGAAGTAAATCAGCAAATGAAAGCTCTCTGTCTGTCTCTGTCTCAGTTTTCTTTCTGTCTCTGTGCCTCTCTACTAATAAACAGTGTGATATTTTGGTGTAAAATATTTTTCATAATATGTGGAAACTGCCAATTATGAAAAAGTGATACAAAGATTCGAAATTGTTCTACCCCCAAATAAACATACTTTTAGTGATCATGGTATCACCCCTGCCAGGTAAGTATAATAAATACACTTTTAGTTAAACTTTTCTATGAACTTTTTTTTTTAAAAAAAGATTTATTTATTTGAAAGGCAGAGTTACAGAAAGAGAGGGATAAACAGAGAGATCTTTTCCATCTGTTAGTTCACTCCCCAAGTAGCTAGGGCCCAGGCCAAGCCAAAGCCAGGAGCCAGGAGCTTCTTCTGAGTCTCCCATGTGGGTCAGGGGCACAAGCACTTGGGCCATGTTCTGCTGTTTTCCCAGCCACAGTAGTAGGGAGCTGGATCAGAAGTGAAGCAGCTGGGACTCAAACCGGTGTCCTTATGGGATGCTGGCATTGCAGGTAATGACTTAACCCACTACACCACAATGCTGGCCCCATTCCATGAACTTTTTAAAGTACCCTGGGCTGGGGCTCTGGTCTTATGTGAAGGCTCAAGTGGGGAGACTCTGCTTCTAAGCTCATTTGCATGGTTATTGGCAGGATTCTGTTACTGGCGGGCTGTTACCACTGGGTGACTATTGGCCCGAGGACTTTCACTCACCTCTTAAGTCTCTCCTTGGATAGTTCACAACACGGCAGCTGGCTTCCCTCAGAGTGAGTGAGAGAGCATCCCAGGCAGAAGACACAGTCCCTCTATAACCTCATTACCTCTGCTGCTTCTGTTCCCTCGAAGCCAGCCACTGAATCCAGCCTGCATTCCAGGGGGCAGGGGGGAGTCACGCAGCGGGATGGCAAGCAGGACACAGGGATTACTCAGCCTGTCTTAGAAGGCACCTGCCATGATGACTGAGCGGCACTCTGTGACTTTCTCAGCCTTGGCATTCAGGGGGTCCCGGCTCAAACTCAGTTCTTCCACTTTGTGGCAGTGTGGACGTTGACTTACCTGTGACAGGCCTGCCTGATTTCCTGACCTTTAGAGTTGTCCTGGGGACTGTGTTTGAGATCGTACCTGCCTAGTTCTTAAAAGATTGTCTGTAACGAATGTCGTATTAAGAATGGTTATTGTGCCGGCGCCGCAGCTCAATAGGCTAACCTCCACCTAGCGGCACCGGCACACCGGGTTCTAGTCCCCGTCGGGGCGCCAGATTCTGTCCTGGTTGCCCCCCTTCCAGGCCAGCTCTCTGCTGTGGCCAGGGAGTGCAGTGGAGGATGGCCTAAGTGCTTGGGCCCTGCACCCCATGGGAGACTAGGAAAAGCACCTGGCTCCTGCCTTCAGATCAGCGTGGTGCGCTGGCCGCAGCACACCGGCCGTGGCGGCCATTGGAGGGTGAACCAACGGCAAAAGGAAGACCTTTCTCTCTGTCTCTCTCTCTCACTGTCCACTCTGCCTGTCAAAAAAAAAAAAAAAGAAAGAATGGTTATTGTGAAGCAGGTGTTGGGCACAGGAGTTAGGATGTCCCTTGGGATGCAGGCACTGCATGTTAGAGTCCCTGGTTTGAGTTCTGGCTCCGTTTCTGATTCCTGCTTCCTGCGAATGGGCACTCTGGAAAGCAGCAGGTGGTGGCTCAAGAACTTGGGTCCCTACCAACCAGGTGGGAGACCGAGAATGAGTTCCTAGCTCCTGGCTTCAGCCTGGCCCAGCTCAGGCTGTTGCAAGCATCTGGAGAGTGAAATAGCAGATGGACTGTATCCCTGCCCCCAGCCTTTCAAATAAAACAAACAAACAACAGCAAAAAAACAATGGTCATTGTTTGACTCCTACAACTCTGTCCCATCCTCCCCAGTCTCCCTATTTTGCTTGGATTCTCTCATTTTTTTCCACAGCAGTTATTTTAATAGTTGCCATTCCTCAAGTGAGAATCCTCCCAACACTTCATTTATTCAGTGAGGATGTGTTCCCTGCAGAGCAGCCCGATAGAAGTTCATCTGTCCCTTTACTGTCCCTCCTGGTCATTTTATTCTTTCCAGGCTGTGGAAAGTTGTCTATTTAAATCCACATAGGCAGCTCTTCCTGCCTCTACTCCTGCATCCTCTGCTCCTCAGCGGGTGGGCTCATCCCCTGTTTTATTGATATCCCAGATTTAACAATCACTTACTTTTTATTGGGTGCCATTCTAAACCCCTTAAATGGATTATCTCAACGGTGACAAGAACTCATACAAAGTCGGTACTGATATTATCCTTACTCTACACATGGAAAGTCAAGACTCAGAGATAGGAAATCAGTCATAAATACCCAGTAGCAGAGCTGGGCTAGGAAGCCCTGTTGGCCTGCTCCCCGTGTTTGAGTTCGTTACTGATGCTTTAGTGACTCACTCCCCATTTCTGCTCAACCCCAACTCTTCGCTGAGCTTTGTTTTCCCTAAAGACCTGGTGTCCACATCCTTGGTCCACTTTCTGTTGCTATCCCCTGAGTACCACAGCCTGAGTAGTTCACAAACAGTAAAGATTTATTCAGCTCACAGTTCTGGAGGCTTGAGAAGATCAAGATCAGGCGGCTGCATCTGGTGATGTCCTCCTGCTGCGGGCAGAGGTCCTGAGGTGGCCCAGGTTATCACACGCAAGACAACATCCCAGCTCAGCCTCTCCTCTTCTTCCTACAGAGCCTCAGTCCAGCGGGGCCAGGGCCCCACCTTTGTGTCCTCATTTAACCTTGATTACCTCCTAAAGGTCTCCCCCTGCAGACCCCTGTCCAGTTAAGTTTCCACCCTCAATATCTCACTCACAAGGGGGATTGAATTTCAATATGAGTGTTGGTGGGGACGTCCCAGATATGGCCCTGTGTTACTGAATGTGGCTCCCCATGTTACTGGCCTTCCAGGCTACTGGCCCCATGATCCTGCTTGGAATTCCCCTCCACTGGTTTGGGTGGACCTACCTGCTCCTGGCTCACCAACAGCCACCCAGTCTTCTCACTCCTTTGCTGCCCTCATCCTATCTCTTCGCTGTCAGCATTTCCTAAGGTTCCGGCTTGGTTCTCCTTGCAGTCTGCACTTTTTCCCTGGTGTTCTCACTTAGTCATGAAGTTCCAGCTATCATTGTTCCATGTGAGAACTCTTTTTAATCCCCACTTTAAAAATTATTTATTATTTATTTGAAAGGCAGAGTTACAGAAAGAGGAAGAGGGAGAGAGAGAACTTTCCATCTACTGGTTCACTCTCTAAATGGCTGTTCTGATGCCAGGAACCTAAGACTCCTTCTGGGTCTCTTACATGGGTGCAGGGGCCCAAGCACTTGGGCCATCTTCCACTACTTTCCCAGGCATGTTAGTAGAAAGCTGGATTGGAAATGGAGCAGCCAGGACTCAAACCAGTGTCATATGGGATGCTGGCATTGTAGGTGGTGACTTAACCCACTATGCCACAGTGCTGGCCCCAGTTCCCAGTTTCATTTGAAGCTGCTGATCTATATTCCCAGTTGCTTGGTGCTGCTCTGGAAATACTTCAACATTAACTTAATTAATTTTCCCAAAATACTTCCTTCACCTAGCTTTCTTAGCCTAGGAGTAAAACCAACTCTGCAGTCTGGACTCTAGCTACAAATTTCTGTTCCTTTCTCCAAAGCAGTCCTACCACCTATTCTATGCAAAGACCCCCTTGCCAGATCCGTTCCTCATTGCCACGTGGCCAGACCAGTGCAGTACTTTCCTAGGTCCCCTCTGCCTTCAGTATCTTCAGTATTTCCACAAAAACAGACCTAATTACACTGTTTTCTGGCTGGAGTTTTTCTCCCTCTGTACTTGGTAAATGTCAGATCTATTGGACCATCCTTCTCATAGTGCCCAAACTCTATGTTAGCAATTACTAACATAGAGAAGAGCTCTTGATTCTTACAGATTTGTCTATCACCATACAAGATGTGAAATTCACCTTTTAATTGGTTGGAATAATGTCAAACTGTTTCTTGTGTTCCCAGCATAGGTGTATTACTCTTTGGAAGAACCAATGATTTCATTTTCTGATACTTCATTTAAGGTTATGTATCTGTGCTCATAAGTGGATGCATGTATTTCATTCAGTTTTTATGTTTTCTTTAGCAGGCTAGGTAACCAGGCATAAAAGTAATAATCACAAACATGTATGCATGTGGGCCTTCATATGAACCTGCCACATGTTATTCTGAGCAGCTCGTACATGTAAGTTCGCTTAATCTTCCCAGCAATCTGTGTAAAGTAAGTTTTACCCATCTTTTAATAGTGAATGGAATGGAGAAAAGGACAGCATAAATATCTTACCCAAGCTGCACAGCTAGTGAGCGTCACAGCTCTGGTTTGAACACAGCAGAGTGGCTCCAGGAGCTCTGTGCACGGTGCTTTGCTAACTTTGTGAAGTCGAAGTCAAATCCAGGAGTTCATCTTTCTCTATGGCCTAAGATAGTGTAAGTCATATAGGCATTGGAGTTTTTAAAGTTTTGGTAAACTTGGATGTCAAGCTGTGGAAATGTGGTTATATTCAATGATCTTGGTCTATGCATTATCTCCTGATACCTTACAGTTATTGATCTGTTCAAGTTTTGTTCTTCTTTGGCCAGTTTCATTTTATTTTATTTATTTGACAGAGTTAGAGAGAGAGAGAGAGAGAGAGAGAGAGACAGTGAGAAAGGTCTTTCTTCCCTTGGTTCACCCCCTCAAATGGCCGCTACAGCCAATGCTGCACCGATCCGAAGCCAGGAGCCAGGTGCTTCCTCCTGGTCTCCCACGCGGGTGCAGGTGCCCAAGCACTTGGGCCATCCTCCACTGCTTTCCTGGACCACAGCAGAGAGCTGGACTGGAAGAGGAGCAACCAGGACTAGGACCCAGTGCCCGTATGGAATGCCGGTGCCACAGGCGGAGGATTAACCAAGTGAGACACAGCGCCGGGCCCCTGGCCAGTTTCTTAAGTTTTTCTTTTGGGGTGGCCTTGTGGTACAGCAGGTTAAATCACTGCCTGCGATGCAGGCATCCCGTATCAGAGCGCTGGTTTGAGTCCCAGCTGCTCTGCTTCTGATCTGACTTCCTGCTAATGAGACTGGGAAGGCAGCAGAAGATGGCCCAGGCAGCCTCCTGGCTTCAGCCTGCACTAACCCCTGGCTATTGCAGTCATCTGGGGAGTGGATCAGCGGATGGAAGATCTCTCTCTCTATCTCTTCCTCTCTCTCTGTAACTGCCTTTCGAATAAATAAATGTTTAAAAAAAGTTTTTCTTTTGTTAGGCATTCTTCCATTTTGATCTTTAAATTAAATTTGTTGCATAGAGGATATTGCGCTTTGAACTTATATTTGTTGCTAACAGGAAATCTGTTGCCAACCAGATAGTTTCCCACCCCCCCACCATGGTTACTTCCTGTCCTAGTTTCCCATTGCTGCTGTAGTGAGTTACTCGAGCACAGTGGCTTAAAACAATATAAATTCATTATTGTGAAGTTCTCCAAAGCCTGAAGTGGGTGTCCCTGGACTGGGGCCAAGGAGTTGGGTTTTCTACACGGGGAGTGGTATTCCCACTTCATCTATCTGAGTTTATGGGACCCCAAATGCTACAAACTTGGTCTGTTGTCCAGGGCTCCCACAGACATTGCTTAAACAACTATCCCATAAATTCCCAAGCACCAGATAATTACAACTAAGAGTCCCCAGAACCATAGAACCTTGCTTGGGATGAACACCAGTCTCTTGAGTTCAGATTCAGTAAAAATGTGAACATTTTAAAACTCCATAGCTGTGGAGTCATGGTAGCCTTTCTTATGGTTTTATTTTTTTTAAAGATTTATTCATTTATTCAAAAGACTTACAGAGAGGAGAGGCAGGGAGGGAGGGAGGGAGAGAGAGAGAGAGAGAGAGAGAGAGAGAGAGGTCCTCCATCAGATGGTTCACTCCCCAGATGGCCGCAACGGCCGGAGCTGTGCTGATCTGAAGCCAGGAGCCAGGAGCTTCCTCCGGGTCTCCCACGCAGGTACAGGGGCCAGAGGACTTGGGCCATCTTCTACTGCTTTCCCAGGCCACAGCAGAGAGCTGGATCAGAAGTGGAGCAGCCGGGTCCCGAATCGGTGCCCACACGGGATGCTGGTGCCTCAGGCCAGGGCGTTAACCCACTGTGCCACAGCGCTAGCCCCTCTTATAGTTTTAATAACTACCAAATAAGCACCAAAAATGAAAGTATGAGCATTCCCAGTGCCAAATGCCCAGTCTGTTTTTACAAAATCAAATTTTTCACTGGTGGAATTTTTCCTTAGCAAAGTGTCAAGGTAACCATCCTTTTCTAAGTATTTCTGACTTGGAAAACTTGTAGGTAGTGCAGCTGCTGGTGGCCAGAACACACAAAAGCATTTCTTTATTCAAACTTTCCTTTGTTCATTTAAAACAACCACCACCACCACAAACATTTCAGGTTCCCATGGTGATCCACCTGTTGGAATTACAGAAGTCACCCAGCCTGGTGCTCTTGATCTGCTCATCACCATGCATGTCTCCCATTTCCGGCTTTCTCACGCCCACTCCCTTCCTCTCGTGCTGTGTTGTTGGCCTCCCTTGAGTTCCTCCAAGCACCTAGATCCTGTCTGCCCAAGGTCTTCACAGGGAGAGGTTCTCTGTCCTTGGAAAACTTTTTCTGAGAAACATGCTGTTGGGTGAGTTTTCATTGTGTGGATATACAGGGTACACTTACACAAGCCTAGATGGTATAGAGAAATCACCTGTGGTGAGCCTTTGATCTCTTGCTGCAATCAAGAGATGCAGTAAACACAAGATATACAAGGCTGCTGCCAGGAACCTGGCAGATTGGTTGAACTTCTTTATAAGTAGAAGTGCACCCTAAAATAATAAGAGTATCACAAAGTAAATACATTAGTCAATGACATAGTTATGTATTATCATTATGAAGTATATTGTTGTGCATGCTATACTTCTATATAACTGGAAGTGCTGTAGGTCTGTCTACACTGTTGTCACCGCAAACATGCCCGTGTGTGATGTGCCACACACAGTGTGATGGGGATTTTTCAGCTCCATGATCATCTTACAGGGCCACTACTGTGTATGGGGTCTGAGGTTGGCCAAAATATCATTATGTGGCACATGACTGTACACAATGTTCTGGGGTAGCTTTGAGGAAGAAGCAAACGGAGCCAACTTTAGGTCAGGTCTGGAAAGATTCACGAACATGGGCCAGGTGGCTGGGGGAAGGCCACTCTGAGGAGGGGACTCTGGGGCTGAGACCGGAATGGCAGGAATGAAGGAACCACTGGGAGGTCTTGGGGAACAGAAAGGGCAGTGTACTTCAGAAGGACCTGGGTTTGGTTTGCTCAGTGAACAGCAAGGAAGGGCGAGGAACGCACCTTGCAGGAGAAGAGTGGGAATGGCGCTGTGAGCAGACAGCATGGGATGGCACACAGGGCCAGAACTGCTTTCTAGGGAGACCCTAGGTCAGCAGAGAGGAATTGGCTTCCTTAAGGAAATGGAAGTGCCACCAAGAGGCCACTGGTGTAAGCTCCTGGAGTCTAAAGGCCAGCACGCCTGGAGTTCTCGTGTCAAGGCAGTAGGTTAAGCATGTCCCAGCCCTCAGAGACAGAGAAAAATTCGCCTTCTCCATGCATTATTTCCAGACCCCCAGGCAATGGACAGTACCTACATTGAGGCAGTCTCTTCCCACCCAGTCACTCGGACTCACACATTGATCTCTTTTGGAAACGTCCTCCCAGACACATCCCAGATAACCCTTTTCCAGCCAAGCTGACCTTGCCCTTGGACTTGTTCTGAGCCACACTGTGGGCATCCCAGGGTCTCTGGCCTGCAGATGACCTGTCCTAGAACTTCCCAGCTGCCTCAGTGACGTAAGCCAATTCCCCTTGAGTCCTCTTACATACACACATGTGCACACATATACACTGTGCACACATCCCATTGATTCTATCTCTCTAAAGAACCCTGGCGAATACACTTCCCATGTCTTTGCTCATTGAAGATTATTGAGTCTTTATGATAACGTGCCATGCACGGTGAAAATGTGCAGCTTGTACGGCAGGAAACAGGAACTCCTCCTGGCTGTCATTCCAGTTGGGGCAACAGCGAGCAGGTCAACAAATCAGCACACCAGACCACGTAGCTTGGTAGGCGATACACAGCGGAGCTGTGCCCCGCGAGTGGTCCGGGGAGACTTTTCTGAGAAGGTGACATCTGAGCTGAGATGTGGAGTGAAGAGAGTGACTTGTAAAGCTAGAGGAAGAGATTTCCAGGCCCAGGGAAGAGCAAGTGCAAAAAGCTCAAGGCAGAGCTGAGACGGGACGAGGAGGAGCCAGAACGTGCAGTCTCCCCATTAGCCTTCTGCCTTTATTCCGGGTGTGCCAGGAGCCATTGGAATGCAATCGGCATGGGAGGAACTGTCTAAGTTGAGTCCTCATTTACATTTCAAGAGTGCTCAGAAATCTTTAGAAGCCAATTTTCCTCTGCTGACCTAGGAGAATTAATTAGTTAATACCTGCACGACACTTGAGAATCTTGGAGGAACAGGAACATACTATTATTACTTCCCCATTGAGGCTTCTAAATAGAGGTCAGAGTCCCTGGGATTCTTGCCCCAGGGGCCCACTGTTTCCTGCTGCAGAAAACAGCTTTCTCTTGTCCTGCTGGGAAATCTCACTGCCATTTTTTTGTAAGGCCACAGAGGACGGGGAAACAGGGCCAGTTCTGACTTGTAATTAATTTCAAAGAAAGTCTTTTCCCTTCACTCCTCTAGAAAGAGATTAAAAAATAACTTGTTTAGGTGATTCCTCTCTCTAGAGAGCTCACTCCACTCCCAAGCAAGGAGCTTGATCTTCTCACCTTGCTGGGAAGTAGACAGAAAACTCCCCATCTTTTTTTTTTTTTCCCTTAACTTTCACTTCTAAAACGTGCGAGAAGTTATAGCCAAGGTTTCCGGCAGCCGTGGGGAAGCAAGCCTCCAGAAACTCTGTCCTCCACTCTCTTCCAGATGGCTACCTCGGTCTCCAGCTTCCGGCTTTGCAGAATCCGGACTACTGATGATTGGACTTTTTGCCCGATTTCTCGTCAAAATGACTAAGGTCCATTGTCTGCTTTCAGCCACACACTGGGCATGCATCATCTATCTGAACTGAAAACTTATGGAGGGAGGACCTGCAGGTACCGACCCGGTCACAGAGAAAGAGACGGAAGCTCACAGGAGCCACACTGAAATCGCGTTGTTGTTCGTAACAGGCCTGGATGGGAATGGGACCCCGGCCATTTGATGCCAGGTGCGCATGCTCACACTTTGCCGCCTATGCCTCTTTCAGTTTAAAGCCCTCAGAATAACTTGGCAGCCTCTGCAGAGTCTGTGCAGAACCACATTCAGGGCACAGAAGACCTATTCCTTATTATTTATTTATGTTTTGGGCAGCAATGTTGCTGCTGCTTTTTTTATGTGAAATGGTGGGGGTGGGAGGTGGGCGGGTGCAGAGTGGTGAGAAAGGCCTTTTATGGATTGTCTGCGCTCCCTTGTGAAGTCGTAGCTATGTCTCGGTGCCAGACGCCTGTGCCTGCTGACTTAATGGCTCTGAAAGATGACAAGGCTTAAAAAACCGACTGTCACTGCAGAACTTGGAACAGATTGAAATAGAGCGCTTGACTCATCTGTTAAAGATGCCACTCAGGGCCCCTGTCATGCGATGCCCAGCGAGAGCGAGGAAGACATTTAAAACATAACTTTGCTTCTCTTCCGATGCCTCAGGACCCCTGGCCCCATGTGAGGGGACCGCGGGCAGCACACTACTGCTTGGCAGACACGCCACTCCCGGTGGCTGCTCGTCAGCTCAAGGACACAGCTGAGCCACGGGAGAGGCTTCCATGGGGCTCGTGGCCAGGGCTCAGAGAGATGCACTTGCCTGTTCTGCACCTCTCCATGTCGACTCTACTGCAAAGAATCCCAGAAGTCTGGCAACGCCTCATGGCCAGGTGCCCACACATGCATTCCCGGAGTGTGTTCGTTTACACCCACGGCCTCACCCACACTCAGCCTCCTGTCAGACGGTTTCTTATGCAAACTCCACATCCACCCTTGTTTGGAAGGCACCTCCACTATTATGGGAATCATTAAGTGCGGGGCATTCAGTATCCCAGGGACTCTAAATAGAAAGTCTCCACCATTCCAAGTGTGTAAGACAAAGCCACAGAAGTGGAAGAACCCTGGTTGAAACCATCAGGATGGCGGCGGGAGCCAGCAGAGCTGAGATGGCAGGTTTGGGTTCCTTAGGAGTTGCTGTGTGAGGAGTGCAAGGTGCAGCTTGTATAGTAAGAAGTAAGAGGATCTTCTGGAAGGTAGAGGAGAGTTTATGGACATGTTGGTAGCTGGGACAGGAGGGCCAGCATATTAATATCAATGACGGAGAAGACCAACTGGCTTTGTATCCAGCTCCCATAATTAACCAGCGGTGTGACCTTGGACAAGTTACTTAACCTTTTGGTGCCTTAGTTTCACCAGCTTTAAAACGTCAAGGCCAATCATGATATCTAACTTCTGGGTTGTCATGAAGAGTAGATCAGAAATACAAGTGTCTGGTGCTGTGTTAGTGCTCCATGATTTTGAGCTAAAAAAGAAAACCCAGTAAAATGGGATTCAGGAACTTCTCTTTAACCCAGGCAGTTGGAGAGAGTTGGTACCTGTCCAGGCTGGATAATGTGGAATGGGAGACATCTTGAGTCCTGTAGTCTAGGAGAAAAGGTAACCTGGTCTTCTTGATCAGGAGGAAAACCAATCATATCGGAAGAAGGAAATATATTAGAGAAAATAATACATATGGAAAAGCATTTAATTTATCCAGGGTTTGTAAAGCTGTGATGGTCTGGAGTGCTCTACCTGGTTTATGGACAGAAATGAAAGTATACTCAATGCGGGCTTAGGAGGACGAGTCTTTGATTGGAAAGATGGTTGAAGACCTACAAGCAATGAGGAGGAAGCTCCAGCATTTCTAGAATCATTGGGTGAGGGGAACCGAGAACTCAGCTGGAATTCACCCAGGAAGAACCGAAGGCCGGGTCCCATTAAATTATGTGAACATCAAACCTGGATGCCTGGACCACAAGGCTCCTGCTTCCTGTGAGTGATGTTGGACTGAGACATGACCCAGGCTGGTGAGGAAAATGTTAGTTACAGGAGGCCTGCTCAACCCGGAGAGAGGGTCTGGAGTGAACGTGGGGAGCGGTCCGCAGTGAGAACAAAGGGTGAGAAGAGCCATGGAAGGCTGTGCCATGAACGATAGGGATGAGTTTGTGTCGGAGAGATTGCTCGGGCACAACACCAGGAGCGTCTTTTCTCTGGCTGTCATGATTGAAATCGGCCTATGGAGACGAGAGAGAGTGAAGCCACCTCTGCATGACTGTCTTGCTGGACATGATGATTGCATATTTGAAAAACTCTTAAGGAAGACTGACAGGTGTCAGCAGACAAGCCTAAAGCAGAAGTTCAGCTTCAACCCAGATTGCAATTGAGAGATGTCTTCTGCTACCCAAACATCTGTGAGTGCTGCCTCAGAGTGACAAAACAGGGATGACGGGGCTGCTTACCCACAGACTGGGGAGTGGCTGCGCCCCTTTGAGTCATCTGCAGACTGACAGACGGAGCAGTCACCAGAACTCTGCAGGCCAGGCTTCTGGGGTCAGGCTTTGAATCCACAGTGATTTGAAGGAAATATATAGAAAGCACAAACACACATAGGTATGCACACACACACACACACACATAAATATCTAGTTAGGTATTTTGATCAAGACACTTTTATTTATTTTTTAAAGATTTATTTATTTATTTCAAAGGCAGAGTTACACAGAGGCAGAGAGAGAGAGATCTTCCATCCACTGGTTCACTCCCCAGGTGGCCGCAACAGCCATAGCGGAGCCCATCTGAAGCCAGGATCCAGGAGCTTCTTCTGGGTCTCCCACTCGGGTGCAGGAGCCCAAGGACTTGGGCCATCTTCTACTGCTTTCCCAGGCCATAGCAGAGAGCTGGATAGGAAGTGGAGCAGCCAGGACTTGAACTGGCACCCATATGGGATGCTAGCACTGCAGGCAGTGGTTTTACCTGCTGTGCCACAGTGCCAGTCCCTCAAGACACTTCTAAATAGAACATATTTAGTATTTTATCGAAGCTTCTGCAGTCCTGTTGAAGATCAGTGAAACCATCATTAACAAAGTCTTGGTGCCTAATCAGACCCTTGAGCAAATGCACAGGTGATAAACCAGAATTTGTTGCAAATAGCAACAGGGGAGGCCCCCACCTTAACAAGTGGAGTTGAAGACAAAGACAAAGTCGGATGGTACAACAAAGAGAATCCAGACTGGACTTGGATAAGAGCACCAATAGGTCATAGGTGTTGAGAGCCGTGCTCTATAGGAGACTTTACATGTGCTAATCCTCAGAACAACCAACGAAAGGACATGGATATTGTCCCCCATGTGTGGACAAGGGAGTCCAGTCAGAATTGCAAATAACTCCAGGGACTGAGTACCTCAGCTTAGCTTTCACCGTCTCTTAGAGAAACTGCCATCAGAACCACAGGTGTAAATCATCATACTTTGTTGTTTTTACTGATTCCTCTATTTGAAGTGCAAAGTATATGGCTCTCAGTCCCTGATGGGGACTATAGAATTCTAAATAAATCCTTTGGTAATGTCTGCAAGGTATTAGGCTGAAGATTCCCTCCAGGGACAGTCATCGGTGGAGATCTTGGCAGGGTGGCTCTGTTCTGTGGCAGTGAAAGTTCTGTTGCTCAGGTTGTATATTTAAATAGCCTCCTTCACGAACCCATCAAAGTGTCTCAGGGATAGCAGATTGACAGATCCACAGTTGGACTGGTATTTTTGCTGAGTCTTTTTTTATTTTTAAAAATTAATATTTATTTGAGAGACAGAAAGAGAGTGAGTGAGCACCCCCATCTGCTGGTTCACTTTCCAATTGCGTGCAGTGCCCCTAACTGGGGTCGAAGCCAGGAGCCAGAAACTCAGTCCAGGTCTTCCACGTGGGTGGCAGGGACCCACCAACTTGAGTCGTCACCTGCTGCCTCCCAGGGTGTGCATTAGCAGGAAGCTGGAGTCAAAAGTGGAGCTGGGAATGGAACCCAGGGACTCGAATGTGGGACGTGGGTGTGTTCAACTCTAGGTCAGATTGCGATTTCGTTTTTCTTGCCTGGGTTTTCAAGTCCTTTGTTCAGGATGGGTGTCTGCGCCTCTCAGAAACCCTGGTGACTCCTCCCCAGATGACCACTTGGCTGATTAGAAAACATTTTGAGTGCAATCCTTTAAAGCTTTGAACACAATACTTCCTTTTTGTATTTTACTATTTAGCATTGTAGAGTGCAAGACTGGAGCAAAAATGACGTATTCCCTCAAATACTCATAGAAATTAATTTGCCCTGCCCCAAGATTTCAATATATGGGTGCTCTCTGCCTTAACAAAAGCCCTCTTCATTTTCGGACAAGAATCTTCATTTAGATTCTCCATTTTTCTTCCCTTTTTGGCTAGCCGGGTTGTTTGTGTTGGGTCTGTCTTAGTTTACCATGCTCTCAGAGTGTAGTGGGGGAGGGGTGGATCTCTTCCTCTTCTGCTTCACCCAGTCTTGCTGTGTGCCACCTTCCACGTGGCGTGGCCTCTGCAGTGCTTCCTGGGCTAAGATTGATTTCGCATCGTGACGGCTCCTTCCGGAGTCACAGATGGAAAAGACTCTATAGATCTGGTGGAGATCGTGGGTCAGTTATTGAAAAAGTGCTTTGCTCCATCTCTTCCGCCCCCGGCCTTCATCCTTCTCTTCTCCCTCCTCTTTCTTCCTTCTGTTTGGCGGCAGATTCACTTCCCTAGACTCCGCGGAGCCTCTCCCTGCCTCTGAGCTGTGGAGCATCATTGCTAGCCTCGCGCTGCTTCTCAGGTGGTCTCAGATCTTTCTAAGAGGGACCTGGAGGCCCACGCTTCAGGAGCAAGGAAAACAGAACCCAAGGTCTTTAAGCCTGTGGCCAATTACAAGGACATAGGAGTGTGAGTGTGAGTGTGTGTGTGTGTGTGTATCAGGGTGGGCGGGGAAGTGTAGCCTTAAGGGTCATGGAAGGACCAGTGTTCAGAAGGCCCCTCCAGTGGGCTTTGCCATGGCCACTGGAAAAGAACCTGGGGCCCCTAGGACACAGCCAGGACGCAGCAGTACCCACATGTATGACACAGGTTGTTAGGAAAAGCAGTTTTTTTCCTCCTAACAAAATAAAAAGACCTTGCTAACCGTGGATCTGGAAAGGAAAGGCTTTGCCCTAGGCATCAACACGGAGAGTTGGTCTGGCCATGAAGTCCCGAGTGTGGGTTTTGAGGTCCACTCTCCCGACCCCGTCTCAATTAGGGCAGTTGCATTGTAAGCTCAGTCTTCAGCCCATGATGGCGCTTTAGAAACAGTGACGCTGCTCTAGGTGCTAGGCTGCGGTGGTGAGCCCTTGCTCTCATGGGGATTACAGTTCTTGGGGTGCTTGCCCGCTGTAACCCAGTAACCACACTAATAACTGCAAACAAAGGAGCATTTGAAACAGTGTGAACTGGGAATGCTTCCTGGAGGAGGTGATGTTTATCTGGTTCTGTCCACACTGCCCTGGGCAGAAATTCCTCAAAGCATCTGCCACTTCAGCTACACCCTACCTGTATCTTCTTTTAGCCACTGGCGAGTGGAGGAGCAAGGCAGTTGTACTCAGACAGTAAGAATTATTGTTGTGTGGGGCTGGTGTTGTGGCACAGCCATGACACCTGCATCCGATATTGATTTGAGTCCCGGCCGCTCCACTTCCAATCCAGCTCCTTGCTGGTGAGCCTGGGAAAGCAGTGGAAAATGACCCAGGTGCTTGGGCCCCTGCCTTCCACCTAGGAGACCTGGATGGAGTTCCAGGATCCTGGCTTCCGCCTGGCTCAACCCAGGCTGTTGTGACCATTTGGGGAGTGAACCTGGGGATGGGAGATATTTCTCTCCATGTCTCTTCCTCTCTCTATCACTCTGCCTTTCAAATAAATAAAAATCTTTTTAAAAAAGAATTATGAATGTAAAATATATGTCTTTTGAAGCATTCCTCTAAATTGCCTTTCCCAAGAGGTAAACCTGTTTTTATTGCTCAGAACAATAAACATGAGGGCTTGCTCTGTTCCTTTGCTGAATATTTTTGAACATCTGCTGTCTGCTACTTTTTTGCATGAAAATACTACATCTTATTTGGTGGAGTTGTACCTTTTCTGTGAGCTTGCTTGTGAATTGTATTTCTTCTTTTTATCAACATCTGTTCGGGTCACAAAGGGTTAAATTAAAATGGCCCGATCCCCCTGCAGGGGAGCGCTGCCTTTGAGATACAACTAATTACACTGACTCTGGGAGATCTGGGAGCTCATTTCAAGGTAGATCAGAGATGACTTTTGAAAATGTATTCATCACTGGGTGGCTTTTGCGGGAGAAGGGAGGGAGGGACCCTGGCTTTCTCAGAACTAATTGGTTGTTTGTGAGCGATGAGAAAAATGGCTCTTGGAATATGTTCTGTTGCAGCTTCTATTTTTTTTAATGCCATAGCCAAGATATGTTATCCCTAGAAAAGCCAATACTTGACTAAGAAAATAGTTAGCAGGTCATTGCTGGGTGAAAAGAATTTTTAAAAATTGAAGTGAATATGATGGGCTGTGGAGGTCAGGCAGGTGACAGAGCCAGGTCAGGGGAGGGACCAAGGACGCTCTCAAAGCACATTCTCTGTGCCAGGGGCTGCCTTGGCTGTTGCCACGTGGGCCCAGGGTTGCTCTGTCTTCCAGTGTTTTTCAAAAGAAGCTGAAAAGCTGGATATTTACATGAAATTAGTTGGCAGCCAAATTCAACAGATGAAACCGGCCAAACAAAACACAGGAGTTCTGGCCCACCAGTTTGCAGCATTGGGTCTAGCTTGCAGAGTGAAGAAGCGATTTATATAGCTCAGGGATTTGCATCCGCTTGGGACCCTTACAAAAAGAAGGAAGATTACGTGTTAGGCCCCTCAGCTTTAGGGCTTCTGTTTCTCTTTCTTACTGTGAGAAGGCATTTTTCAGAAATCTGCTCTTAAAGACACTCTGAGCAAAGTGTGGAAACGTGATCCATGTCTGGCCGATCAACCCAGCTGAGAATAGCCACTGGGGAAACCACCAAGTGAGCCATCAAGGCTGACATTGTATTCCAGCCTCTCACTTTCTGGGATGCAGGTGGTGTCCACTGGCGCTGTCATGTAAGGTTGTGTAAGTTGTTCAACTATAGATGGCCTAATTAAATTGTAGAGTATGTGACTGTCGCCCCCTGAAGTTGTTCAGTAGAATCACACAAGTCCTGTCAACAGATGTCCCGTGGTCAAGAATGGACAACGATCTAGCTGTCTGGATGTGTGCTCAGTGTATCCAAGGTTATTCAGAGTCAACATTTCCACTTGAGCTTCTTGAGTGAGGGGACTTTCGTTGTTCTTCTTATCTCCAGTGGTTAATGTGGTGTTTGGCACACAGTGTGGATAAAATCTATTTTTTTTCCTGCATAAGGTGTTCAGCAATCACCTAAAAGTATGCTTTTGGAGGTTGGGAGAAGAGTTAGATTAGGAGGCAGGGATTCATGAAGTCATCAGGGACTTGCTGATGTCGTTGGAGTCAGCAGGATTGTGGGGACAGGAGATGCAGGAACCCAGGCAAATGGAGGAAGAGAGCATGCAGGAACCTGAGGCGCGGCTTCATCTGCTTTCTGTGGTTGGAATGCCTGAGGCTGGATGGTCGGTTCAGAATGCTCACTGTCCTGGAGGCTGGGAAGTCCACGCGCACGGTGCCAGCATTGCCTCGAGGGCTTTGTCCTCTATCATACCATGGTGGAAGGGAGCCTGGGTGAAAGAGACAAGTACACAGAGCTGGATTCCTTCCATAACCTACTCTTAATTACTATGCTTCATAACTGCTCCTCTCCCAGAAGAAAGGCAGAGAGCCCTCTGACTGGTCATCTCTTTCAGGTCCCGCCAACTCACAGCATTAGTGACCATGGGACCTGGACTTCAACTTGAGTTTGGGAGGGGCTGCGTCATGTTCACACGTGGCATGGGAGGATCTGAGGTGTGGAATCAGGGGTTGTCCTATCACAAATGGCAAGGACCTCCCAGTGCATCTCCGTCATCAGCACATGATAAATGTTCTGAATATTTATTATCTGATATACAAATTCAATACTGAATATCTGATATATAAATGAAAAAGTAGTAGTAGACAATGGGCACTGTGAAGTCTTCAGAACAATCATGTGGAATTAAAATTGTAGTGAGTTTGTTGGATTGAAGAGAAGCAAATCATTGGCACGTTGCTGGTGACTTTGGGAACAGCAGTAGCATTTCTCAATAATCCAGATGGATTAATTGGGTAAGAAGAATTAGCTTTGCTGCCTCTTCTTCCAGAAAGCTGTCCATAATTGCCTCTGTCCCTTTGTCCCCTCAGTAGGGTTGATACTCGTCTATGACCTACCTTGAGACCCTGCATTCAATGCCTCATGAAATACTAACTACTCAATTTTACATCTGTCTACACATCTCTGTAGCCTCTATGAGTCCGTAAGCTATGTGAGTGTTGGGACTGTGACTTTGATAACTTCTGCATCAACCCCCTTGTGGCACAGGGCTTTACGCAGTGGTGTATAGTAGAGTGTTAATAAAATCTTTTTGAATGGTGATCACTAAGAAATTGAGAAAGCTAACCTACCTTCCATAAAGCAAGCATAGGCTTGAGAAATGCACACACTTAAATGGATGTATGGTGGAGGGAGAAATTGATTATTCCTGGGAAGGGCTTTATTAAGGTTTCACAAGGAGATTTACAGAAAGCCTTAACATTAGGTAGGGCTAAGGGAACGAGGCAGGCGTTTCAGACTTCTTAAAATGCCACTTAAAAGAAAGAAGCATTTTTCCCCTACCTTTTTTCAGGTCTAAGAATTAGAAAGAGTAGCTTTCTTAGCACTAAAAGCTTTTGGGGTAAGTAAGAACAATGAGGGAGTTCTGGTAAACCTGACCCTCCATAAAGTAAAAGTGGGCGGCAGAACTCCAATGGGACTTCCAGTTACTCACGCAAATATTTACCAAACATTTGAAAACATGTTGCTAAATGAAACTCAGGCTACAGAACAATATGTACCATGTTCATTTCTGAGGGAAAAAAATGTGTGTTTCTTACCCTTTCTTTAGAAATGTTTTTCTTAGGAGTGAACAGGTACATAGAAAATAAAAGATTGGGAGGGCATTCACTAAAATGTCCACCTGGTTACGGCTGACTTTTTCTGTGGTTTGTATTTTTCTTCTTTCTGGGGGTTCTGCCTTAAAAATTACGCCCTGAGGAACAAAAACCACAATGCATATAATTCACTGAGAACATTCCCAATATGTAGTCTTCGAATAACATGCCTAATAACATGGAAGAAGATGATGCCATTTGTTAAGTGAAAAAAGTAGGTTGCCAGATCCATCACGTGTGGATTGAAGCCGTGTTTATCGCGGTTTGCGGGTCTGCGGATCTGTGTGCAGGAAACAGTGGGGTGGTTCCTGTCGGGGAGCCTTGGGGCGGTTTTTCAGTCTTTTCTCCTGTTCTAACAGCTGTACTTAATGTTGCACTAAAAGTTTTTTAATTCTTGAAAAGATCTGTGTGTTACTGTGTATGTATCTGTGTGTTACTGTGTAATTAAAATGATTAACAAACACAGCTACCCCCCTCAAGCATGCCAGAAAACACAGAGATGGAGAGACATATTGGTACACCTTCTGTATGATTTTACAATTTTATTTTAATTTCTGGTTTTGTTTCCTGACTAGTCCTGACTACCTTTCTGTGGTAAAAACCCTAAAACATACAGTATTGAGAAAGCACTACTTGGATTATGTCACTCCTTTGCTTAAAAGTCCTCCATAGCAGGCCGGCGCCACAGCTCACTAGGCTAATCCTCCGCCTTGCGGCGCCAGCACACCAGGTTCTAGTCCCGGTCGGGGCGCCGGATTCTGTCCCGGTTGCCCCTCTTCCAGGCCAGCTCTCTGCTGTGGCCAGGGAGTGCAGTGGAGGATGGCCCCAGTGCTTGGGCCCTGCACCCCATGGGAGACCAGGATAAGTACCTGGCTCCTGCCGTCGGATCAGTGCGGTGCGCCGGTCGTGGCGGCCATTGGAGGGTGAACCAATGGCAAAGGAAGACCTTTCTCTCTGTCTCTCTCTCCCACTGTCCACTCTGCCTGTCAAAAAAAAAAAAAAAAAAAAAAAAGTCCTCCATAGCTCCCTGCTATTTTACAACAAAGTCCAAATTCCTTAAGCAGATTTACGAGATCTTTGATGACCAGGCTTTGCCCCCGCCATCTCCTGTCGCTTGCCCCCTCATCCCTGAGGCACACCCTGGTCACACTCCCATTCTCTCCCCAGCCATCCTGGCTCTTCTGGAACATTCTTCTTCCTCCCTCCCCTTCCTGCCTCACAAATTCCTATGCAAAGTTGAGGCACCAGATAAAGTCTCACTTCCTTTCCAAGTTCTCTGCTTCCTGGTTGAGTCAGTCTTATTTACATATTCTTTCAGCACCTTGAACATCTTCTATTACAGGACTCACGACACTGTTGTCACTTCTTATTTAGCCATCCACCTTCCCCAGGATTCTGTCTTTTGCTCACTGTGATATCCCTAATGCTGAGCACACTGCCTACCAAACCTTGGGTGCTCCGTGAAGATTGTAGAATGAATGAATGAATGAATGAGCATACCTTCCTAGGCATCCCAGAAAAGGGGAGCCCAGGATTCCCACTCATCAGGCAGCCTCCAGGGATGGAGTTGTCAGCAACAGTTATAAAGATTCTCCAGGTTCTGATGCCTAAGAAAAACTCAGGAAAGCAGCCTGGGCCGGTGTCTCGGTCTATCACAGACTGAGTAATTTATAAAGAAGAGAAGTTTATTCCTTACAGTTGCAGAGGTTGAACAGTCCAAGGTCAGAAGACTGTGTCCTGTGGTGGAAGGCATCACATGGTGGGAGAGAAAGACACACACACACACACACACACACATACGTGCACACTGCGAATCCCATCGTGGGGGCTCCACCCTCATGACCTCAGCAGATCCTGACCACCTCCAGACAGCATCAGTGTATGCATGCATGCATGTGGGCATTAGATTCCCCACCCTGGAGCTTTTGAAGGATACATTCAAACCACAGCAACTGGGAACAGTGGCACTAGGCTTGGCAGGAGAAAGGCTGATGTAGGTCTTGAGTGAAGCTGTCACCTGGCAGAGGAACCTACACAGGGAAAGCCTCCCCATTGTCCACGCTCACTGTCCAGCGCTACAAGCATCCAAGTGAGCAGGAACACAATAGGAGGGTATGATGTGGTGAGTGACACAGGACAAAGACTGTAGGTCTAGGTGGCAAAAGGCATTGAGCCACATACTTCGGACTTAGGCAACGTGGAGCCATCCAATATTGGCTTTGATTTGTACAGCCACTGAACAAACAGCTTAATTGGAAGCAATGTCATCATCTCTATGTAACACCTGCAAATTCAACACACAGCCATGCCATGATCTATGTCAAAGAAAACCCAAAACATGCAAGCAGCTCCGATACACTAAACTCTTTCATTCAGAAAGTGGTACAGCAAACAAGCTTATAAATGGTGTTTATAGGCAGTGTCATTTGGGAACTAGAGCATTTCTGTTTTGCTGAAGCTTTTAAAAAATTTTATAGCAAGATCAACCTTATAATGCCAATAAAGGGAATTTAAAAAAAAAAAAAAACAGAACAAATGAATTGTAATGATTGGTTGAACACAGGAGGATGTAACAAGCCTTGTACTGAGAATTGCTAGAATGGAAGGGACTGTTAAATGATTTTTTTCTTTTCTTTTCTTTTCTTTTTCTTTTTTTCTTTTCTTTTTTTCTTTTTTTTTTTTTTTTTGACAGGCAGAGTGGACAGTGAGAGAGAGAGAGACAGAGAGAGAGGTCTTCCTTTGCCGTTGGTTCACCCTCCAATGGCCGCCATGGCCGGCGTGTTATGGCCAGCACATTGCGCTGATCCGAAGCCAGGAGCCAGGTGCTTCTCCTGGTCTCCCATGGGGTGCAGGGCCCAAGCACTTGGCCATCCTCCACTGCACTCCCGGGCCACAGCAGAGAGCTGGCCTGGAAGAGGGGCAACCGGGACAGAATCCGGCGCTCTGACCGGGACTAGAACCTGGTGTGCTGGCGCCGCAAGGTGGAGGATTAGCCTAGTGAGCCGTGGCGCCAGCCTCTTAAATGTTTTTAAAATGAAAATGATACATGTACATTGAAGAAACAAAGCAAACAGACAGTACAAAGTAGGTACCCCTTCCTGCTTTAACCCTGCTCTAAGAGGCATCTAATTTTAACACTTAAGCTATTTCTTCTAGTAGTTACCACCACATCATCACATAACATACAAAAGTAACAATTTCTTGACAGCTGTGGTCATCATCTCTGTATTGACTGTCAGCCATGATGCACAAGGATTTTACTGATTTTTATTCTATCCGTTCTTCTCTCTCCCCTCCTCCTGCTATGATTATTATATGTTCCTACTGTTGCAATCTTAGGGCAGAATTTTGAATTTGAGTATATTGTAAGTTTGACACTTGTGACAGCTTCTGGGAAGGTGGGCAGGCGGCTGTAGGGTGAGTGAGTGACAGGTGAAGGAAGGGGAAGGCTTGGAACAGCCTTCATGCCTCGCTCTCTGAGAGTCCACATCCAAAGGGCCGGTAGACTCTTGGCTCCACCTTCAAAACACACCCAGAGCCACGCTGTGTGTTCCCTGCCCGCCATGCCTTTACTTCTGGCTTGAGCCCTCTCTTCTGCTTGGATTATTCTGATTACCTTCTGATGGATCTTCCTGCTTCTGCACTTGTTTCTCTGCACCAGGAACCCTTTAAAAATGGAAGTCAGAGCACATTGTTTTCTCTGCCCCAAACTCCACTCTGGCTCCCCATTCCACTCAGAGCCAAAGCTGATTCCCTACTACAGCTGGACCACCCCCACTGCACTGACCTCACCTCTGACACTCCTTCCATTGCTCCCTCTCTTCTACACTGGCCTGGATATCCCTGAACCAACCTCAGCACGCTCCCCTGTGCTGGCTGGTGCACCTGCCATTCCTCTGTCTAGAATCTTCTCCCCTAGCCATCTGCGTGGCTCCTACCTTTTTAGAGCTTTTCTGATGAGAGTGGTAGTGAAGAAGTGAGAGTGCAGGTGCATACAAATGTTTGGAGAAGTTTGGCAGGGGCAGGGAGGAGGAAGAGGGAAGTTTGTAACCATCAGCTGGCCCCTGGCATGATTTTTGGTTAAAGTGGGAGCTGTTGGAGCGCTGTGAATCCAAGGAAGAGAGGAAAGTGCATGCGAAGGAAACGTCCCTAAGGAGGTAGAGGGCACAAGATCAAAAGCATGAGTAGATGAGACAAAATCAATTAACACGTTCATGCCCAAGAGCTGGAGCTTTCTCTCTGCAATAGAAAGTAGGGTCTAATCCAAGGGGGCTGGGGCTAACTGAGGGGGCAAGAGGAGCAGCTCACGTGGGCTTGAAGCACGTCGGCTGCTGAGGGGGACGGGACAGAGAGCTGAGCAGGCGGGCGTGTTGAAGGGCTGCTGTGCGGCTGCCACTAAACACACCAAGCACCGGACGGAGTTAGAGGAAAGGTTTATTGTCCTGGTGGGGAAGCCCGACGGGCAGGGGCGAGAGGAGGAGAGAGAGTAAGAGAGAGAGAGAGAGAGAGAGAGAGAGAGCACTTGTACAGGAAGCAGGTCTTGTTGTACCTTTGCTGGGGGCAGGGAGCAGTGAATCCCATTAGGGTGGGTGTGGAGCTGATGGCACCTATGGTTGGGCCATCTGGTCACCTGGCTTCCAGCAGTGGCGGTGGGGGCTGATCTCAGAAACAACCCCCTAAAATATGTATCAAAATGTGGCCCCTTAAAGTTCCCCAGAAGTGCCATCTGGGATGCCACATATGTTACCGGAATTTGGGGTGCCATAAGATATCACCATATGCTTATTAATAAATCCCCAATATTAATAAGCCCGAGAGGGTTCTTGCCTAATATTTAGAGAAGAATTCTAAATACTGGCATAAATAAACGAGGCAGCATGGTACATTTTAGGCTTTTATTTAGTGAGAGAAATAATAGGAGAGAGCTTTATCTAAGAGAGAGAGGTGAATCTGAGTTTATACCGAGCACCAGGAACCAGCCACGTGGAGGAGCATCTAGGCCAGGAAGCCTATGGCAGGTGGCCCGAAGGCCATGTGCCCTGGAGACGCAGGGCTACAGCCAGTCCTCTCCTGGCAAGAGGCCAGGGAAAAGAAGAGAGCACGGACACACATGTCTGAGGCTTTTAACCCACTTCCAAAGGGGAGTGATTAATTAACCTGATTGGCCAGTGGGCACTCAGGTGTGGCCAGGTAGGGGCATGAGGTCACACAGGGGCGTGGCGAAAGGTATCAGGTAGGGCGTGAGGTCACACAGGGGCGTGGTGAAGGCATGGTCTTCCAGCTCACAAACCTAATTGATTTTAACCTGTATGCCAGCCTACTTCAGGGGCTAGAGCCCAGGATGGTGTCCGGGATGTAAATCACGCCACAGACAAGGCTGCACCATTTCACTAACAGCTACACTGCATGCTGAGAAGCCATGAAAAGCTGCAAACCTTGAACTTGCAGTCTCCCCCGTGCATGTTTGGATGGCTTCTCTCTTTCCCCTAGCAATGCTCAGTGGCCCTTGTGTTGAGATAACAACAAGAAAAGCCAACTCTCAGTAGGAGATCATTATGTTGCTCATCTTACAGGGGAGGAAAATGAGGCACAGTGGGGTTACCCAGTCAGTTGGTCGTCAGCGTCAGTCAGGGTGCTCCAGAGAAACATTGAGAACCAATAGGGTATTCATCCATTCCCAGGAACTGGCCCCTGTGATCGGGCAGGCTGAGAGGTCTCAAGGCCATCAGTGGGTGAGCTGGGGCCCAGGAGAGCTGACGGGAAGCTGCAGGCTGGGGCTCAGTGGACTTGAGCCCCAGCAACAGTCAGTGCTCAACTCGAGTCCAAAGGCAGGAAAGAACCAGAGCCTCAGTTTGAAGACTGTCAGGCAGAAGGAATTCCCTTTCTTTATTTTATCTATTTGAAAGGCAGAGTGATTGATTGACTGATCGATGGATAGATGATACAGTTCTTCCATCCACTGGGTCACTCCCTAAATGGCCATAATGGCCGAAGCCAGGAGCCCAGGACACAAACTGAGTCTCCAACGTGGGAACAGGGGTGCAAGCAAGTACTTGGGCCATCCTCCACTGCTCTCCCAGGCGCATTAGCAGGGAGCTCTGAGCAGCCAGAACTTGAACTGGTGTTCTATGTGGGAGGCTGGTGTCACAGGTAGTGGTAGTGGCGTGACCCCCTGCACCACACTGCTGGCCCCAGGAATTCTCTTGGCACTTGGTAGGGTCAGTCTTTCTGTTCTTAGCAGGTTAAGGCCCTGGATGAGGCCCACTCACCTTAGGGAGAGCAACTTGCTTTACTGAGTTTACCTATTCTACTAGTAGTAAAATGGCAGTGGAGAAAATACTATTACCTCAGTTCTTTGTCTCTTGGAAGAAGAATTTCCAAGCAGATGAGCTGGGAGACTTAAAAACACAAGATTTATTACAGAGGCCTCCAGCCAGAGTGGCATAGACGGGGGCTTCCAAGAGGGAAAAACTGGAAGTAGCTGGTGGTAGTAGGTTTTTAAGCACAATTTTGAAAAAAAAAAAAAAAACTTGACAGTCAGATTGACATTCAGTTACAAGGTGGGACAAAACCCATCAAAAGACTTGATTTGCAATGCTTGCTCATGATAAAACAAAAAAGCCATGCAGAGGGATGGACTAGGTAACTTGTTTTCACAATAAGCTGTGAGCTCAGGAGGTTGGAATCCCTACTCCCTTGCCATTCTCCTGGTAAAATAGGAGATTCCTAAGGAAAGGCACCCCAGTTTCCTCTGACTGCCTGTTAACCCATCTGATGCCTCATAATTCAAATGTTAATCTCATCAGAAACATGCCCAGAATAATGATGGATCAAGTACCTGGGTTCTCAGTGCCCCAGTCAAGTTGATATATGAAATCAACCATCATGAAGGCTTGATTTCTTTTTTAAAGATTTATTTACTTGTTTGAAAGGTGGGGGTGGAGTGGGAGGTGAGAGAGAGAGAGAGAGAAAGCAAGAGCGAGAGCAAGAGAGAGAGAGAGAGAGAGAGATCTTTTATCTGCTGGTTCACTTTTCTGGGTCTCCCAAGGACTTGGACCATCTTCCTCTGCTTTCCTAGGGTATTAGCAGGGAGCTTATTGGAAGTAGAACAGCCCAAATGGAATGCTGATCCTGCAGGTGGAGTCTTAGCCTACTAAGCCATAGTGCTGGCCCCATGAATGCCCGACTTTAAATCCAGTCAATATCTACCTATCATGGGCTCTCCATGGAGTTCAAGGTTGAAAGAATGCTGAGACAGTGGATAGACGCTCCCCAAAAAGCATAAGCTGAGAAAAACTAGCACAGATGATATTCTTCATAACAATTGGTTGTTTTTAAGAGGTGAAGCCAGAATGAAGGTTTGGGGGTGGGAGGTGTTGAAAGTCTCCAACATGCTTAAAAACTCTGAAATGAGAGTGGAAGATGTATTAGTTAGGTATAGGCTGAGTTTCTGCAACAAAAGGACCAGAAAATACAAACTTCCATGCAGCGGAGTTCATTTCCTTCATTTGTGATGGTTTAGTTGTAGCAAGGGCAGCTTTGCCAACCCCAGCAAGTGGCCTCCATTCTCAAGCCCAGTTCTTTTTGGTCATTAGCATCTCCCAGCCAAAGGGAGGAGGGAACCCAGAGCAGTAGCCTGGCTGTCTACATCTGAGCTAACCAGCAGGGCGGCTATTGGACACTTGAAATGTGGCTAGTGAGACCAAAGAAGTGAAATTTGTATTTAATTTTTAAATTTTAGGTGGAATGCTGCTCGATTCAGTTAGTCGGTCAAACCTCTTAATACATTTGAGCAACTTGGATATATTGAATGCATTTCTGGTGAAAATTTGGCATTTTAAAAGAGACTGGCTAGGTTGGGCACTGTGGCATAGTGGGTACAGCCACTGCCAGCCTCCCATATGAGCACCGGTTCAAGTCCCGGCTGCTCTACTTCCAATCCAGCTCTCTGCTAATGTGCTTGGGAAAGCAGCAGAAGATGATCGAAGTGCTTGGGTCTCTGCACCCTTGTAGGAGACCTGGAAGAAGCTCCTGGTCCTGATAGGCTCGGCTCCAGCCACTGGGGCCATTTGGTGAGTGAACCAGTGGATTGAAGACCTCTGTCTGTCTCTCTGCCCTGCCACTCTGTAACTCTGCCTTTCAAATAAATAAATAAATCTTAAAAAAAATAGAGACTGGCTGTAAGTAGAAAATATTCACTGGATTCTGAAGCCTGAGGATGGAAGAAAAGAATGTAAAAGATCCCATTCATGATGTTTTAATTGATTACATGTGGAAATGCCAATGTCTTAGATATATTGGGCTAAATATTAGTTTCCCCCATTATTCTTCCTACTTTCAAATAATATGGAAAATATGGCTTTTAGAAAATTCAAAATTACCTATGTTGCTCACATTATATTTCTATTGGACAGTACTGGTCTATTTCACATGTCACTTCAGCTCGCATGCCTCCCGTGGTAAATTAGTCACAAGGAGATACCAATCTGCAAGGGATGTTGGGAAATGTAGTCCCTGGCTAAGCAGCCATGTGTCTAAGCTAGAAGTAGCATAGGGGGACAGCCAGCAGCCCATGGCCTGGGAAGAGCAAAGCTGTGATTAGAGACGGTACCAGGATGACAGGGTCCTCTATATAATAGAATCTGATGAAGTTTAATCCAGAAGATGAGGTTAAAGAATTAGAAATAATCACCTCATTGTGTGCAAGATAGGTATCTGCCTGTTTAGCAAGCAAACACCCACATTCGATCTTTTCAACAACTGCATTGGTAACTATGGCTCACTTCTACCTTCGATTTCAACAAAATATTAGAATTTCATATATGTCACCGCGATCCTTACAAGAATCAGCACTCAGAACAATGCCCAGCTCATCGTAGGGCATCAGCAAACATTTGTTGAACAAATACGTTAATGAATGAGGCCATTTAGATGAAGATGAAAGAAGAGGAGTTAGAAGACATAATTTATTCATTCAACAAATATTTGAGCACCTATTGTTCTAAGCACTGGGGATATCACAGTGACAAAGCAGACAAAAATTTCTGTTCTCCATGAGAGCAGGGCTTGAAATAAATAAACAAATAAGTGTGTAAATATGTAATATGTTAGTTCCAATAAACACTCTGAATAAAGGAGAGAGAAGGGAGAGACGGAGAATGGTGTGTGGCTTGCATGCCAGGCTGCTGACCGTGGAGAACTTCTTTAAGAAGGTGGGAGCTTGGGGCCGACGCTGTGGTGCAGCAGGTTAAAGCCCTGGCTGCTAGAGATGTTTTAATTGATTACATGTTGAAATGCCTGTTTGAGACCAGGCCTAGCTCTCTGCTATGGCCTGGGAAAGCAGTGGAAGATGGCCCAAGTGCTTGGGCCCCTGCACCCACTTGGGAGACTGGGAAGAAGCTCCTGGTTCCTGGCTTCGGATTGGTGCAGCTCCAGCCATTGCAGCCAACTGGGGAGTGAACCATCAGACGGAAGCCTCTCTGTCTCTGCCTCTCCTCTCTCTGTGTAACTCTGACTTTCAAATAAATAGATAATTTTTTCTTAAAAATAAAAAGGTGGGCACTGTCTTTAGCATTGTGAAGAACCCTGTACACTTCTCCACAATGGCTGTACTAATCTGCATTTCCAACATCAGATGTTCAAGGGTTCTCCTTTCTCTACACCCTCGCCAGCAGGTGTTTTTTTTTTTTTTTTTTTTTTTTTGTCTTTTTGACAGTCACCATTGTAACCAGAGTGAGATAACCTGAAAATTTTAAAAATAAATTTTTAAAATTATTAAGGGATATCTGAGTAAGATAGATTTAGGGGTGTTGGGGAGAAAAGCATCACAGATAGAAGGAACAACAAGCTCAAAGGCCCTGGGGCCCGAATATGCTAGTGTTATTGGAAGAACAACCAAAAGGCCCTTGTGGCTGGAGAGGAGTGAGGAAAAGTGAGAATAACAAAAGATTGAGTCAGGACCGGGACAGACCAGTTTAATTTCTTTCGATTTTTTTTTTTTTTTTTTTTTTTTTTTTACAGTGGGAAAGAGACCGTGAGAAGAGTATTTTTCTGCGAGGTTATTTAAAATTATTACTGCATCTTTGTCAAAGATTCCCTCCGAGGTGCACACCCCCTTGTGAATAAAGGCTCAGGTGGGGCGAGAGCCAAGCCTTCTCTGACTTTTGCTAAGGGGTTTCAGAAATTGTGTACTTAGCTGTGTTTAGCATTCCCACACTTCCTCTTTGGCTGGCCGAGGAGGGAGCAGAGTGCTACATTGGGCTCGCTTCCAGACTTGGAGTTCATTTGTTTTCTGTCCTTTCTCATACACATCCTGTTGCCCTCCGACAGTATTCCTGGTAACGGAGCCTTTTTGTTTTGTTATATTTTAATCTGCTTAGCGCGTGTGGTTTGTCTATCTGGCCCCACAACTCAGTGGTTATCATCACAGTCAATGGTCTGTGTCCGGCCAATTTCACAGACAAACACCTCTTTCCTGGTCGTAGTCCCTGATGTAAGGAAGTCTGATTTACAAAGTCCATAAAAATGCATTCAGGGAATCACTGGGCCCTGCTGGCTTAGTATATGAGATTAAAATCTCCAAGTTTAGGACAACATGAAGTCATTTAACACACGTAAGTTGGCAAGTGGGTTATGGAAGTGTCAGCTGGTTCAGGGTCAGGCAGCACTGGCAGGGGATTTATTGGAAGACAAAAAGGCTAATTGATTCATTGCCTTCAGTGCCTTTCCCAGCACGACCTGGGAAACAGATAGCCCAGCACAGTCACGGGCTGCACGATAACATTTCAGACAATGATGCTGGACCGCATATGTGATGGCAGCCCCAAAAGGTGATACAGCCTAGTGACCTTGTAGCCTAGTGACCTTTATACTAGTGACCTTTGTAGCCACCTGAGTTGTGTGAATGCACACTGTGATGTTTGTGCAATGATAAAACCACCCAGGGATGCATTTCTCAGAGTGTGTCTCTGCCTAAATGAATCATGACTGTACATGATCTGCTGCTTGGGAAAGTGGACAGTTTTTCATAGTAGAAGGTCATCCAGATTTAAAAAAAAAAAAGTGTGGTATTTTGAATGACTTTTTTATTAAAAAGTTTCCACATTACTGAATTAAGGAAGGTTCTTTTTACATGTTGTAGTTTACCTGGAAGGTGAGTTCTAAGATGGGGATTTGCTTGCAGGTTATTGTAGAGTGTGCCCCGGATCATAGCAATCAGGGAAGGAGGGAGAAATGGGGCCGTGATGCAGTTGTAGCAAAGGCTGACCTCGAAGAAGCTCTGGAGCTGGGATTAAGGAACGAGACCAGGTCTTTGGAAGCCAACAGTGGCCAGGGATTGGATGCGGGCATCCCCAGGTCATCCCAGGAGTATCTCGGTGCTGGAGCAGGGTTCTGGGGGTGTGGGGGCGGGGGGCAGCATACTACAGTGTCTATGACAGTAGTCATTCTAGAAAAATAGGAGCCAACAGATGAAAACAAAAATTATCCCAGATTCTGCCGAATGAGAAAAGGATTATTAACTTGTTGGTGTGTATCTTCTGAGTGTTATATATCAAGTGTATTCAGGTAAGCATATCTTTGTCTAGATACATATATAGATATGTATGCAAATATAGATATATTTATGCATATAAGATGTATATGGTGTATGTATACACACCCACCCACCTTTACATGTGCAAAAATGAATCGAACTAATTTATGTCTTGCTTTTCTGTTAATGTAGAATAAACATTTTTCTCTCTGCTAATGTAGATTATAATAAATACATCTGACTTTTGACCCTGTAATCTCATAGAAAAAAATTTTCACTAAGGATGTATATAGAAGATGTTTACTGCAACATTATTTATGATAGTTTAAAAAACTGGGACAACTAGGCATCCAACAAGGCTCTGATGAAATCTGATGAAATACATAATGGGATATGTCTACTATGACCATTGCAATTCAGCCTGTTTTTTTTTAACTTTTATTTAATGAATATAGATTTCCAAAGTACAGCTTATGGACTACATTGGCTTCCCCCCACCCCCAATGACTTCCCTCCCACCCGCAACCCTCCCCTTTCCCGCTCTCTCTCCCCTTCCATTCATATCAAGATTCATTTTCAATTTTCTATATATACAGAAGATCAGTTTAGTATACATCAAGTAAAGATTTCAACAGTTTGCACCCACATAGAAACACAAAGTGAAAAATACTGTTTGAGTACTCGTTATAGCACATTAAGGACAGAGATCCTACATGAGGAGTAAGTGCACAGTGACTCCTGTTGTTGACTTTACAAATTGACACTCCTGTTTATGGCATCAGTAATCTCCCTATGCTCCAGTCATGAGTTTCCAAGGCTATGGAAGCCTTTTGAGTTCACCGGCTCTTATCTTATTTAGACAAGGTCATAGTCAAAGTGGAAGTTCTCTCCTCCCTTCAGAGAAAGGTACCTCCTTCTCTGAAGACCTGTTCTTTCCACTGGGATCTCTGGGATCTCACAGAGATCTTTCATTTAGGTGTGTTTTTTTTTTTCCAGAGTGTCTTGGCTTTCCATGCCTGAAATACTCTCATGGGCTTTTCAGCCGGATCCGAATGCCTTTAGGGCTGATTCTGAGGCTAGAGTGATTCAGCCTGTTTTAATAATGTAAGAAATCATGCCCAATATATGGTTAGGTATTTTTTTGCAAAAACATTCAAATCACAAAGCTTATGTCCATTGGGACAAAAACAAGCAGAACATCCACAAAAATGTTATTCATGATTATAGCTGGATGATGGAATCAGAGGCTTTTTTTTACTTTGTCAGACTATAATTAGAAAAAGCATTTAAAATATTTTTTTGGCCCCCAACTATTTTAACACTATTAAGACAATTAAGACACCAATTAAAGCACATGGCAAAATAGTTAATAAAATAAAAGGGTATACCATGAAGCCTTGTCTCTCTCATTCCAGATACCACCCTCTTCCCTGGTTCTCTCGCTGAGAGGCAATTGTACATCTGTGCAGAAATGTTCCATGTTACACAAACACACATGCACACATGCCCAACACTCAGCCTCCCTCCATCTTCACATATTTTAGGGAATTTTCGAAATCCTAGCACGCGGTCTGCATTGACTTCATTTTTTTAATGCCTGAGTAATGTCTCCCTATATGGCCATGCCACACTGATGGATAGCTTTTTATTCTTGCAAACACTGTTGTAATGACCAGTCTTCTGCAATCGTCATTTGTAAAAATGTGTAGAGATGTTTGTTGGATAATTTCCTAGAAGTAAAGTTGCTGAGTCAATGGTTAAGTATACTTTAAATTCTTTAAAGCTTTTTTTTTTTTCCAAAGAGACTACTCCTCCCCAGGCATGTGTGTGCCTGTGGCCTCATGCTCTTGGGATACATCACTCTGTCTCATTTTTGCCATTTTGGCGGTGATATGTGCAGCTCACTGATATTTTAGATTGCATGATTTTTTTTTAAAAAAGATTACATTTGAAGGGATGACAATAAGGAAAGAGATTGATAGAGACTGTATATTTTAATTTTTCTCCTTTCTCTCCTCCTCCTTACTTCTTGCCTTCCAGTGTGAGGTGAGCACATCTATAAAGGCAAAAGGGAAAGGCGCAAGAAGTAGAAAACAATGAGGTTTTCTAGCTGGTGAGGCCAAGGAAGTGGGACTCTCACTTCTGAAGCTTGTTGTAAATCCACTGTGATGTTAGGAATTGTCATTCACTCTCATCCACTTCCCTCTCCTGGGGTTGGACCACAGTGCTTCAGAAAGTTTGTGGAGGATCTAAAATGTAATCAGTCTCCCACATGAGTGCAGGGGCCCAAGGACTTGGGCCATCCTGTACTGTACTACTAGGCCATTAGCAGAGAGCTGGATTGGAAGTGGAGCAGCCAGGTCTCCAACCGGCACCCAAATGGGATGCCAGCGCCACAGGAAAGGGCTTTAACCCACTGCGCCACAGCTCCAGCCCTGAGATGCGATGATTTTGAATAGCCCTTGCCTTGATTGTTGAGGAATAATATTTTTTTTTCTTCATACTAATCAGTGAACTCTCTACTAAGTATAGGGTTAATCTTATGAGTATAAAAATTAACTGAAAATTGATCTCTGTAAAAAATAAGAATGGGAGAGGAAGAGGGAGGAGGAAGAAAGGCGGGAGAGTGGGTGTGAGAGATGTACAGGGCGGGGGGTCATCATGTTCCCAAGTCTGTGTATATTAAATGCATGAAGTTGTCTTCCCTAAACAAAATGTTTAAAAAATCTTAAAATTTTTTTTAAAGTTCGTGGGAACTGGAATTAAAAGATAAGTTTATTTTGGTGCAAAAATTTTGAAATCCATGCAAATGAGAGGTTTTCAAAAAGTTTGTGAAAAATGCATATCATGGAAAAACCTATACAAGGATTTCCTTTTTTTTTTTTTTTTTTGCACAAAATTAGCTTTATTTTTACTCATTTATTTGAAAGATGGAGAGAGAGAGAAAGCTCCTGTCTGCCGGCTCACTCACCAAATGCTACAATGGCTGGGGCTGACGTGGGCTGAAACTGGACGCAGGGAACTCAACCCAGGTCTTTTCTGTGGGCAGCAGGGAGCTGATCACTTGAGCCGTCACCCTGCCTCCCAGGGTCTGCCTTAGCAGGAAGTAGGAGTCAGGAGCCACATACAGTGTGGAACCTACGTGCTCTGATACGGGATGTGGCCAAATGCTTGTCCCTTCAGATAATCGTATCTTTTAATTCCATTTTCCACAAACTTTTTGAACGTCTCTTGTACTTTCCCTTGTCATTGACATTGACCTTGGCTAAGTGACCTGCCAGTGGAATTTCAGCAGACTAGACGTGAGCAGGGGCCTTAGACTTGACTGCTTCATTTGATGCGGCTCCGTTTCACCTGTGTCAGATGATTTATCCTGAGAAGGACTCCCTCCCATGTGGCTGCTGCCTGCTTTGTCCCGGGCCCCAGAACTAACGCACTTGGCCAGACGTGAGCCCGCCCACCTGGAGCCGCACTCAGCTCACCCGCAGCCTGAGCTCTTGCGGCTCTGCAGATTGATGAGTTTGAGAATCAGTACTTGAGCAAATCACTGAATTCCGGGGGCAGTTTATCACACAGCATGATGACTGTGGCAGTCACCGACCTATATATGCACTCTGTGCCTGCCATTCCTCAAGAATGTTCCAGGAAACAAACAAAACATTTTTAAAAACTCTGCTCTCATGGAGCTCACTTTCTCATAGGACAGATAAACACTGAATGAGTAAGTCGGATGGTGGGCACCGCTCAGCGCCTCCGCTGTCTGCATCCGGGGGTCATGACCTGGCCTCCTGAGGCTGGTTTCTCTCTGAGGGCCTCCAGGCCTTGAGGAAACCACGCTGGGCTCTGCCCTTTTGATGCTCCTTGCTGTCCATGTCTTTCTGATGCCACAGGACAAAGGCTGGTGTACATAATTGCTACCATTACCTGAGCTCCAGGTTCCACGTGCCTGGCACTGTGATGAGCATTGCCCACGCACAAACTTGATCTCCATCATACAGATGAGGAAACTGGAACCACAGAGAAGAGGAAGAATCAGAAAACCCATATCTTTTAAATTTTTAATTTATTTATTTGAAAAGTCGAGTGACAGAGAGAGAGAGAGAGAGAGAGAGAGAGATCTGAGGCTGGGCCAGGGCAAAGGCGAAAACCAGGAATTCCATGTGGATCTCTTGCTTGAGTGTCAGAAACCCCATTACTTGGGTCATCATCTGCTGCCTCCCAGGCACTTTAATGGACAGCTGGACCGGAAAAGGAGTAGCCAGGATGGAACCAGGAACTCTGATATGGGATGCAGGCATCCCAAGCAACAACTTAAACTGCTATGGCACAACATCCACCCTAATCCATATCGTAACCACCACACTATAAATATATGGCAACAGATAAGCAGTCTTTCTCTCTTTTTTTATATAGATTTTTAAAATTTATTTGAAAGGAAAAGTTACAGAGAGGCAGAGGCAAAAGCAGAGAGAAAGTCTTCTATCTGTGGTTCACTCCCCAGATGGCTGCAACAGCCAGAGCTGTGCCAATCTGAAGCCAGAAGCCAGGAGCCAGGAGCCTCCTCCAGGTCTCCCACGCGGGTGCAGGGGCCCACACTTGGGCTATCTTCTACCACTTTCCCAAGCCACAGCAGAGAGCTGGATCGGAAATGGAGCAGCCGGGTCTTAAATCGGCACAATTATGGGATGCTGGCACTGCAGGCGGCAGCTTTACCTGCTACACCCCAGCGCCAGCCCTTTTTCTTTCTTTCTTTCTTTCTTTCTTTCTTTCTTTCTTTCTTTCTTTCTTTCTTTCTTTCTTTCTTTCTTTCTTTCTTTCTTTCTTTCTTTCTTTCTTTCTTTCTTTCCTTCCTTCCTTCCTTCCTTCCTTCCTTCCTTCCTTCCTTCCTTCCTTCCTTCCTTCCTTTCTTTCTTTCTTGACAGGCAGAGTGGACAGTGAGAGAGAGAGAGAGAGAGAGAGAGACAGAGAGAAAGGTCTTCCTTTTGCCATTGGTTCACCCTCCAATGGCTGCCGCGGCTGGCGTGCTGTGGCCAGCGCACCGCGCTGATCCGATGGCAGGAGCCAGGTGCTTCTCCTGGTCTCCCATGGGGTGCAGGGCCCAAGCACTTGGGCCATCCTCCACTGCACTCCCTGGCCATAGCAGAGAGCTGGCCTGGAAGAGGGGCAACCAGGACAGAATCCGGCACCCCGACCAAGACTAGAACCCGGTGTGCCAGCGCCGCAAGGCGGAGGATTAGCCTAGTGAGCCACGGCGCCGGCCCCTCTCTTTCTTTTTTAACAGTTGGGAATCTTGGAGAAAATATTTCTAGGGTCATTGATTTTTCCACTCAGTAGCTCTTGACTTTTTGTTACTGTTAAACTGATAATCGATTAGAATATTTAATCTTAGTAGAATCTACTTTGTATCAGGACTTTTTAGGCACTGGCAACACAAAGTTCTGGATGCACCTGGTTTTCTGATGAGGCTCACAACACAGTGATAAAGCTATAAAAAAAAAAAACCAATGACAGTAGGCTGCAGGTCAGATGATGTACGAATGTAAAAGAAAGATCGTGACCTCATAGATAACTTTCCTGAGCACTCACAACATCCTAGGCATTGCGTGAGTACTTTCCAGGCGTTGCCTTGCATAAGCCTCATCAGAATCCTGAGATTTTAAAGCTGGGGAGACAAGTTCAGGGTGGGACAGGCCACTCCCCAGGCAGCTGAGCCACACGAAAGGTAGGATGTCAGGACAAATTTACATTTCAGATAAACATGTCCCATATTCATCCCCTAAACTATCATTGCTTGTTTACTTGGATTCCAAACGTCATTGTCCTTTGGATATTTTTATTTGCTAAGTCTGGCTGCCTAAGCCCAAGGTCACCTTGGACCCAGGTCTGGGTGATGCTGGAGATGGATGAGGCTTGTGGTCACCGCCACCTACCATGACGGCCACACAGTACCAACAAGCTATCGAATGCCTGCTGGGGGCCAGAGCATCGGCCCTTACTGGCCTTCTGGATCTATGTGCCAGAAGGGTACGCCCATGGAGGAAGTTAGCTGTGTGTGTGTGTGTGTGTGTGTGTGTGTGTGTGTGTAGCCGGGACAGGAGGGCAGGGGCACTCATGCCACCTTTGCCCTCCAGGTGCCAAGAAGACAGAAGCGAAGCAGCCAACCGAGTGGCTGGGATCCGGGCTGCTGCTTCCGGAGGGAAATGAGTGATGTAGTTAAAGCCTCACACGCCCCGCGCTGTGGATCGGGGCCATCCCAGCGGAGCTGCTCTGCTACAGCCTTTTTATAAAGTGGCAACAATTTACACTCCAAATGAAGTCCTAATAAACTGCCGCCGCAGCCCTGCCAGGAGGAGGCCGGGTAAACACTTGCTTTTAATAACGCACACGTGTGCTGGTCTCCGCGGGGCGCGGAGCATCCGGGCCTGGCAGCCTGGCCCCGGGGCCGGCGCGGGGAGCGGCCTCTCGCAGCCCACCTCTGCTCACTCAGATTTCCAGTCCTGGGAGGAGCCTTGGACTTGGGCCAGGACCGTCCCTGGCTGCACGCTGGGATTCTAGTGTTGCCCCAAATGCAGCCTCCTTGCCTCTCGGCTGTTCCAGGGGAATGCTCCCGCACAGTGGCCAGGGACCCTGACCCAGAGCCAGCAGGTTTTGCCTCACGCCCTGATTCTACCCCTTCGCGGTGTCTTTATCTTATCATTTATGAAATGGGGACAGACGGAGCACCTTCCGTTTAAAGTGTTTGCCCAGTGACTGGCATGGAGAAAGTCTTGCAAGCAGTCACTACTGTGGTTTCATTGTTAAAATGCCCTTAAATGCAAAGACTGTGAGGTTCCTAGCACATAATAAATGCTCAGTAAATGGCATAATCTTTATATTATATATTATTATATTTAATATAAGAATTACTGCACATGGCACTTTTACGACGCTGACAGTTATGTTGCTGTCCATTCTACGCGTTGCCCCAACTCCATCTTCTTGCAGCTGCACAGCATGGGTTTAGTCCTGATAAACCTCAACTATTTGTCCCACTCCCAAATACGCCCCCAATCCCGGTTCTTTCGCGTCAAAGTGCACCGATTCCTTCAGCTGTTGATCTCAAAAGTTATTTTCGTATGAAGCGTCATGTTTGAAATGGGGAAACTGAGGCTCATCGTCCAGGAGGAGGAAGTTAGTACATGTTAAAACTCCTAGCATGTTCAGAACACAAAGTAGCCGCCCTCCCCTTCCGTCTCCCACACCGGGGCAGGCTGCCCTTGTTCTGCTTCCTGGGAGCCGGTCGGACAAGTGGTGTGAGCATGCGCTCTGGAGTCTGTTTCTCTCCGTCCAACACCGGCCCGTCAGAGCCGTGGGGGGTTGGGCAAGTTGCTTACATCACTTGTAAAATGGGAATAAAAGCACTGCACACTTGTATTGATTAACTGAGCCGATTCCTGCACAGCACCCAGCAGGTGCCTGGTGTGAGGCAGGCTCTAGTCCTCCTTGGGTAATTGTTAGGCCAAATGAGTCACACTGAATTGAAGGCAGAATTCAAGAAGATGGCACCGTTCCCTGATCCTGTCTCTAGCTCTGCATCTCTCTCTGCTGTCCTTATCCAACTTGGCTCGTTCTAAGTCTCTGGCCTTTTGCACACAAGTCACCAGTGCAAGCATCAACACTTGTCTTCTGCCAGATGTTTCTTCCTTTGCACTCAAGTAGAGCCCTGCATGCTAATCTGTATTTAATTCTGTCTTGCTAGCTTTGTGCCTGGATTCAGTCGTTCAAGAATCTTCGGGATGCTCAGCCTGTCGTCCGCCGCTGTCCATGCTTCTCCCAGTGTCCTGGCTCAGGGTCAAGGTGGATGTTGTAAAACCTAGAGGAAGAGCTAGAACTTGCAGTGGGTATCTGCCTTCGGCCTGCCCAGTTTGGGGTCTCGTTTTTGGTAACTGCACTTCCATGCCACGTGGTTTGGGCGGGGATGTCAATCAAGGCGCTAGTGGCAGATGCAGATGTGGAACTGGGCCAATAAGATTCCTGTCTCAGTCTGCTTTTCATTACTCTTAAAAAATACCTGGGGCTATGGTCTGACCCAAGGTTGAGGGTCTCTCACTGGCCGAGCAACAGGGTGGTCCTGGGCATCACGTGGCAAGAAATAGGGAGCACGCATGGCTGTCTCGCCTGTTCTTGTACAGCCACTGGGGGCTGCACCCTGATGATCTTACCTCATCCCAGCATTGTCCAAAGGCTCCTTCTCTGAGCACCATGGACAGAATAAGTTTCCACGCTCATGATCCCCCATACTGGGAACTCAACCCCAACACATGAAGCCTTGGAAGACACACTCAAACCATAGCCAAACCCTAGGAGATTCTGTCTCTGGGATTGAACCGTTGAGAAGAATGGCAGGGTGACCTCCCTTCCCTGCAGAGGAAAATGACTAAATTATCAGAGCTGGTTTGCCCTGAGAACACCTGCTTATCCAGGGGTTCCCACCCTGTTACTCACTGTTGCCGTTTTGCCATCCAGCTGGGGGCCCGGTTCTTCAGCTTTGCCTTTGATGTCATGTCAGCTATTTCTCACCACAAGAATGTGGTGTAACAAACCATCACACAGTGTAGGGACTTAAGACCCTAAGCTTTTGTTTAGCACATGTATCTCTGGATCACCAAGTGGGTTTTCTGGTCTCAGAGTCACTGATGAATCTACAGTTGGCTAACGGTCACCTAAGTAACTCACTTACTGGGGTCAGCTGGTCTGAGGTCACCTTGGCTAGGACAGCTGTGTTCAGTACGTCCCATCCTCCCACAGGTGCGCAGGGCATATTCTTCAGAAAGTGCTTTTCCAAGCTCCTGCTGACGTCACAACAGCTGACATCCCATTTGAGTCCCGGCTCTGCTGCCGACTTCCACTTCCTGCTAATGTGCACCCTGGGAGGCAGCAGATGATGGCTCAAGTCACTTGAACTCTGAGCTCCTGGTTTGAGTCTAGCCCAGTTCTGTTATTGTGGGCATTCGGGAAGTAAATCATCAGATGGAAGATCTCTGTCTCTCTTTTATCAAATAAAAAAATGGAAAAAGGGCTGGCGCCGTGGCTCACTTGGTTAATCCTCCACCTTGGGGCACCAGCATCTCATATGGGCACCAGGTTCTAGTCCCGGTTGCTCCTCTTCCAGTCCAGCTCTCTGCTGTGGCCTGGGAGTGCAGTGTAGGATGGCCCAAGTGCTTGGGCACCTGCACCCACATGGGAGACCAGGAGGAAGCACCTGGCTCCTGGCCTCGGATCAGCGTAGCTCCGGCCGTAGCGGCCATTTGAGGGGGTGAACCAATAGAAGGAAGACCTTTCTCTCTGTCTCTGTCTCTCTCTCTCTCACTGTCTAATTCTATCTGAAAAAAAAAAATAAAATGGAAAAATATTCTCCCATTCCAACAACTGATGTGGTTCCTGTCTCTGGACTGAAAAGCCACCTTCTCTTCCAGAACCTCATTGAAGATGCCACCACAGGGTCTATGTCACTGCCCTGAACGGTTTCTTTCCTCATATTCTCATTAATATGGGTTTTTAAAAAAATATTTATTTACATATTTGAAAGTCAGAGTTACACAGAGAGAGAAGGAGAGGCAGAGAGAGAGAGAGAGATCTTCCATCCACTGGTTCATTCCCCAGATGGCCAAAAAGGCCAGAGCTGTGCTGATCTGAAGCCAGGAGCCAGGAGCTTCTTCCAGGTCTCCCATGTGGGTGCAGGGGCCCAAGGACTTGGGCCATCTTCTACTGCTTTCCCAGGCCATAGCAGGGAGCTGGATCAGAGGAGGAGCAGCCGGGACTAGAACTGGCATCCATATGGGATGCTGGCACTTCAGGCCAGGGCTTTAACCCACTGCACCACAGCCCGTCCCCTAGAATCTGTATTTTTAATAAGTGCTCTAGGGACTCCGGTGCATGGTCTGGTTTCTGCAGTCAGAGACCAGGTTTTCCCATTTTTGGTCCAAGGACCCTGGCCCTGTGCGGGCCTCAGTGGGAACACTTGTTGAATGGGTGCGTGGATGTTGTATTTGCACTATGCTGCAGCTCTCCCCTTCCCAAGAAGTGGAGGGCAAAGGGGAGCTGCCAGTGATTTTCTTCTCATTAAGTGAAAGTGTGCACTGGTGGTGGGATGAGAAGGGGCATTCATTCCTCTTGCTGCTGAGATATTGCACCAGGTGATCCCAGTTTGGGTTTATTACGAATACAGCTACGCAACATTTTGAGAAAGTGCCCTGTGACATAAGAGATCACTTCAGGAAGTACTGAGTAATTAAATGGTTGGCTAAGCTAAACTGCTGCTTAGTTCATTGATGTGAACAATTTGGGGAGTTTGAAATAATGCTAATGGGAAAAAGGTTTCTTTCTTTTTGTTCCAGCATTTTACTTGCATTGCAGTAGTGAAGTCAGGTGAAAGTATATTGTTAATCCCTTCATCAGCAAAACCAGATTTGGAAACAGCCGTTGGGCAGCTCCCTGTGGCATGGGGGATGGGAAAGGGAAGGTGTTTTTTGATTAGCTTAAGGGAGAAGAACCATGATGGGCCACGTATAAACCAGTATACAATCCTTGTGTTTAAGTTAGATGGTGCTTATCCAACTTTTGTTTTAGCTTTGTTAAAGGGATTAAAAGTCTATTTTCACCTGGTTTCACTACTGTAGGCAAAGAAAAACTCTGGAAAAAAAATCCCCTCTTTCCTACCAGCATTATTTAAAACTCTCCAAATGGGTAGGAAAATTGGCGGCTAGCAGATGGATCAACGCTACTGTCCCTGAAAGGAGTGACTTTGAAGATATGACTCTCTCCCTGCAGATGTTTCTAGGTAAGGTTTGGTCCAGTCCTGGAGTGTAGTGCCCCAGAAATAATTGTGTTAGTTATAGCTATATAGACAATGTAAGGTCAGAAATTCTTTGTTAATGTTAGTTAGACATTTGGCAACCTTGATAAGATGAGGGATGCATGTTAAAACATCTCAATACTATATGGACCCAACTAGGAAGAGTCAGTTTCCCATTATAGTGTGTAAGTCAAGGCATTCAGAAATGGACGCCCTGACAGTAACTGGAGTCCCTTTGGATAGCCCATTCTTGATTTTCCCCCCCTTTACTGTCAAAGAAAAATCTTGACAGGAAATTCGTTTTCTGAACTCTAGCCCTTTGCAGATAAACTTGACAGATCAAAGTTTGTTTGTAAAACCGTGTCCACTTTATAAATTAAGAGAGAGGCTTCTTGGCCACTGGGAAGAAATATCCAAGGAGCTACAGTGTGGGGGAGGAGGTTTAGGATTATGGAGCTGCCTAAGGGACACTGTGGGAGTAGGGAAGGCTCATTCTTCTGAATTAAGCTAATTCTGCATGGCCAACCAAGTCTTTGCAAATGTGAGATAATCTGCAGGCTTTCTGGACCTGGCTGACTGCATGGAAGAAAACTCAACGCAAAGCCAAGGAAGAGGAATGTATAGCGTGCCTGAGGCAGAAGAAATAAATGGCAGGAAACAGCCTCAGGACCAAGCCTTGGCAGGAGGGGAATTTGAAAGACATCAGAACTGTGAAGCAAAGGAAGAAGGGAATATGATCACTTGGAGGGAAGATAGCTGGGCAGACTCCACAGAGGGATGGAGGATGGCTTTATGTATAGCACCTCATTAAGTTGGGACCTGGGCGCAAAGACCAGCTCCTCTTAGATATCATTTAGCCTGTGATGTCAGGACTCAGATCTGCCTGAGTCCATAAGGCCTTCCCCCTTGGGAGCAACACAAAGGAATGAGGGCAAGGCCAGCTGTACCCGAGGCAAACTCCAGGGCCTAATAACCACTCTTGCCCCCAGGAGATGAAGCTGCTGCTCTGGACTGATCTTACTTGTGCAGTTTGCCCAACTTGATGAGAATAGGCCCCATTTCAGTCTTTCTGGGGGAGGCGTGTTGAGGCAGTGGGGAGAGCATTTCAGGTGCAGGAACTATTGCACTGGGCATTGCTGGGTATTAGAATAACTCAAGTGATGACATATGAATTAGCTTCTCATCACCATCATGAAGTTCCTGAGGCAGGCTAACTGTATAAACAAAAGAGATGTATTGTGGCTCATGGTTCTGAAGATTTGGTTCAGCCTCTGGTGATGGTGTCCCTGCTGGCAGAGTCGCACACCGTGTCCCTGTGAAGTCATCAGAATTCTTAATCTCTTCCCACTTCTACACACCATGATTGGATTTCCTTTAACTCTCCTACTACCATTAACCTACAACCTTGGTGTGTAAATTCCAGCACGAATTTGGAGCCCAATCGTATTCAAGCCACAGCCATGTATGATGCAAACAAAACAAAACAAAAGCCTATGAGCCATGGTGATGCAGCACCCGTGGCTCCCGTGGCCGTACTTCTGTAAATAGACTTCCCCCACTGGCCTTGGAGCAACTGAGCACAAATTCCTCTCATCAGAATCCTCTAATGTCCTGACTCTGCACGGATCAGCAATGCCTTGTTCATTTCCACCAGCTCACAGAGCGTGGGTACCAAGCAGTTGGAGTAGTTGCTGCGGCACTTTATAAGGTACATAGATCAGAAAGAGAACCAAATTGCCTGGGATAGTGAGCGATAAGGAAATAATAAGGTTATGCTCATTGCTGGGCAGTGTTGCTAGCGGATGCTGGTAAGGAAAGCACTCAATCTCTCCTTAACCACTACTCTCACCGCTCTGCCCCCATCTCTCTGTGTCCATTTGCATCCACAGATGCATGTTTGGAAGCTGGAGGAGGGGAAAGGAGCTTGGTAGGGGAAAGAGGCTGGAGAAAGGAAGAGGATGAAGGGAATAGAGGGCCCCTCCTTTTTGTTTTTTAAAGATTTATTTATTTATTTGAAAGGCCGAATTACAGAGAGGCAGAGGCAGAGAGAGAGAGGTCTTCCATCTGCTGGTTCACACCTCAAATGGCTGCAAAGGCTGGAGCTAGGCCGATCTGAAGTCAGGAGCCAGGAGCTTCCTCTGGGTCTCCCATGTGGGTGCAGGAGCCCAAGGACTTGGGCCATCTTCTACTGCTTTCCCAGGCCATAGCAGAGAGCTGGATCAGAAGTGGAGCAGCTGGGACTTGAACCAGCACCCATATGGGATGGATGCTGGCACTGTAGGCAGCGGCTTTACCCACTATGTCACAGCGCTGGCCCCAGAGGCTCCCTTTTCTAAAGATAGGGGTTGCATTTGGGAGGTGATAGAGTTGTGGAAATGAAATAGAAGCAGGGCGAGGCCTGAGGGTTTGCATTTCCAATGAGGGCCCACATAACACTAAGGTTGCTGGCTCTTGGATAACATTTTGCATAGCAAGGACCTAAAGTATACTCATTTTACTTTATTTTTTATTTTACTTTATTTTTTAAGATTCTAAGGCCGGGCTGGCGCCGTGGCTCACTAGGCTAATCCTCCTCCTTGTGGTGCCGGTACACCAGGTTCTAGTCCCGGTCGGGGCACTGGATTCTGTCCCAGTTGCCCCTCTTCCAGGCCAGCTCTCTGCTATGGCCCGGGAGTGCAGTGGAGGATGGCCCAAGTGCTTGGGCCCTGCACCCGCATGGGAGACCAGAAGAAGCACCTGGCTCCTGGCTTCGGATCAGCGCGATGCGCCGGCCACAGCGCACCGGCTGCAGCAGCCATTGGAGGGTGAACCAACGGCAAAAGGAAGACCTTTCTCTCTGTCTCTCTCTCTCACTGTCCACTCTGCCTGTCAAAAATAAAAAAATTAAAAAAATAAAAATAAAAAAAGATTCTTAGGCCAGCGCCACAGCTCACTAGGCTAATCCTCCACCTGCGGTGCCGGCACACCGGGTTCTAGTCTCGGTTGGGGTGCCGGATTCTGTCCCGGTTGCTCCTCTTCCAGTCCAGCTCTCTGCTGTGGCCAGGGAGTGCAGTGGAGGATGGCCCAGGTCCTTGGGCCCTGCACCCGCATGGGAGACCAGGAGGAAGCACCTGGCTCCTGGCTTCGGATCGGCGCAGCGCGCCAGCCGTAGCGGCCATTTCGGGGTGAACCAACAGAAAAGGAAGACCTTTCTCTCTGTCTCTCTCTCTCACTACTGTCTAACTCTGCCTATCAAAAAAAAAAAAAAAGATTCTAATTTTTCAAAAGGCAGAATGACAGAGAGAGGGAGAGAGATACATAGAGATCCTTCATCCACTTGTTCACTACCCAAATGGTTGCAATGGCTGGGGTTGGTTCAGGCTAAAGCCAGGAGCCTGGAACTCTTCTATGTGGGTGGCAGGAATCCAAATACTTGGGTCATGTTCCACTGCTTTCCCAGGCACATTAGCAGAAACCTGGATTGGAAGTGGAGCATCTGGATCTAAAACCAGCGATCTGATATGGAATGCCAGCATTGCAAGCAGTGGATTAACCTGCTATGTCCAATATTGGCCCCTCTTTTACTTCTTCTTTTTTTTTTTTTTAATAATGCGTTTAGTTATTTGGGAGGTGGAGAGAGAGAGAGAGAGTATTCTCACCTGCTACTTCACTCCCAAAATACCTGCAACAGCTGGTACTGGGGTAGGGCAAAGCCAGGAACCAGGAATGCAATCCAGGATCCCACGTGGTATTGGAGACCTAAGTATTTGAGCCATCACCTGTTGCCTTTCTCAACACACGTTAGCTGGAAGCAGGAAACAGGAGCTGGAGGTAGGTATTGAACCCAGGCACTCTGATATGGAAGGCGGGCTTCCCAACCTGGTGTCTTGAACTGCGAGGCTACCTGCCCACTCCCATACTCCATTTCCAATAAAGGCATTTTGATTATGCACCCCAATGTTTATTCCTAAATTATACAAATATATACTTACTATGTATGTTATAAGGTATACAAAAATAAGAAAGCTTCAAGTCAGAGAAGATGAAATAGAAACGTGCACACTATCCCTCAGCAGATGGTTTTGTCTTTCCCAAGGATGTGCACCCCGTTTTGAGGGGGCCACTGCTCTACAGGGTTCACAAACCTACTGCTGAGAGTGCCCACGCTTTCCTGGCTTCCGTCCTTGCCGACAATCAGAGGTACAAACCTTCTTTGAATTCTGTTATCCTGGTAGCTTTCCAATACTTTCCATAGTGTTTTCTGTTACACCCAAAGGAGCTGCAATGGACTGAAAATTTGCATGTTGAAATCCAGATAGTGAGGTATTTGGAGGTGGGGCATTTGGGAGATGATCAGATAGTGAGGTATTTGGAGGTGGGGCATTTGGGAGATGATTAGATAGTGAGGTATTTGGAGGTGGGGCATTTGGGAGATGATCAGATAGTGAGGGTATTTGGAGGTGGGGCATTTGGGAGGTGATTAGATAGTGAGGGTATTTGGAGGTGGGGCATTTGGGAGATGATCAGATAGTGAGGGTATTTGGAGGTGGGGCATTTGGGAGGTGATTAGATCGTAAGGGTGGAACCTTCCTGGATTGGACTAGTGCCCTAGTAAGATGAGACACAAGAGCTAGACAACTCTTTCTGGTGTGTGAGAATGCAAGAGGGCTCTCATCAGACAGCAGGACTGCCAGCATTTTAGTCTCACACTTCCCAGTTTCCAGAAATGTGGGAAATAAGTGTTTGTTGTTTAAGCCACAGCTATGGTTTGAATGTTTGTGTCCCTTCAAAGTTCATGTCGGGGGACCGGCGCCGTGGCACAGTGGGTTAACGCTCTGGCCTGAAGCGCCAGCATCCCATATGGGCACGGGTTCGAGACCCAGCTTCTCCTCTTCTGATCCAGCTGTCTGCTGTGGCCTGAGAAAGCAAGGAGGATGGCCCGGCTCCTTGGGCCCCTGCGCCGGTGTGGGAGACCCGGAGGAAGCTCCTGGCTCCTGGCTTTGGATCAGCTCAGCTCCAGCCAGCCGTTGCAGCCAGTTGGGGAGTGAACCAACGGATGGAAGACCTCTCTCTCTCTCTCTCTCTCTGATTCTCCTCTCTCTGTGTAACGCTGACTTTCAAATAAAATTATAAAAAAGAAATTCACGTCGGAAGTTAGTACCCGAGGAAATAGTAGGGGGAGGAGTGGAGCCATCGGGGGTGATCAGATCATGAGAGAGCTCTCCCCCTCTTAAATGAGGGGAATACCGAGGTGAGATGGGCTTCATACAGCATCACCCCTTTTTGTCTTCCTCCAAGTGAGGACCCAGCAGCCAAGGCGCCACCACGGAAGATTTGGAGCTATCACCAGACGCAAAACCTGCCGGCACCCTGCTCTCGGAGTTCCAACCTCCAGAGTGGTGAGCAGTACATTTCTGTTATTAATGAATTACCCAGTCTCAAGGATTTTGTTGTAGCAGCAGAAATAGACTAAGAAAGCCATCCAGCTTGTTTCAATTTGATTGTTTGAGAATGATGACAAAGAAAGATAGGAAACTTGACTAATAAATGGATGACTAAAGGGACACACACACACACAGAGGAAAATCTGAGACTGGGGCCAGATCTGAGAGGAGAGGGGAAACTGAGTCATGGCACAAAGTGGGGCAGGGAGTGCGGACTCCTTCAGGGTATTGGATTAGTTCTAAAGTGCTGGACAGTGTAAGGACGGCCAAGGCCTGTTTTCGTGTTTCACACTGCCCCAGTGGATGGGCAACAGCACAGGTGGGTGGGGAGGGCTGGAACCCTACCTCTGGACAAAGGAAGTGCAGGCTGCGGTGGGTGTTGTGCAAAGCCTGCTGCCAGTCCTGAATCAAATCCAGTGTTCGTGTCCTCTGGGCTAGCAAGCCTGCCCCCAAAGAAGGGGACGTGGGTGAGACAGAGCCCCACAGCATGAATTGTCCTGGGAGTCACAGTGTCTGTCGCTGGGAGGGAGAAGAGGCAAAAATCTGGGCGACTCAATGAGTTGCCTGGAAACCAACCTGAGTAGGTCTTAAAAATACAGTGCTGTGTTGTCCTTGGTGTGGGCATGGGGGTGGGGTAAAGGGGCCAATTCAGTGGAACAGGGGAGGGGCCTTGCACAGATCTATGATGATGTGATGATGTTGTAGGTTGAAAAATTAAAAAAAAAAAAAAAACAAGAAAAAGAAATTCTGTGAGCTAGCTAGCTTTCTTGTTGTACCTCCTCCACAGAGTCAGGGCAGGATTCAACAACTTGACTGCTGGTTCAAGTCACCCAGGAAGGATCATGGTGGGTGGGGGATCTTCCATAAACATATTTTCACGAACCATTTCCTTCTCTGTTTCTGGAATGTCGAGGCTTCCTCACATCCAGTGTCCTTGTGTTAATAAATGATGTGGACTTGAACTCCCGGGAGAGAATTCTGGGTCCACTAAATTGGTGGCTCCAGTGGATATTGTAATTCTAATCCCATCCAGACCTGTTCCTTCAGCATCTTTGAGAGCTGAAGACTGTGAATCTGTGTTTCTATTAGTCTAGAAGGTGAAACTGGTATTGTAGTGCTCCACGGTGATACTGACCATCTAACAGATTCAGCAATCAAAAACTGGGGGTTCCCAACATGGGTGTCATGGTGGAGTCACCAGGAAAGCTGAATACAAACAGATCAACAAGCCACACAACTACACCTGCCTTAATCTCAGACCAATGATCTAGAATCTTTAGGAGTAGGGCTCTGTTTTTCTTTCTTTCTTTTTTTTTTTTTTAACTCTTCCTTGAGGTCTCCGCTATGTAGCCAATGTTGAGAACCATTGTCCCTGGGCAATATTTCCTGAACTTCTTTGCTATTGTGATTCATTGAGGTGTCTGTTAAATACTCAGCTGCCCGCACCTGTCCTCTGAGGATGCTATGCCCATACATCTGGGTTGAAGCCAGAGATGTGTATTTTTTTTTTTGACAGAGATAGACAGTAAGAAAGAGAGAGACAGAGAGAAAGGTCTTCCTTCTGTTGGTTCACCCCCCAAATAGCCGCCACAGCCAGCGCTGCGCCGATCCGAAGCCAGGAGCCAGGTGCTTCTCCTGGTCTCCCATGCGGGTACAGAGCCCAAGCACTTGGGTCATCCTCCACTGCCTTCCCCGGCCACAGCAGTGAGCTGGACTGGAAGAGGAGCAGCTGAGACTAGAATCCGGTGCCCATATGGGATGCCGGTGCCGCAGGTAGAGGATTAGCCAAGTCAGCCACGGCGCCAGCCCTGAGATTTGTATTTTTTAAACACTACAAGGCGTGACCTTGTCTATAACAGTGGGGTGCAAAGAATCCTTCCTTTCCCCCAGTACAGAAGGAAGTCATCATCCTTCCCCTCCCGTTCTGGTTTCCAGTTCACAAGGAAGAAGCAGGCACTTGTGGGAACCCCTTTTCTGCATTCTGCTTACCAGTGTTCATCACTGAGTTCCAAGGGCCCTTTGGGGTCAGAGATGTGTTTCTTTATGTAGCTGTAGCTTTGTCTGTTGTCCTTAGGGGCTCCCCACTATGTTTGTTTCTGTGTGAGGGCCATGTTCCCTGGAGCTGCTGGGACAGGGTCGTTCCTGTCTGTAGATCTGCCAAGTGTGCAGGTTTGGAAAGCGATGGGCTGTGGGGGAACCACTTCTGCTGGCATGGACAATCCCTTGTCTAGCCCCCTGCACTCTACTTGTCAGCGCTTCCTTGAAACCATCAGGCGAGGGCTCCAGTGAACCTAGTCCTGTCAACTCTCCCAGCCGTAGCTGAGCAGTCTCCTTTCTCTCCTTGGACCGGAGACTCTACCTGAAGTTCCTTTTGGAGTCCTTCTCAGTAGCTCACAACCTCATCTGAATGAAGCTTTTCAACTTTAGTATAGAAAAAGGCGCCTCCTCTCCTTCAAATGGGCAAGGGCAATCAAAATAAAGGAGACAAACACAAGTGGCCAAGAAAGAAGTGCTATTAAAAATGATAAATTGCCAGCTCTGCTGCTCACTAGGCTAATCCTCTGGCTGCAGTGCCGGCACACTGGGTTCTAGTCCCGCTTGGGGTGCCGGATTCTGTCGCAGTTGCTCCTCTTCCCATCCAGCTCTCTGCTGTGGCCTGGGAGGGCAGTGGAGGATGGCCCAGGTTCTTGGGACCTGCACCCGCATGGGAGACCAGGAGAAGTACCTGGCTCCTGGCTTCGGATCAGCGCGGTGCGCTGGCTGCAACGTGCCGGCTGCAGTGGCCATTGAGGGGTGAACCAACGGAAAAGGAAGACCTTTCTCTCTGTCTCTCTCTCTTACTGTCCACTCTGCCTGTCAAAAAAAAAAAAATGATAAATTCGGGGCCAGCGCAGTAGCGCAGTGAGTTAACGCCCTGGCGTAAAATGCCGGCATCCCATATGGGTGCCGGTTCGAGACCCAGCTGCTCCAGCTCTCTGCTATGGCCCAGGAAAGCAGTAGAGGACGGCCCAAGTCTTTGGGCACCTGTACCCACGTGGGAGACCTGGAAGAAGCTCCTGGCTCCTGGCTTCGGATTGGCACAGCTCCGGCTGTTGCGGCCATCTGGATAGTGAACCATCAGATGGAAGACCTCTCTCTCTCTCACTCTCTCTCTCTCTGCCTCTCTTCTTTCTGTGTAACTCTGACTTTCAAATAAATAAATAAATCTTTAAAAAATGATAAATTCAAGTAAAATGGCAGCATTGTGTCAGTTTTCCACTTAGTTTGGCAAATATTAAAGATTAATGACAGCAGACTACAGGCCTAGTAGGTAAAGCCTGTGATGCCAGCATCCCAAATGGATGCCAGCTTTGTGTCCTGGCTGCTCCACTTCCCATCCAGCTGCCTGCTTGGGAAAAAGCAGTGGAAGATGGCCCAAGTGTTTGGACCCCTGCCACCCATGTGAGAGACCTGGATGAAACTCCTGGCTTCTGGCTTTGGCCTTTCAAATAAGGAAATCAATCTGAAAATGAATCGCCTAATACCAGGGAATGAGCATTTAGCCTAGCAGTTGATGCTCATGTGCTACATCAAAGTGCCTGGGTCTGATTCCTGGCTGCAGCCCCTGACTCCAGGTCTCTGCTTATGCAGACCCTGGGAGGCAACGGTGATAACTCAAGTAGCTGAATCCCTGCCATCCACACAGGAGACCTGAGTTGTGATCCCAGCTCCTAGCTTTGGCCCTGGCCCCTGGCCAGCCTCAGGCATTGCAGGTACTTGAGGAGTGAACCAGCAGGTGGGCGCTCTTTCTGTGTGTCTCTTTGTCTCTCTCAAATAAATAAATAAAAATTTAAAAACATATTAGTAGCAATATTCATCAACAATGAGCTTGTTGTGGCATTCCCATTGGTGGGAGCAGTGAATTGGAACCACCAAGTAGAGGAAAATCAGGTAGTAGCTCTCAAAATTTAAAATCCACACGTCATTGAGAAAGCAATTCCAGTTCTAGCAATTTACTTTATAGAGCTATTCACAAAAGCATGCCAAAGTAGGGAGGTGGATAGATAGATATTCATCGCAGCACTTTTCATAATAATGAAACTTGGAGAAACAACTGACAGATCCACCGATGGGGAGCAGTTAGGTGACTGGGGGTCCATCCAGCTACGCTGCGGCTGTCAGTGAGAATGAGATGGTTCTCTATGCACTGACATGGGGAAATCATGGTATCATCCACCATAGAAACCAAAAACACTGGTAATGAAACAATAAAGAATCCCCAGCTCCTTGTAAGTTTTCCTTTATTTTTTTAAGATTTATCATTTACTTTATTTGAAAGGCAGAGTTATAGAGAGAGAGGGAAAGACAGAGAGAAAGGTCTTCCATCCACTGTTTCACTTCCCAAATGGCCAGGGCTGGGCCACACTGAAGCCAGGAGCCAGGAGCTTCCTCTGGGTCTCCCATGTGGGTGCAGGGACCCAAGCACTTGGGCCATCTTCCACTGCTTTCCCTGGAGCATTAGTAGGGAGCTGGATAGGAAGTTGGACAGCCAGGAATCTAACCAGTGGCCACACGGGATGCCAGCATCGCAGGCAATGGCTTAACCCTCTATGCCACAACGCCGGCCCTGCTTATAAATTTTTTAAGCCTTTGTTCTAAGGTGATCAGAAAGACAGAGATGAAAGCAAATGTCTGACTGTCATTCCCGTCGCTTACAAGCTGTGTGACTGGCCCAGCTACTCAAGTTCTTTGAACCCCAGTTTGTTTTTACTTTTTTCTTTTTTGGACAGGCAGAGTGGATAGTGAGAGAGAGAGACATAGAGAAAGGTCTTCCTTTACCGTTGGTTCACCCTCCAATGGCTGCTGCGGCCGGCACGCTGTGGCCAGCGTACCACACTGATCCGAAGCCAGGAGCCAGGTGCTTCTCCTGGTCTCCCAGGGGGTGCAAGGTGCAAGGACCTGGGCCATCCTCCACTGCACTCCCGGGCCACAGCAGAGAGCTGGACAGGAAGAGGGGCAACCGGGACAGAATCTGGCGCCCCGACCAGGACTAGAACCTGGTGTGCCGGCACCGCAAGGTGGGGAATTAGCCTATTGAGCCACGCCGCCAGCCGAACCCCAGTTTCTTTATCTGTAGAATGATAGCCACCTTCTAGAATCTCATGGGGTTTAAGAGACATCATAACTAAAAATCTTAGCACAAAGTAAAACTCAATCCACATGAGTTCCCATTTCCTTGATCTCTCTGTGCACCACGGCTGACTTTTCTAGACTGGCTTCACCTCTGTGTTTTGGGGAGGTTATAGCCCAGGACTGGGGGAATGAGAAGGTGTGGGATGTGGAAGGATTCATCTGGGGGCCAGTGTTGTGGTGCAGCAGGTTAAGCAGCCCCTAACCATGCCAGCTTTCCATAATCAGAGTGGTTGGAGTCTTGGTTGCTCTGCTTCTGGTCCAGCTCCCTGCTAATGCACCTGGGAAGGCAACAGATTATGGCTGAGATACTGGGGTTCCTACCACCCATGTGGGGAACCAGGGTGGAGTTCAGGCTCCTGGCTTCAGACTGGCCTAGCCATGGCCCACTGAGGCCATTTGGGGAGTGAATCAGAGTTAATCTGCCTTCCAAAAAAATTAAAGGATGGGTTCATTTCAAGAACCCATTTATCCCACCTTAGAGTAATTGAGTTCTAATTCATTTATCTTCCATCATTTTGAGCTCTCATTTGATGCCTTTAAGACAGAGATTTAGCTAAAGCTGTATTTCAAGGCCAGAAGTGTAGATGCTCTCTTGGTTTTGAATGGTGACAAGATGAGTGACACAGGCAGGGAATTCAATATTGAAAAATACCAAGAGTCTGTTTCTATGAAGCAATTTGCTCATGCCTTGTCACCTCTCACTCTGGTCTAGCTTGTGTTTTCCCTTTTTTTATTAGACAAAGAAACAGAAAAATGTTTCGTTTTTCTCTTACCTCTAAGAAAAGCATTGCAAGTTCAATGATAAATGGCAACTTAGGTGCAAGCTCATTGTCAAGAGACCATAGGGATTGGTAGACTTTGTGGCAAATAGGAAACTGTTCTAGTTAAGGTTGGCTAGCTGACACCCAGCTCTGACCCTTGGTGCCACACAGAACCATAAGCCTGCTGTTACCAGCAATTCTAATCTCTCAAGAGAAGCTAGGAATTCTGGGTGTTTTGGAAGGATCTTGATTTCTAAAGAGATGACAACCATTCTTCCAAATATAAGAGCATTTGAAGTGCAGCCTGGTGGAAGCCCAAGAAGACCCATCCTTGGGCCAGATGTGGCCTGAGGGACTGACTCTACAGTTGTGGATACAGCTTCTTCATGGAGAATAGATGAGGGAAGAGTAAGAGGAGGGATTTATGAGTCAGATTCTGCTCAGGAAACAGAAGACATCTTCAAATTAGCCAAAGCTGAGAAGGATTTATTAAGAAAGAACTGATCACAGAAGTGGGGGCAGGGTGATGGGGAACGGGAAGGAGAGTACAAGGCCAGGGCTGGCAGCAGTGGTATTGTTACCCTCACACCCCGGAGGGCCAGGGGAAGGGAGCATTGTGTAGAGCAGCCAAGGTTCTGTGACAGGTGCAGAGATCTGTGAAGGGGCACCTCTCAGAGAAGGAGCCAGGGAAACAGAGGCCCTGACTCCCCTCCCTCGTGCTCCTGGTTCCTCTCATTGGCCAAACCCAGATGGAAGCAGTGAGGGCATGGGAGCCCACAGGTGCAAGGCATACAGCTCAGCCCCTGCGGCTGAGAGCAGGGTGGAGGGCAGTGGACAGAAGGCTTGGGAATAAAAACAACAGATGTTGGGGATTCCTAGGGCTCCTTTGGGCTCAGGTCCAAACTCTCAGAATTCCTTTCCACTCAGTCAAGTCACTAAAAAATTATGTATTTATTTATCTGAGGGGTTGGTACAGTGAGTTAAACCCCACCCATGACGTCAGCATCCTATATGAGCACCTGGGAAAGCAGTGGAAGGTGGCCCAAGTGCTGGGGACCCTGCTCTCCATGTGGGAGACCCAGGTGAAGTTCCAGGCTCCTGACTTCAGCCTGGCCCAGCCTTGGCTGTTGCAGTCATTTGGGGAGTGAACCAGTAGATGAAGACGCTCTGCCTCTCTCTCTCTCCCCTTCTCTCTGTGACACTGCCTTTAAAATAAGTAACTCTTTAAAACAGTTTAGTTGAATGGGGGAGAGAGAGAGAGAAAGAGGGAAAGAAAGAGAGCATGCCCATTTTTTTTTCTTTCACTCCCCAAATGCCCACAACAGCTAGGGCTGGGCCAGGCTGAAGTCAGGAGCTGGGATCTCAGTCTAGGTCTCCCACATGGGTGGCAGGGACCTAAGTACTTGAGCCATCACCTGCACTGTCCCAAGGTCTGCTTTATCAGGAAGGTGGGATTGGGAGAAGAGCTGGGACTCCAACCCAGGCACTCTGATGTGGGAAGTGAGTGTTGCAAGCAGCAGTTAAACTGCCTTGCCAAGCACCTGTTCTTCCACTTTTTTAAAAAAAAAAAGATTTTATTTATTTATTTGAGAGGTAGAGTTACAGACAGTAAGAGAGAGAGGCAGAGAAAGGTATTCCATCCACTGGTTCACTCCCCAAATGGCCACAGCCAGGAGCCAGGAGCTTCCTCCAGGTCTCCAACGCGGGTGCAGGGGCCCAAGCACTTGGGCCATCTTCTGCTGCTTTCCCAGGCCATAGCAGAGAGCTGGATTGGAACAGGAGCAGCCCGGACTAGAATTGGTGCCCATATAGGATGCCGGTGCTGCAGGGAGAGGATTAGCCCACTGAATCATAGCGCCGACCGCCTTCCCATGCTGTCTCTGAAGCCAGCCCAGAGGTTGTCTGTAAGGGGCTGAGGGGCTACAGCTGGGCAGGTTAGGCCAGCAGAGAGCATAAATTCTCGGCGGGGGACAGGGAGTGCCTGAAGCCTGTTGGCAGTGCTGTAGAACACACATCTGAGCTGTTTTGTCCCTTGATGTACGCCAAGCAACTCAAGCAGTGCCTGGCATACAGTAGGTGCTCAGTAATTACAGATGTTTGGGCAAAGAGTGTCAGCCTGATGATGTTCTCAACGTGGAAGCATCCTGCTGCATTCTTCAATGCCTGCATTTCCCGGGGAGGCACCCTTATCTTTTGAGGAATTGTTTTTGGAGGGACCCCAACATCAGAAGGGCCCAGATGGGTGAGCCACGTCCCACTATCGCTCTGGGATTTCCCGGCTCAGAGAGCAAAACCTAAAGCCCCTTCTGCAGCTGCCTCCTTCTCATCAGCTGGAAATAACTCTGGGAACAAGTGGCTTGTGTCTCTGCATATTTCTCACTTGGCAAATCAGCAAGCAGTTGGATTAGAGGATTAGGCACTAAATGAACGGCTAATGGCTTCTGGGAGATGCCGCACTGAGGAGGAGGTGAAGCAGGTGGCAGGGCACATGCTGAGCTGCTGGCCTGGGACCTTCCTTCTGGAGAAGCCCTGAGGAAGCGGGCATGGGGGTGGGAGCCACATCGATTCCTCCTTCTTGAAGGCCCATGCTGGCTGGTGTTGTAGCCTTTGGTCTTTGGATTGCAAAATTGAAATGAAGGGCCTGAGGCTGGTTTTCATTTAGCCAAGCAGTATGTATTGGACGTATACCATGTGCTGACCTTGCTCTGGGTGCTGGAGACAAGGCCGTGAGTCACCCTGGCACCGGTCATGTCCTCTGCACCTGTGTGGGAGACCTGGAAGAAGCTCCTGGCTCCTGGCTTCGGATCGGTGCAGCTGCAGCTGTTGCGGCCAATTGGGGAGTGAGCCAGCGGATGGAGGACCTCTCTCTCTCTCTGCCTCTCTCTCTCTGTGTAACTCTGACTTTCAAATAAATAAACAAATCTTTAAAACAAACAAACAAACAAAAAGAAATAAAAAGAGCACCCCAGCCAGTTTTCCTCCCGTAGGGGAAAAAACACTCTGCTTCTTCCACTGGGCACCAAATGAATGGCTGGTACGGAGGGCTTGCTGTTTAAAAAGTTAGTAGAGCTGGAGCGGGGAGTGCTAATGTTTAACCACTTTGCATGGTGTGGCATAAGAAGCAGCCCACAAGGACTGGCACCGCGAACCATTTCAGGCTCACTCTGCTGTGAGCATGGATTCAATGGAGGGGCCTGTGCCATTAGTTATTATTTCTTTCTCCTGAATTTTCTCCCACAATCCAAGTTCAAAAATTAAATGTCTACATGATGCAGCTCCATAGTTCTAGAAAGACCATGAAAGCTGCCTACCGCTTGCTGGGTACGCCTCCAAGCCCACTGCTCTCCTTAGAGGAATTCTTTGTGGTTAGGACCTTGTGCTTTCCCTTATACAACCCACAGGTTGCAGTGCACAAGCTTCAGGGGTGCGAGTCATAGACTAGAGTGTGAATGGTTGCCTTGGAGTTGTGCAGGGCACACACTGCATCACTTGATGTGATGGTTCTAATTGTAACTGAGGGCAGTTAGGCACACCTGGAACTCTGCTCCAGGCCTTCGATTGGGTAGGTGGGAAGTACATTTATTCTACTGCTTTCAAATAACTTAGCACTGAAAATGCAGACAAACAAAACACCCGGGAGAATCTGAGTATCCGTATTTCCAATTACACTGAACACACATTCTTCACCCCCGTAAGTGCCAATTTGTATTATTCTGAGTTCCACTGAAATTGGCCCAAGCCCCTGGGGCACTTCTTGCCTAGTTTCACTTGTTACCCTGGGATAATTGGTTTAAAACTGATTACTGGGTCACTAATTATGGGGCCTATTGACAGTGTATTTCAGCTTAGGGAAGCAATTAAAAAGTTCACCCTAATTAATCAGGGGTAATTAACAGGTCTTAAATTTTGTCAAGAGATTAATTATCAAGAAATCCAGAACAAATCAATGTGCATTCCAGGAGGGTGAGAGAGGACGAGGACGCAGCCACTGGAGCCGGCGGGTATTTGGACTATTCATTCATTCATTTAATAAATATTTACTGAGCACCTACACGGTGCTAAGCATGGAGCCCAGGGACTCCAGTGGCTCTGTGGAAGCAGCTTCCTGTTGGGCAGGGAGTAGTGGGGCAGGCAGCCAGGCACTTTTTCAGATGGTTGTGGAGATTCTCTGAAGGCGGATTTAGCAGGATTCAGAGCTAACTGTTTTGCGCACCTTTTAGATGGGGCGCACAGCACCAAGCACTTGCATGCGTTGTTTCATTAAATCTGTAAGTAGCTGCGGTACGCAGATGCTATCTGGTATCTCCATTTCACAAGGAAGGAAATGATGGCCCAGAGGGCTTAAGAAACTGGCCCAGGGACCCCCGGCAAGCATGCAGTAGGGCTCGGTTTTCAATCGAGCATGTGACTATGCTCCTTGTACTTGTCCATGTGTCAGTATTCTGAGAAATGACCAGGCTAATTAAAGTCTTCCCCCAAGGGTGATGAGTAGGAAGGCAGCAGGAGGTAGTGACGTGTGAGGACTCTGGTGCCAAACTGCCTGGGACAATTTCTGGTGCTACTGACTAACCCCCTGAGCCTGGGAAATTGACCTCCCTTCTCTACCACTCTACTTTCTCTTCTGTAATATAGGCACGTACCAACATGGCCACACTATTTTTTTTAAAGATTTATTTATTTATTTGAAAGGCAGAGTTACACAGAGAGGTCTTCCATCCACTGGTTCACTCCCAAGATGGCCACAACGGCTGGAACTGTGCCAATCCGAAGCCAGGAGCCAGGAGCTTCTTCCTGGTCTCCCACAGGGGTGCAGGGGCCCAAGGACTTGGGCCATCTTCTACTGCTTTCCCAGGCCATTGCAGAGAGCTGGATCGGAAGTGGTGCAGCTGGGTCTCGAACCAGTTCCCATATGGGATGCCGGTGCTTCAGGCCAGGGCGTTAACCCACTGTGCCATAGCGCCGGCCCCGGGGGGCCACACTATTTTAAGATGGTGTGTGGGAAGCATTGAAGATAGTCCTGGGTACATGGTACCAGGTACTTATGCTTAGCTGGGACTGTGCAATGGGCTGAACTGTGCCCACACAAATTAATACGTTGAAGGCCTCACCCACCATGTATTTGTAGATGGGGCCTTTGAGAAGTCATTAGGTTTGGATGAGGTTAAGAGGGTGGGGCCTTCCAGGGAATTAGTGGGCTTATGAGAAAATATACCAGAACCCCTGGCCCTCCCGCCCAGTCTCCACGTTCCTTCTCTCGCATCACTGACCATGCTGGCACCTGAGCTAGGACTCCCAGCCTCCATGAGCAATCTCAGACTCCATGACAAAGAGGGCGACCCTTCCCTTGTCCCATGGTTGGTTCAGGCAAAAACGTCCATGTAGACATAATGAGGCCATCCCTTGAACTTTGGTGCCCTGGGAAGGGAGGATCCTTCTAATGAGACAGATGTCAATCAAAAGTGTACACCTGCCAGTGGCCACCGCGGGGGAAGAGTCAGCCTGAGTGGAAGCCAACACAGAGGGAGGAGACCCGAGAGACGCAGAGAGACTAAGCCCTGATGATGTCAGGGTCCCTGGATCTAGCTGAGCCTGATCCACCCACCAGCTGCTCACGGGGTTTATGAGTTAATAGTGTTTTTTTTTTCTCAAAAAACATGTCATTCAGAAATTTAAAAATTTTTTATTTTATATTTTTGAGATAACATATTTTTAATTTATATTATAGTCAAAGGCTTCATGGCCCTACTAAAAGGAGTTCAACAAATAAAAGGTAAAAGCACCATAGGCCAGCAGAATAGGCTTTGCCTGAGATTTTGTCATGTGGAACCCCAGAGCCCGATCAGCACAGTGCTCAGGGAATATCTATTGAATGCATAAAGACATCGAAACCTTGCTGGAAGGAACTTTAAGAAATCCGAATCCCACTTTATTTCTGTTGTTCACATTGAGAAGTTCAATGGGAACCCTAATGGGACATTGATTTGTTTTCATTTTCACCTTTGCAGCTGTAAAAGGGGATTTTATTTATGTTCAGAGTCACGAAGTGTAGGAAGTGAGATGTGACTTCTTAGTATGTTTAGGTATGACTTTAGCGTGTTTCAAAAGTAATATATGTTCAATATAAAGAATACAGGAAAGTGCAAAGGAAACTCGAAGCTACATATCTAACCATCTGTACATAACTTGCTCCACTCATTTTTCTTTGCAACCATGCTTTTAAAATAAAATTCGGGGGGGGGGGGCTGGCACCATGGCTCACTTGGTTAATCCTCCGCCTGTGGTGCCGGCATCCCATATGGGCACCGGGTTCTAGTCCTGGCTACTCCTCTTCCAGTCCAGCTCTCTGCTGTGGCCGGGGAAGGCAGTGGAGGATGGCCCAAGTGCTTGGGCCCTGCACCCGCATGGGAGACCAGGAAGAGGCACCTGGCTCCTGCCTTCAGATTGGCACTGGCCCTAGTGGCCATCTGGGGAGTGAACCAACAGAAGGAAGACCTTTCTCTCTGTCTCTCTCTCTCTCACTATGTATAACTCTACCTGTCAAGTAAATTAAAAAAATAATAATAAAATAAAATTCGATTATACCGAAATACTTTTTTGAACTGTAATTATTTTCACTGAAAATATATCTTTGCTATTTCCCCATGCCAGCATTTCTTCTCCTATAACAACATATTTGACCACACTCTAGAAATAATTTAAAATTAGAAAAAAGTACAAAGAACAAAGTAATAGACACCTGTAACTCTACCAGGCACAATTAGCAGTGGTTAATATTTGGTTATATTTGCTCTTGGCCATTTTTTAAAGAAAAATCATTAAATATATAGCCAGATTCTGCTAACAGTGAGTCCTTATTGTTTCACAATTATAAAAAGCATTATGAAGATTATCATTATTGAAATTTGAACTCTGTGTACATCCACCACCCCTCAGAAAAACACCTTAGAAAGTGTGGAACTGCTGGGTGAATGGATCGATTAATATTCCTGCCTGCAGTAAATGATAATACCCCTGTTCCTGGATCCTTGCAAGATTGGATTATTCTAGTTCCCATTAAAAATATAATTTCTGGGACCAGCATTGTGGCGTAGCAGGTAAAGCCTCTGCCTGCAACACTGGCATCCTGTAGGGGCGATGGTTCACATCCTGGTTGTTCCACTTCCAATCTAGCTCCCTGATATTGTGCCTGGGAAAAGCAGAAGACACGGTAAGTGTTGGTGTCCCTGCCACCCACGTGGGAGACCTGGTGGCCCTGGTGTGGGGGCTGCACATCTCTCAAGAATAAATAGGTAAAGAACACTTACTTATATACATACTATTTGCATTAAATAAAGAACTCCCTAGTTGATTGATGGGGAAAGCCCCAGATTAAGAATCCTTGTGTCTCCAGCCACAAAGGAGTTTTATAATTCCATGTACAAGTTGTTAATTCTCAGGAGCCACCTGGGGAATTCTTATGTAATTATTCCAGGGATTGGGCCCCAGCTTTGGGAGTGCTTCCAAAGCTCCCCCAGGTGACTCTAATATGTCAGTGGGCTTGGTCATCACTGGTTTAGCAATTCCTTCCTGGTCCTGACCACACCAGCTCACATGGAATTCCACCTGTGAGCGAGGAGGGATTTCAGTCCTGGATGTATGTCACAATCTTCCATGGAACTTGAAAAATACATTGGGCTGCATGAAATACTGGTCATTATTACTACAGAAAAGCAAATATAAGTCCATGAGTGATTCCGATGTACAGCCAGGGCTAAATGCCTTTCTTCAGGTTGTTGTCTTTTAAAAAAGATTTATCTATTCATTTATGTATCTATCAACCATCTATCTATTTGTTTGAAAGGCAGAATGGCAAAGCTAGGGAGAGACAGGGAGAGATGTCTTCCATCTGTTGGTTCACTCCCCAGATGACCACAACAGTCAGTACAGGGACAGGCTGAAGCCAGGAGCCAGGAACTCCATCCGGATCTCCCACAGCAGTGGCAGGGACCCAACTGCTCAGATCATTCTCTGCTGCCTTCACAGGTGTGTTAGCAGGAAACTGGATTGGAAGAGGAACACCTGGGATTTCAATAGCCTTCTGATACGGGATGCTGACACCAGCTTAATAACCGTGGAGCCACACCACTGTCCCTTTTGTTACTTTTTAAGAGACCCACCTTACTTCCCAGGTGATGGCCCACCTGCCTAAACATCTGTATATAGGCTTGGTTTTTATACACCTGAGAGAATGATCATGTCTTAATTGGGATGCCAAATTTGAGCACGCATCACAGCCACCTCCTGCCCCCTGGAGAGCTTGCTGGGCCCTCTCCCTAGCATTTATGAGCCAACTGATGCAGACCTGAGAGTACGACAGGTTCTCAGGTGATGCTGGTACTGTTGGTCCATGGACCACACTTTGAAAACCCCTGAGCTCTAGCACTGATCCTTGAGGGAGGGGCTGCTCTGTTGCGATGAGTTGCAGCACACTGTACTCTCCAAGCAGTGAGCCGCAGACCCCAGAGATGCGACGGCAGGGGACCTACGAGGCCATCTGTCATTGCTGGGGGTCACTGCTAAAGCATCGCCTCACGCCCTTGAGGGCTGGGATCTTCAGAATGACTTTCCTGAGCAAGCTCTTACATACCCCCCACTTCCAACTGTGTCCTTGTAAGTGTAGGTGTGGCATTTCTGGCACATGACAGCACTGGAGGTGTTGTTGCATTCAGATGATGTCACCCTGTTTACTGGGTGGGGGGCAAAGTGTCCCCTGGTGTGGATGACCTTGTGATGATTGCCTGGGGAAGGGCACGTCTCTCAGAACCGAGTGGGGGCACCAGACAGAAGAAAATCCTCTCAACTTATGCAGGAGCATTATCTGTGGATCCGTTACCTCTGGTGGAGCCGGCCGCGCTAAGAATGCAACTCTGATGATTTCACTCCCTTGCTTAAATCCTTTGATGGCTCCCCCTGGCTTTTATGACATCTACATCTTTTTTTTTTTTTTTTTTGGACAGGTAGAGTTAGACAGTGATAGAGACAGAGAGAAAGGTCTTCCTTCCGTTGGTTCACCCCCCAAATGGCCAGGAGCCAGGTGCTTCCTTCTGGTCTCCCAAGTGGGTACAGGGGCCCAAGCACTTGGGCCATCCTCCACTGCCTTCCTGGGCCACAGCAGAGAGCTGGACTGGAAGAGGGGCAAACGGGACAGGATCCGGCAGCCCAACCGGGACTAGAACCCCGAGGTACCAGCGCAACAAGTGGAGGATTAGCCTAGTGAGCCATGGCACCGACCTCCCCCTGGCTTTTAGAATTAAAATCCAAAATTCTTCTCAGGGTGTTGCAGGCCGGGTTCCTGGAGTTTGGCATGAAGCGTGCTGTGTGAGGGAAGATAGAAACATGAGTGGGCGGAAAGAGGCCATAACTGGGCCCGACAGCAGCCTCAGCCCACCCCAAGGAGGAGCTTCCTGGAGCTGGACTGGTCCATCACCGTTGTCCTGGTGGCCACGCCTTCACACCCCCACTAGATCTGAGCTGCCCGACGAAGGCTGGAACATTGGTGAGGGAGTGTCTGCAGCTGAGGCAAAATCTCTAAGGCCTGGCTGTGGCCACCACAGCACCTGCAGCCGCTTCACCACACACAACCACAGCTTTCTTTACAGTCTGGCTACTACCTACCTCTTGAGTCTTATTATTATTTATTATTTTTTTTCCTTATTTTTTTTTGTCCTTCTCTCTCCTTGTGAGCTACTCTTCAGTTACACTGTTAATTTTTCTTTCGATCTTTCCAGTCCACCATGTGACATTCTGCACCAGGACCTTTGCATATGCTGCCACCGCTCTCTGGAATGTTCTCAGTATTTCTGAACTCCCCACCCCCAATCCAGAGAAACTCCATCTCATTCTCCAGGTCCCTGCTCAAGCGTTGCTTTCTCTGGGAAGTTTTCCTGAGCCTCCACCTGGGTATACTGTGACAGCTTAGGAAGCCACCTGACCTGGAGTCAGGAAGTGAGGGGCTCCTGTGAGGCCACCTTTCTTGGGGTTCCGCGTGGAAAGAGATGGCCTGCAGACTGTGGTAAGTTGGCCAGAAGGGATAGAGGCAGAGTCCTTGTATGTAGTTGGCTGATCACCCTTAGCATTTAGCCCAGACTTTTGGAAAATGCTGCCCTATTCCCTTTATGCTAACATTGAGGTTAGAGCTTAAAGGGAGAAGCAGCAAGAGCCGGAAGCGGGATGAGGAGCTTCCAACAGAAAGTCCCTGTTAGAGGATACATTCCAGGGCCCGTGAGCAGACGTCCCTCGTACCTGGAGAGACTCAGAGCTTCACGCTGCTGACCAACCACAGCAGCCGTGCTGCCCTCTCCCGAGCCTGTCCCCAGCCTCACTCTGCCGCGCATTCTCTTGCCCCGCTAAGGAGCCCTCCTGTCCACCCCAGGAGGTGGGAGCTTGCTTTTCTGTCTGTTGAAGAGAAGGGCAGAGGTCATTTGCCCAGGATCACAGGTGTGATTAGTGGCAGAGCTGGGCTCAGCAGTGGCCTTGTCCGATGCACAGAACTCCAGGCCAACGCAGCGTGCACCTGGCTTCCTGGGCGCTCACACCTCCCACCCCAACCTTCCCGAGGGCTGGCACAGGATCCCTGGTCCTTAGCCGCTCTCAGAGACCCGGCCTCGCTGCTCGTTCTGTGTCCCCTTCCTCCTGCCTGCTCGCCGCTCCTGCCAGCCCTGGCTGCTTAAGTCCCAGCATGCCTCAGGCTGGAGCCAGCCTGAGTTATGACATAACTCGCCTGAAAATTCCCCTGTAAAGGGAAAGAGGCCAATCCGATGTGAGTTATTCTTATTGTAAGCTCCCCCAAGCCGGGGACCTTGGATGATTTATCTTGGTATAACCCACAGCACTGGGAACAGAGCCTGGCACACAATAAATGTTTATGGAATTGACTGGCATTTTCAGAGAGACAGGGGACCAGCCACACACACACACACACACACACACACACACACACACAGTGTGCTCCCTGGGTGTGAGTCCTGTGTTGTGTGATTTCTCTTCCAGTCACATGCTATGCGTGTCACCCCATCACTCACGTTAATTACACTTCGGTGGGTTCTTTGGGGCCTTTGGCTATTTGGAGACCAAATTAGGAAATTTAAAAACAGCCATCCTTCTTCCCCGAGAAACTCCTCCGCGCCATCGCTCTGGGATGGGGCACTGGGATCCAGAGCTGGGGACAGGGGACCGACTCGCTGCCATCTCTTGTTCTGTTTGAATCTTGCTTGTGAACACGCGCAGGTGTTGTCTTTCCAAAAAAAAAAAAAAAGCTGAAGAGAAACATTTAGGAAGGAAAGGGAAATGGCTGTTCTGTTTCCCAAACAACTGCTGGCTTAGATGAAAGCTTTCATAACTGGGTTAGAGACTGAAGTCCAGGTCTGCTCTGGACAGGTTCACAGGCCCCTGGGGACACGTCACCGCCACCTCAAGGGGGAGTCGGCCAGCACAGGCTGACAGCTTCTGGACCATTCAGGGTGAGCCCTGAGCCAGGATGCTTCTCCCAGGAGCCGCTGTGTGCTGACCCCAAGCACTCATTTAGTTATTCTGTTTGCTGGGTCAGTAACAGCTCTGCAAGGATTAGGCGAGGTAAGCTCTAAAATCTACTCAGTCAGATGAAAATCTGTCCCTTCATTCCCAGGCGCAAGTGGCAGTGATTAAAGCAGAGGAGCTGGGCTCAGAGGGCAGGGCGCTGGCTGCAGCCTCTGAGTTCGAAGTTGTGTTGCGACCTTTCCTGTGATTTTAGGAGCCTGGGCATCTGGTCCCCAGACGCTGTGACAGCTGTTGGAGTCTCTAAGTCAAACCCAGAGAGGATTAGGGTCTCCAAGGTGGACGGGGTACTTAGAACCAGCTAATGGGAGCGCTACGGCTTTCTTTTGAGTCCAGGATATTCCTGGAGGGATTAATTTTTATCAAATGACTTCTTAATGAGAGTGTTCTTGCCGCCAAATGTGGAAACTTTAAAGCTCCCGAAATGTAAAACCAATCAGCAGGCTGGTCGGCTTTGAATGTGAGGAGTCTGTACAATCAGATGCTTGGAAGAGGGGGAGGATGAGTCAGGAAGAGCTGGGGGCTAGCAGAGTGGAAAATACTAGCCGGAGATGTAGCCAGTGGCCTTGCTCTCTGTTCCCGTGGAAGGCAAACCAACGCCCAATTGGGGTCTGCAGCTGGGACTTTGCGAGGCTGGGTCTGTAATCAAGAAATGATTATATTTGGGGAAATTTCATGTGAAAATGTGGCTTATGGGCTTCTTCATAAACTGGGGAATTCTGGTGGGAACCAGACCTGCATTCCTGCCTGGACACCAATCTCCTTGAGCTGCCCGGCAGCCGCCCCTTTGCACTGGGCCGTGTGTGCTTGCAGGTGCCACAGTCCTCAGCTTTCCCGTAACAGGGGAGCTGTACCTGGAAAGTCACCTGCCCCACCCTGAGTTTCCCACCTCAGATAAACCTCACTCATGCTTAGAAGAATGTCTAATGCACGCCTGGGTCATCTGATAGACAGGCGAGACCAAGACTACTCCACTGGACTCAGTTTAGGGAACTCCTCTATGCCAGTCCATCTCTCTCCCCTGATCTGGCTCCTCCCAGGAGGACTCTGCTTTGGGGAACCACTTCTCTTAGTGTGCCCTGTGGTGGACAGGCTCTAACACTGTCCCCAGTCAGCTCTGCCTCCTGGTACTCATGATATGGGGGAGCTAGGCTGGGAGTTAGCTAGAAATAGGCAAACTGGAATTTTTGCCAACCCTGCATTGTAACTTTATCTCCTCACCTGTCAGTTTGATATGCCCACCTTCCTAGGATGCACTTGTGTCTTACCCCGGATGAGGAGGGAGGAGATGCCATGAAGCTCAACTCCACGTGGAGGAGCTATGTAAACCCCCAAAGATGTCATGAGCACTGGGGTCTGCCTGCACCCTACCCCATTTGTTTATTCAATGGAAGTACCACAGCATAGGAGGAGCCCTTTTACGCACTTGAACATGCTTGAGGATCCTTCTAGGGCCTCCTTCCCCAAGCCTCTCTCCTCAAAGGCAACTTTTTGGCCCACTCATGACAGGTGTCTCTCTGTGTGAGTGGCCCACGCTCAACATGAATGTAGGCTCATTATCTCTCTTGCTTGAATGAATCCTGCTCTCATTTGTGTACTGTATAGAGGTCTCTGATTTGAATCCTTTTTTTCCTAGATTGTATTTATTTATTTCAAAGTTGGAGTTGAGAGAGAGAGAGAGAAACTCGCTCTTCCATCCACTAGTTCACTCCCTCAGATGGCCACAATGACCAGAGCTGGGCCAGGCCAGAGCCAGGAGCTTCATCCAGGTCTCCCAGGTGTGTGGCAGGGGTCCAAGCACTTGAGCCATCTTCTGCTACTTTTCCCAGGCCATTAGCAGAGAGCTGGATCAGAGTAGGGCAGCTGGGACTTCACACCTTTGTATAATTGCCCTGCTTGAGGCTAGGCAGGATCTGTGATCGAATTCTAGCCCGTGTAACCTCCAGGATGTCATCCTCAGGGTTTTCTTGCACATGAATGTGGTGTCTGTCTTGCCGGCAGACACCTCCATTGCTGGCCTTGAGGAAGCAAGTGGCCATGCTGGGGATGCCCACGTTCAAGGATATGAGAGAAGCTGTGACCAGCAAACAGCCAGCAAGAAACACAGGTCCTCTATCCTACAGCCCACAATGACCTGAATCCTGCCAATAACACATGAGCTTGGAAGCTGATTCTTCCACCAGCCAAACCTTCGGATGAGATCCCAAACTTGGCATCTTTAGCAAGCACATTATTGATGCTAATAATTATACATTATTTATGTGATACAATGTGATGTTTTGATTCATGTATATGTACACTGTGTTATGATCAAATGGGGTAATTAGCATATCCATCACCCTAAATACTTATCATATGTTTGTTGTGAGAACATTCAGTAGTCTCTCTTGTAGCTATTTGAAATATACAGTGCATTAGGGTTGGCTATAGTCATCCTACTGTGCAAATACCAGAATTTACTCCTTCTGTATAATTGTAATATTGCACCCACCGGCCAATCTCTTTCGATCTCCCCATCCCCCCACTCCTCTCCAGCCTCTGGTACTTACCATTCTACTCTCTGCTTGTATGAGATCAACGTTTGTAGATTTCACATGAATGAGACCATGTGAATGTGTCCTTCTGCCTGGCTGACACCTTGCCTGCTGCCTTCTAAGACCCGGAAGCTCAAATTCCAGCTAAGCTCTTGACCCAAGGAAAACATGAGATAGTAAATATGAGTTGTTTTAAGTGACTGAGTTGGTGGTACTATCATCACATAGCAATAGCTAACTCACACACACTCCCATTGGGTGTGGAGTTTCAATAACCATGTTCCTTCTCTGTTTGAGTCTGTCTCCATAGTAATTTTGTTCATTTTTTAGAATTGCTATTTGCTGCAATTTGAATCCTTCCAAATCTTGATCACTCGTCAGCATACACTCTTTGGGGGGAATTGGGTGGAAAGTAAGGCCACACTCCAGCTTGCACCTCTTTTGTGTCACTTGCCAAATGTCTCCCACGACAAAATGTGCCTGACCTCCTTGATGGTACGGACTCTGCCTTTCTCGTCTTGGTGTCAGTGGCGCTGAATATTGAGGAACACGTTCAGTGAATAGTTGTTCAGTGAATGAACTTAAGGAATGGCTGGATTATGCATCACAGGCACTTTTGTCACTCTAGCTCCATTCTCAGTGACTGAATTACCTTCTGTTGCTTGAAGGTGGCACAGTTTCAATAACAGGGACAACAACAAATTTCCTTTTGGCATTTATCCTGTTTCTTGATGGCTAATATAGCCAATGTTTCAATTCACCATCCTAATAGCCGATTGTTTGTATGTATCTGTGATTATTAGTGGGCCAAAACGTCTGAGCAAGATTGTAATTTTCATTATTTACTGGGACCATATTTATCCTCCTAAAAATGTAGTATATGGAAATGCTAACTTTCCTACACACTTGTGTTTTTCTTGTTATTATTTACCTATTTAATAGCTGGTAATGTTATATTATTGCTTTAATTTGCATTTAATTGATTATAAATAAGGTAGACTATTTTTATTAGCTATTCACATTTCTGTGATATATTTATGTTTCATATCTATTGATCATTTTTGGTTGAGAGGGTTCATCATTAGCTAATTGATTTGTAAGGACTCTTTATATATTAACTCTTTTAAGATTTATTTTTTATTTATTTGAAGGAGTTACATAGAGAGAGGAGAGGCAGAGAGAGAGGGAGGGAGAGAGAGAGAGAGAGAGAGATCTTCCATCTGTTGGTTCACTCCCCAGATGGGTGCAAAGGCCAGAGCTGCGCTGATCCAAAGCCAGGAGCCAGGAGCTTCCTCCGGGTCTCCCATGTAGGTGCAGGGGCCTATGCACTTGGGTCATCTTCCACTGCTTTCCCAGGCCATAGCAGAGAGCTGGATGGGAAGTGGAGCAGCCAGGACTAGAACTGGCGCCCATATGGAATGCCAACGCTTCAGGCCAGGGCTTGAACCTGCTGCGCCACATCGCCGGCCCCTATATATTAACTCTTAATATATAATATTATTTCTATTATGTATTATAATATATAAAATTTTTCTTTTAAAAATATGTTTTGGAGCACATTAATAAATTTTCCTTTGGTGAAATTTGCTATTCTTCTATGTTATAATTTCTGCCTCTGTTATCACATTCAGAAAGTCTTTCCCCACCTTCAACATTATATATTCATTTTTTTTCCTAGAGAAAGGTTGATCTTCAGAAGGTTTTTTTTAAATTTTTTTATGCATTTGAAAGGCAGAGATACAGAGAGAGAAGAGGCAGAGAGAGAGAGATAGCTATCTTCCATCTGCTGGTTCACTCCCCAAATGGCCACAGTGGCCAGGGCTGGGCCAGGCTAAAGCCAGGAGCCAGGAACTTCTTCCAGGTCCTCCCACATGGGGGTAGGGACCAATACTTGGGCCATCTTCTACTGCTTTCCCAGACACGTTAGCAGGGAGCTGGATTGGAAGCAGAGCAGCTGGGACTTGAGCTGGTGCCCATGTGGGATGCTGGCACTGCAGATGGAGGCTTAACCTTCTATGCCACAGTGCCAGCCCCAGAATACTTTCCATTAGAGTTGGAAGCTGATACACAGAATTTCTCTCTACTAGTAATGTGTTAGTCCAGCATAACGGAAATCTAGAATCAGACGTGTGCTCCTGCAGACTCACACTGATAGGTTCTTAGTAGAAACAATCTAGGTGAGATTTGAGAGACACTACATGCCATTGCCTATCTAACTTCTTGCTCCCATACTCTTCCTCTTCCAGTGCTAGAAGCCACTTCATTCTTGAGCTAAGCTTTAGGAATAGAAAGCTCCCTTGAAAGACAGACTCACCCACAGGTATTGGGAGGCAGAACACACCATCTAATCCCAGATGGTAGACTGGAACGTCATCAGTGTTGAGAGTGCCATAGTAAATAAGAGCATCTTTACAGATGGTCAGGAATACAAAATGGGTTCAGGCATTGATTATCAACTCAGCGCAAGGCATTGTGCTAGAATCTTAATAGTCACTGTATAATGCCTCCTCTTGATACCTATGTAGATATCACCACCCACATTTTGAAAAACAGAGAACTAAAACCTAGGATTTTTTTTTAAAGATTTATTTATGTGAAAGGCAGAGTTACAGAGAGGCAGAGGCAGAGAGAGAGAGAAAGAGAGAGAGAGAGAGAGAGAGAGAGAGAGAGAGAGATCGGTCTTCTATCTTTTGGTTCACCCCTCAGATGGCTGCAACAACTAGAGCTGCGCCAATCTGAAGCCAGAAGCCAGGAGCTTCTTCCAGGTCTTCCACGTGGGTGCAAGGGCCCAAGCACTTGGGCCATCTTCCACTGCTTTCCCAGGCCATAGCAGAGAGCTGGATCAAAAGTGGAGCAGTGAAGACTCGAACCGGTACCCTTAAGGGATGCCGGCACTGCAGGCAGCAGCTTTACCCGTGACACCACAACACCAGCTTTAAAACCTAGGATCTTGAATCATCTTGAATCAGGTTTGCCTGACTTGAAAGTCTGCCTTTTTTTTTTTTTTTTTTGACAGGCAGAGTGGACAGCGTGAGAGAGAGAGACAGAGAGAAAGGTCTTCCTTTTTCCATTGGTTCACTCCGCAAGTGGCCACTGCGGCCGGCACGCGGTGGCCGGCGCACTGCACTGATCTGAAGCCAGGAGCCAGGTGCTTCTCCTGGTCTCCCATGGGGTGCAGGGCCCAAGCACTTGGGCCATCCTCCACTGCACTCCCAGGCCACAGCAGATAGCTGGCCTGGAAGAGGGGCAACCGGGACAGAATCCGGCACCCCAACCGGGACTAGAACCTGGTGTGCCAGCACCACAGGTGGAGAATTAGCCTGTTGGGCCGCTGCGCCGGCCGGAAAGTCTGCTCTTTTCTCCCCAGGAATGCAGGTGAGGATCAGGGATGCAGGCAGCACTGGGAGCAGAATGGCCAAGCTGTGGGTCTTGGTTTCTCATGTGAGCTATGTGAGCATCGACTGGGTAGGTAGGTAGATTTATAAAGAAGGAATTTATGTAAGTCTCACAAACTCAGCCCAGGGCAAAGATGTTCAGTCACCTGTCCCGGCCGGAAAATGCCTGTTGAGATACTTACTAGAGCTTTCTAACACCTTGCATTTTCTTGCTTAGGGATAGATCAGCCTTATGAACCTGCACTCCTTATACCAAGTTCGCCTTCACCGCCATCCTTTGTTATATGCAAGTTTTATGTAATTTGTATCATCCCTTGAGGCTAACCCACAGGTGGACCTGACGTTCTCCTTCAAGTTCAATAATGGAAGTATTCTGGTGTATCTGCCACTTTTCCAGTGCTTGTGAGTAGGCATTTCACATCCCAAGTTAGTAAAGGAACAAGATACGTTCACAAGCTGGTGTAACCATGAGCAAAATTATATTTCATTAATTTATTCCACCAGGATTTATTGAGTACTTACTGTGTGCCAAGCACTATTATAGATGCTTGGCATACATCAAGTGAGTAGATATTTGCCACCTATCAAAATGAACCAAACTGAGAAAGAACCCACCGACAAGGAGCTTACATTGTAGCACCACAGGGAGAAACACAAAATGTGTAAGAAAAGCAGACAGCCCAGCACAAGGTGACAGTGCTAGTAAATAAAGAGCAGAGCGTGGTAACCGCCAGCAGTGGACAGCGGCCGTGGGAGGAGTCGCGGTATTAGGGCGGATAAGGTAGGTTGAGAATGGTTTGGAGGAGATCCTTGATGGAGGTGTGGGAGTTTAAAAAGCCAACATTGGGGGTGGGGGGTGGCGGCAAACAAAGGCCATGAGATTGGACGGAGCTTTAGATGTCTGGGGAGCAGCAAGGAGGCAGGGTGCCTGCAGGAAAGGGAAGGCGAGGCGTATAGGACGCAGACGCTGGGGCAGGAGCTGGTAGGAGCTGGTAGGAGCTGGAAAGCCATTGCGAGACGCTCGCTGGCTTCTGCTTGAATGAACTGGAGACTCACTGCAGGGCTTCCCGCCGGGGAGTGACACGGTCAGAGATAGGTTTTAGAAAGATCTGGTGGCTGCTGAGTCGAGATCCTAGTCAAGCGAGAATGGTGGCAGTGAGGTCAGTAAGGAATCCAGCGGAGAAGTCCTGAGATGATGATGGCTCAGGCCAGGGTGAGAGGAATGGGGCTGGTGACAAGCAGCTGGAGTCTGGGTACATTTCAAGGAAGAACCACTGGTTTTTCCTGATGTGTTAGATGTGGGGTAGCAAAGAATGAGAATGGTCAGAGTTGGCAGGGACAAGCCAAAGGAGGCGGCTGCCTTTAATGAAGACAAGGACAGCTATAGAAGGAGAATTTTCTTTTTAAAGATTTATTTTATTTATTTGTTTGAAAGGCAGAGTTAGAGAAAGGCAGAGGCAGAGAAGAGAGACAAGTCTCCCATCTGCTGGTTCACTCCCCAAATGGCCACAATGGCCAGAGCTGGGCTTCCCTGAAGCCAGGAGCCAGGAGCTTCCTCTGGGTCTCCCACGTGGGTGCAGGGGCCCAAGGACTTAAGCCATTTTCCACTGCTTTCCCAGGCCACAGCAGAGAGAGAGACAGGAAGTAGAGCAGCCAGGACTTGAACCAGTGCCCCTATGGGATGCCGGCACTGCAGGCGGCAGCTTCACTGCTATACCACAGCATCAGCCCCAGGAGCATGTTTTGAGGGGCTCAGTTTCAGATACCGGATGGCTTATGTCTTAAGCCTCTCATACTATCCCTCTATTATTCATAGGCTGCGGCTTGAGCCGATGGTGGTTGAAACGACTCAAAAGGGAACTGGAGAAATGCACACAGGGAGAAAACAGCACCCTCATCTAACCTCGTGGACGTCCTTTGTGGGCTGTGAAGCATCCTCCTGTTGTGCGGGAACTTTTTGGCTTGCCTGCATCTGGTCGTCCTCCTAGGGCCACAAAAGCAGGGTGCAACCCAGTCCCCATGATGGCGGGCAGGGCTATGTGGTTAGTTCTGAACGATGGCCTGGAGGTGACACATGTCACATGCCAAAACATTTACTTCTCATGATGACACTGGTGCTCTGTGGTGACCACGGAGGCCATATGTTCCAGATGGTTCCACAACAAGCTGCCAAGGCCTCCATCATCCTGGATCCCTGAGTGACTCCATGGAGCAGAATCCCCACTGACCTTGCTGGAGGGACCTTCCTTCCTTGAGGAAGAGACGTACCTTGGCAGGCAAAGTCACTGAGATGGCAGGGTTAACACGTTATCACAGCAAAACTCTCACTATCTTGGCTAAAACAGCTCTTCGAGACGGAAGAAAATTACAGCATATTCGATTTCCTCTTTCATCTCTTATCCTTTTAAGAAATATAAAAGCTGTTAAGAATCTTCTGATGCTCCTGATAATACATCCGTGCATCAGAACTCCCACCTCTCCGGTGGGACTCGGCTCTGCCTGAGGACTTCCCCACCCCCACCCCAAGCAGAGTGTGTTCCCATGACAGTCTCATCATACCTCTGTTAGAGCACTTAGCACATTGTATTGAAGTGGTTTGTGTACGTCTGTCTCTCCCGCTAGACTGTAAGTGTCAGAAGCCTCTCTATTCCCTTTTTAAGAATAAGGGGAAAAAATACCAAACGAAGGACAAACGCAGATAAAAGGCAGCTGCACTGAGTCTCTTCTCCACTTTTATCTGGTGGTGTTGCAGTTGAAACTCTTTTGATTGCAGGTAACAAAAACCTTATCTTGCTGCTTTTTAAAAAAATATTTATTTATGTATTTGAAAGGCAGAGTTATAGAGAGGGACAGAGAGAAAGAGATCTTCCATCTGCTGGTTCACTCCCCAAATGTTGCAATGCCAAGGGCAGGGCCAGTGTTGAGCCAGGAGCCTGGAACTCCATCTGGGTCTCCCATGTGGGTGGCAGGTGCTCAAGTATTTGGACCATCTTCTGCTGCTTTCCCAGGTGCATTAGCAGGGAGCTGGATTGGAAGTGCAGCAGCCAGGACTTGAACTGGTGCTCATATGGGATGCTGGTGTTGCAGGCAGTGGCCCAACCTGCTGTGTCACATGCTGGCCCCATATCTTGCTGGTTTAAAGGTGGGGGATGTACTGGAAGAAGGCAAGGATATAGCAGTTGTTATGATGCAAGAGAAAGGTGAACAGGTGACACAAGGAACTGCAGGAGCCAGGACAGGACTTCCCCCCATGCTGTGTCACTGCCTGGCACAGCTTTCTACTTCCAGACTTTGGATCTAGCACTAGAAGTTTTCAGGAGAGTGAGTCTGACCGGCTCAGTTTGGGTCAAGTGTTTGCCTCTGACCCAATTCACTGGTGGCTCCAGGACACATGCAGTAGAAATTCAGAGACAGGAGTCTGAGTAGATGGGCAATTCTCCGAGAGTAGCAGCTGGCAAATCCTCTCTTGGCTGCTTGTGTCAGATAACATCTTGTGTAACCTTTGGGAAAAGCATCTATTTGCTTCACAGCTCTGTGGACTCTGTTGACTTAATGCTTCTGGTGGATTCCAATCAAGCACCCTTCCTGGAGCCTGCCTTAAATGTCCCAAATCACCCCAAATCTCTGCAGAAATTCCTGGACACACAGTCTCTTTGTGGATCCCAACATACCCCCCCAGTCATTTGCATAATCTCGTTTGCCTCTAGCTGGCAACTCTGCTGCCCCCAGTCATTTTCTCCTTTAATGGTTCTCAAGGCACAGGGCTGCACTGTGGCTTTATCAGTCTCATCTGAGGCTGGCTGCTCAGTCAAGCTTGACTGTGAGCTGGGAACTGACAATGAGTTTCGCCATATGAAGCCCAGAGAGAATGCTTATTGAACTAAACTGAAATGCGTTATTTAAAAAAAAAAAAAAAAAAAACCTAGACGGTGTTTTCTTGTACCAGTTTTTCCTAGAATAGAAAGCCAGAAGCCAATTGGAGTCCTTTGGAGAAGAGCATGGGGCATCAAATTTGGAATCAGATCACTCCTGGTCCTGACCATTTATTCCCATTCATTCATTCAGCAAACATTTCTGGGTGCTTATTCTGCTAAGCCCTTACTGTTTTTTTTTTTTTTTTGTCCTTTTAAAGTTTATTTATTTTAGAGTCACAGAGAGAGAGAGAGAGAGAGTCACACACACACACACATTGGGGGGTGGGGGGGATGAATCTTTCTTTTGCTGGTTCATTCCCAAAATGGCTGCAATAACTGGGGCTGGGCCAGGCTGAAGCCAGGTGCCTGGAAGTGCATCCCACATGGGTGGCAGGGACCCAAGCACTTGGGCCGTCTTTTGCTGCTTTCCTAGGCACATTAACAGGGAGCTAGATTGGAAGGGGAGCAGCTGGCATTTGAACAGGCACCCATATGGGATGCTGACGTTGCAAGCAGTGGCTTAACCTGCTGTGCCACAGTGCCAGCCCCCTGCCAAAGTCTTTCTTGGGTCAGGGATGTTAAGATGAAAAAGATCTTGTCTTGTCAATAATTCAAGTGTAGTTGAGTCTAGGGTGAGATGCAGACATTTAAGTCTCAGGTGATAAAACAGGCAATGCAGTCTGATTTTAAAGTATAGGTTGTGGAGAGACCTCAGTTCGAGTCCGACCTCCACAACTTCCTAGCTCATACCTTGCACAAGCCTGACCTCTCTGAATCCCAGTTGCCTCGTGACAGAAGAAGGTGAAAGTAATATTAGCTTTGCAGTGTTGTTGTGGGTCTTACATATAATCTGTAAAGCATGTGGCCTATAATAGGTTTTATTTGTATCATGATAAAATTCAAGTCATTTATGTGATTATGATCTTTGCATAATTTCTAGGACCTACAACAGTGCCTGGCACATAGTAAGTCCTTAAGAAGTATTTTTTGAGGACTGGTGTTGTAGTGTAGCAGGCAAAGCTGCTGCCTCCAATGCCAGCATCCCAAATGGGCGCTGGTTCGAGTCCCAGCTGCTCCACTTCCAATCCAGCTCCCTGCTAATGATCTGGGAAAAGCAGAAGATGGCCCCCATGCTTGGGCCCCTGCTCAAGACTCGGAAGAAGCTCCTGGCTCCTAGCTTCAGCCTGGCCCAGCCCCAGCCATTGAAGCCATCTAGGAATGAACCAGCAGACAAAAGATTTCTCTCTCTCTGTTTCTCCCCCTCTCTTTCCATAACTCTGACTTTCAAATAAATAAGTAAATATTTTTTAAAAAAAGAAATGTTTTTTGGATGGATGAGTAAATGATCATTTCTTGGGTGCTTACAGCATGGTAGGCATTCATGTGTGTCTGTAAAATGACTTCATTTAGAGAAAGATGGGGTAATAGGGAAGATGCTCATTGTTGGTGTCATACATGCTTGTGTTTCAAATCTTGGTATGCCTTAGGCTCTGTCTCAGATCTGGGTCCTAGAAGCAGAACCCTAGTTCTTGTGCAAGTGGTCAGACTACTCTCAGGGGAAACCTGAATGGCCGAGGGAAGAGGGAAGAAGCAGAGTGAGAAGCAAGCAAACATGTGGTGGCTTCTGCTGTTTCCACCTGGCCTCAGCCCAATCCCACAGGGAACTCTGGAGTGAGAAGCACACCACAGCACTCTGGAAGGAAGGAGGCAGCATCGCTATCCCCCATATCACTCATCCCCTGGCTTCCGGAGGCCCTGGGCAGGGGAGTTGTCATCGTCCAGCATCCCTAGGCAGGGGGACTCCCCTGGAGAGAACCTAGGTGTGCACCCACAGCTGTCAATACCAGAAGCGTGATGCTGCAAGGAGACCTGGGTGGAAATCAGGGGCATGCACGGATGAGCAGGTCTGATCTGAAGATCCAAAATGCTTCAAAGTCCAGAAGCTTGTGAGGGCTGGAATAATGCCGCAAGTGGAAAATTCCACACCTGTGGTCAAAACACAGGCACAGGGACGGGCATTTGGCCCAGTGGTTGAGACTCCTGTTAGGAGGCCAGAGGCCCATGGCAGGGTACCCGGGCTCCATATCTGGCTCTGGCTCCAGCTTCCTGCTAATGCGGATCCTGAGAGGGATGGACCAAATAACTTGAGTTCCTGACACTCTTGTGGGAGAACTGGATTAAGTTTCCAGCTCCTGGATTTGGCTTGGCCTGTCACTGGCTGTTACACGCATTTGAAGGATGAACCAGCAGCTGGGAGGGTTTTATTCCTTTCTCTCTCTCAAATAAATAAATAAATAGAATACAAATTTTAAATGCAGGCACACTAACCATATTGCTTAAAATTACCTTCAGGCTATGAGTACAAGATGTACATGACATATAAGTGAATTTTGTGTTAAGGTTTGGCTCCCATCTACAAGATATCTCATTAGGGATATGCAAATATTCCAAAATCTGAAAAAAAATCTGAAATCCAAAACAATTCTGGTTCCAGGCATTTTGCATAAGGGATACTCCACTTATACTACAGGCTTGTAAGTGTTCTCATTAAAATAACACTACCCTGTAATTTACAACAATGCAAAGCAGCCCAGGCGTCCAGAGCTTAACTGAGTGAAAAGTGAATCCCAACTACTCAGATATTCATAAATGAATTACAGTTATCAAGCAATGAAATTACACGTGCTAGGACATGAAATACAGATGATCCTCGAACCCATCGTAAGTTGAAACTATCGTAAGTAGGAAGAGTCATTTAATACACCTGATTTGACAAACATCAGGGCTTAGCAACACAGCACACTCTAGGTCAAGCTGAAAAATTGTGAGTCCAACCATCGTAAGTCAGGGACCATCAAGAAATGCTTTGCGTGCCCTCTCTCATATACTGTTCATAACCTACAGGATATGTAACTTTATTTTCCTAAAATTAAAGCGAGGAGGCAAATCCTAGGAGGGGTAACATAATTAGCCCCAAATTTCACTAGCACTGGTCGTAGCATGGCCAGGGTTTGAAATCAGTGATCCCACACTCCACAATCGAAGAATCTTAACCACAACTCTAGGAAAACGTCCTGAGATACTACTGTTCATTTCTTTCTGCACAAATTTCTCTTTCCCTTCCCCAGTTTCCTGCCTTCTCTTCAAGCAGGCAGTAGTCCCTGAGAGTCTCTCCTAGGGGACAATTCTAGTAGCGTGGAAATCAGAAACGAGAGCTTCCCCCCTCAAAGCTTATGCCTTCAGGGAAAAAAAAGCCAAGAACACCAAATATATTGGCTTGAAGAAATGGGGAGATGACATTTCTGCCACTAGAACCAGGGTCTTTAGACTGGAAGAGGGAGGGAAGAATGAGCAGTGTGTGTCAAGACAGAGGGAGATAGAGAAAGAGACAGACAGAGACAAAGGGAGATGGAGGGAGGGAGGGAGAGACAGAGAGATGGATGGAGCTGGAGTGAGAGACAAAGAGAGAGAGAAAGGATGATAAAGAGAAGGAATGACAGAGAGATAGGGAGAGACCAGAAAACTGAAAGTGGGCAAGAGCAAGACAGCAAGCAAGTCTTTTGGATCCTGAACAGCAGTGACCTGACCCTCACACAGCAGCACCCTGGGAGATATCACAGAACCCCAGAGCAGAAAGACCGTGTGGTCCCTTACATGCAAGGGACCACCAGGAAGGCTCACAAAACAGCCTCACTCTCCACACGTTACAAAGAAGCACAGAAAGCAATTGGTGGAAAGAAGCCACACAACAGCTGCATTAGTGGCAACCTGTGTATGTGGATGACTGAGAGCCAACCTCCGTCTTTCTTTGGATGAAATAGAGATGGATGTGACGTGACCCTGGAAGAACCAGAGTGAACATTTTCTGTAGATCAGAGGGACAGAGGGCTTGCATCAAATAATCAAGTTGAGCCAGAATGGAAAGAGAGGAATACTTATTGCACATCTGAGTCTGAGGTTTGAAGTGTGGTCCTCGGGGATTGCAGTGAGAGTACCCTGGGTCACATTGTAAAAAGAGAACTTTTGCATCCTGAGGTCAGCATTGCTGGTCCTTGAAAGAGAAATTTTCCTTTCTTTTCTGGTTGCTCCACTCCCTTTCCCTACCAGCTGATGGAAGGAATCGGAACTTGAAGTCTAGGTAAACTGAAGCTAGGACCCTGATGGGGCTACAGTCTCAGTGAAGGAAGACTAGAAAAGTCGTACTCATCGGTTCAGGGAAGGAAACTGGGGAATTTGTCACTGATAAGAGCTCTGGGTTAGAGAATTACAAAACAGTTCCTCTATGAGGAACCCAAATGCCAAGTCTGGGCCACGTGGGGACCATGAACATCAAATCTACACTGCTGCTAAGTGCAAGGATAGCTGACATGATCAATTAACATACACTTGCTCTAGACTGGCCCCCTGTAAACACACCTACACAACCATCCCATAGTAACATTACTGTACCCCGAGGCTGCGTGGGACTCCCATGGTATAAATGATCCTCACCTACACAACCATTCCGTAATAACATTACTGTACCCCGAGGCTGTGTGGGACTCCCATGGTATAAATGATCCTTACCAGGATTTAGCTGTCATTCAAAAACTGCAAACCGTGGGAAGAAATGATCAACCATGAAGAAGAGTCAGCAGGTGCCACCGGGTCATGATTAGTCCCAGAAGCTCCAGGTAACAGAATAATCTGAAAGAGACTAGAAAATACATTGGTTTGAAAACTTTAAAGGGATAGAAGAAAAACCAGAGAGAATCTTGAAAGAACAAGATAATAGGGAAATAATAACAAACTCGAGAAAGGATAAAACAGAAAGCCTGCCAACAAAAAGACATATAGTCCCAGAAAAAAAAATCTCAACTGTGTTTTACAGCAGATTAAAAAGAACTAAAAAGAGAATTGCCGGAGACATGAGATCGAGCTGAGAATACGAGAATATTGCCCAGGATAAAGGTCACAAAGAAGACGTAGACCAAGGGAATACAAGATACAGGAAAAAGGATGTAGAGGAGTTTTGGAAGGAAAAAACAGAGAGAATGGGAAATGGGTAATGTTCAGTGAGAATTTCCAGGATTCTGGAAGCATACTACTAGGTTCTGAATGAGATAAATAAGAATAAATCCCCACCTGGATACATGACAGTGAAACTGAAAAAACAATCAAGACAAGGACACTCTTTTTTTTTTTTTTTAAAGATTTATTTATTTATTTGAAAGTCAGAGTTACACACACACACACACATACACACACACACACACACACACACAGAGAGAGAGAGAGAGAGAGAGAGAGAGAGGCCTTCCATCTGCCGGTTCACTCCCCAATTGGCCGCAACAGTTGGAGCTGTGCCAATCCGAAGGCAGGAGCCAGGAGCTTCTTCCAGGTCTCCCACATGGGTGCAGGGGCCCAAGGACTTGGGCCATCTTCCACTGCTTTCCCAGGCCATAGCAGAGAGCTGGATCAGAAGTGGAGCAGCCAGGACTTGAACCAGTGCCCATATGGGATACAGCACTGCAGATGATGGCTTTACCCACTATGCCACGGTACCAGCCCTGACAAGGACACTCTTAAAAGCTACCAGAGATAAAGGGAAACACAGATTGGCAACCACAGAGAAGCTCAGAACAATGGAACAGGGCCTTCATGATCCTGAACAAGAGTTCTGTCCGTCTAGAATCCTTTACCTGGTTTAAAGATTCAGAATGAAGGCAACAACAAGACATCTTTAGAGGGAAACGATGGAGAGCATTTAGCGAGCCCAGCAGTGTATTTCTGTTAAAAAAAAAAAAAGCATTAAATACAGAATGAAGGATTAGGGAGCCCCAGACTCTCAGAAAGCATTTCTCTTTAGTAACTAATTTTGGGAGAGGAAATAAGAGCAAGGTGGAGGCCGGCGCTGCGGCTCAGTAGGCTAATCCTCCGCCTTGTGGCGCCAGCACACCGGGTTCTAGTCCCGGTCGGGGTGCCGGATTCTGTCCCAGTTGCCCCTCTTCCAGGCCAGCTCTCTGCTGTGGCCAGGGAGTGCAGTGGAGGATGGCCCAAGTCCTTGGGCCCTGCACCCCATGGGAGATCAGGAGAAGCACCTGGCTCCTGCCATCGGATCAGCGCAGTGCGCCGGCCGCAGCGCACTGGCCATGTTGACCATTGGAGGGTGAACCAACAGCAAAGGAAGACCTTTCTCTCTGTCTCTCTCACTGTCCACTCTGCCTGTCAAAAAAAAAAAAAAAAAAAGAGCAAGGTGGAAACAAAATAACCAAACTACACACATCAATGGATGCGGAGAAAAGGATCCAGAGTTAAAGCTTTCTAAGGCCCTTGAGTGTTCTACAGGAAGAGAGAAACTGATTAACCATGGAGATTGCACATGTATACTAAAAACTGAAGGGAAATGACTAAAAGAATAGGGAATGAAAACTACATAAAATACAATAAAAAATCACAAGGTAAGATGGTCAAAATAAATCCAAATGTGCAAGCAATCACAATAAATGTAGGGGAACATTACCCTAATTAAAACTCAGGGGCTCACTAGGCTCATCCTCCGCCTGTGCCGCTGGCACCCCAGGTTCTGGTCCCGGTTGGGGCACTGGTTCTGTCCCGGTTGCCCCTCTTCCAGTCCAGCTCTCTGCTGTGACCCGGGAGTGCAGTGGAGGATGGCCCAAGTGCTTGGGCCCTGCACCCGCATGGGAGACCAGGAGGAAGCACCTGGCTCCTGGCTTTGGATTGATGCAGCGTGTTGGCCGCAATGCACCAGCCATGGCGGCCACTTGGCAGGGTGAACCAACAGAAAAAGAAAGACCTTTCTCTCTCTCGCTCTCTTTCTCTCTCACTCTCTAACTCTGCCTGTTAAAAAAAAAAAAAACAGGGACTCTTGAATTGGATAAAACAATATGAATGCATCTAATATACTCTTTATTAGAAATGTACCTAAAATAATTTTTTAAAGTAATAGGATGGAACAAGAGATTCCAGAAAAATGCCAACCGAAATATTAATTTACTAATATTAGCATCAGATAAAATACTATTTAAGACCAAAAAAAGCATAAATAGAGATTTAAAATGATCATTATGTAACTATTAAGGGTAAAATTCATCAGCTATGCTCAATTAGCAGCACAGCTTCAAAACATTGAAAGCTAAGATGACAGGGTTGCCAGAAGAATTTGACAAAACTATAGTCATAAAAGGAGACTTTATTTAATTTACTTTGGTGTAAATGAGAAAGAGTGAGCATGAGAGCGCTCTCATTCTCTGCTTCACTCCCCAAAGGACTGCAATGGCTACCTCTGAGCCAAGGCAGAAGTCTCCTGCGGGGTGGCAAGAACACAGCCACTAGGACCATCGCCCCTGTTTTCCAGGGTGTGCTGGATGGAGCAGGAGCGGCCGTGGGAATTGACCCCAGATCTCTGACAGGGGAGGCAGGACACCCACCCTTACAGACAGAGGTTGTAATGAACATTCTTCAGAAACTGACGACTTGAGGAAATGAAAAATAAGTGAGGGTATTGAAGTTTTGAACATCCCAATCAATAAGCTTGGTCTAACGCACATGGTAAGGATATCAAGCCTAACATTAGAATATAGTCTTGTTAAACACACATAAAATATTTATTAAAATTTCCCAAGGCTACAGAGCAAGTCTTAACAAACACCAAAGGTTCAATATCATACAGATGACTTCTTTAATAATGCAGTGAGACTGGAAAAGAAGGGAAGAAAGGCACTCAGACACTTTTCCTACTACACTTGTCTAACACAATTCACCTGCCACAAAAGAGATCTGGAGATAAGACAATTTTTAGACATGAACAACAACAAATAATATCACCTGTTAAAACATGTGGATGCTAACTCAGGGTTCTTACTGAAGAGTAGAGTCTCAGTAGAAACAGGGGAAATGCAAATTGAAATAGCAGGGCCAGCATTGTGGTATAACTGGTAAAGCCACTGCCTGTGATGCCAGCATCCGAATGGGCCCCTGTCACACCCATGTCGGAGACCCAGAAGACCCCAGCACCCACGTGGGAGACCCAGAAGAAGCTCCTGGCTCCTGGTTTCGTCCTGGCCTAGTCCTGGCTATTGCAGCCATCTGGGGGAGTGAGCCAGTGGATGGAAAACCTCCCTCTCCCTCTTTTTCTCTCTCTTCCAGCCCTCTCTCCCTCTCTTTCTGTAACTCTGTCAAATAAATAAATAAATATTTTTAAAAAAACTGGAATAGCAAGGAGATCCTTTGAGGCCTATAGTATGGCACAACTTTTGAAAGTCTGAGAATGTCAATCATCAACAAGGATGTGAGCTGACAGGAACCCCAACATTGCCACTGATAGGGTAAACAGAACCCTTCTTCTTTCTAAAAGAAAGACTTATTAGTTTGAAAGGCGGAATGACAGAGTGAGAGGGCAAGACAGAGAGGTCTTCCATCTGCTGGTTCACTCCCCAAATGCCTGCAACAGTCAGGTCTGGGCCAGGCTGAAGCCAAAAGCCAGGAACTCCTTATGGGTCTTCCACATAGGTGGCAGGGACCCAAGCATTTTGGCCATCTTCTGTTGCCTTCCCAGGCACTTTAGCAGGAAACTGGATCAGAAACAGAGCAGCCAGAACTGAAACTGACACTCTGCTATTGGTTGCTGTCATGGCAAGCTGTGGCTTATCTGGCTGTGCCCCAACAGAACAGTTCCAGGCATGGCCTGTGAGCGTCCAGAAAGCACAAACATGCTCTTCTACTCATTAAGTCATCTCTAGGCATATCCCCTGGACTGGCCACCCCGATCAGTGGTTGTGAAGCTAAGAGGAACCTCAACAGCTTTAGAAGTGTAAAAAAAAAGACAAAATGACCAAAATGCATTACACATAGCAAGATTAGGAATTAGTTTTGCAAAATTGTGCATGTGTTTGTGTGTGTGTGTGTGTTGGTGGCAGTATAAGCAAACTATTTCTGGGGAATGCTATGAAGAAGAATTGGATAGACAAAGCCCTAGAGAAACTCCTGAGTTTGCACACAGAGATAGCAGTAAGCAAGGTGTTCATCTGAACGCCTTCTCAAAGCAGGAGAAAGGGAAAGTTGCATTTATTCACTCAGTGGAATACTACCCTACAGCTAAAATAACCTAGATTTACCTGGATCAACATTGAGAAATCTCAAAATCATAATGTTGAAGACAGCGATAGCCTGTGGCATTTCTCTAAATTTTAAAGATGCATATATAGGCAGCAAAAAGGATCCCTGCCAACTTCAGGATTGGTGTTTATAGCTAGGGAGGAGGGTAGGGAGGAGGGTTGGGAGGAGACTCAGATGGACTGGAACACCTGGGGGCGGTGCCTTTCGCTCTACCTGTAACATTCTGTATGGGAGCCAATCCGGAGCAAACACGGGAAAACGCGCACACCTGTACAATGCGGGTGCTGGGCACATAGGTGGCTGGTATCTTATGTACTGTGTGTCTGAAACTGTTCCTAAATAAAAAAAATGTAAACGATACAATAAAAACACTGGCAATGTATTCTCCACCCAGTAGAGGCTCCTGTGCCACATTGGTGTGTACTTGACTGGAAGGAAAGCTCTCTGGCATTTAAGCTTGAGGCCCGGGAGACAGAATGTAAATTTATATCACACACTCCAACGAAATCAATAGAGGTAATTTCCTGATTCAAGCCCATAGATGTGCATAGAACCATCCAGATCTACAGAGAACTATACACATAGAGTGGGAGCTCAGGGGGCGATTTAGGGCCTGAATTATTCAGTATCCGTCTCGTGTCCCTGTCACGTTGGCTTTCAGTTGGGACACAGTGGAGAAGCATGAAGTCGGCATCTCAGCTCAGATGCTCTGACAATAACAGACCCGTGATGAATGATAATTGTGTTTTCTCTACATCAGTGTATGGAAATCTGTTTATAGATCTGGATTACAAATTCTGGAAGCTTTATATGTTTAATGATTTTTCACCGACCTTAAAGGGCCCTGTACTATTTCAACCATGACTCTGCCTCAGTTCTGGGCATTGTTGAATTAACTCTGATTTAGCCCTGTGGAATTAACTTTGGTGATAAAGAAAAACTTGAAATGCCACTTCTCCCACCCCCACGTTCCTTGCGTGATTGAGAAAACAGGTAGGAAAAGGAAAAGGCAGGCATCAGGGACAGTCTTCAGCCCGTGGCTGTTTCCCGTCTCCAGGCTTATAGGAGCTTAGTCATTCCAAATTTCATAACAGAAGTCCCTGTTGGGTGGAGGGCAGTCCATTAGGTCTCATTTGTGCCTCTCGAAAACAGAAGCCACTGGCCATGAAGTTCAGGTCTAACAGGATTAAAACATACAGCAGTCGGGCGATGGCTACAAAATCAAAAGCTACTGAGTGACACACACATTCTAAAAAGAAAATTGAATTAGCAGTGACATTTTTTGGCCTGAGGCCTTTTTTTTTTTTTTTTTTTGGACTGTGGAAATAAAGATAAACTTTGATCTATTCTACTCAGAACCTGACAAAACATCAAGGGCAGAATATTGCCTCTAATCTGATTTGTTATATCCAGGCTGCAACCCTTTGGTTCTTCTGTGTCTTCGGGATGGGCACTCTTTGCATCGACGAGGGGACTTTTTATGCTCGGCTACAACAATCCCAATAGGGAAGTCCTGCCTGGTACTCGCGAGAAGTCCCGATTGTACTGGATGCTGAGGCTTGTTTGATTCACAAGGTTTGGGAGGTCCTCCTTGGGGTGGAAAAGCCATAACTAGTAGAAGTGAAGTAGAAACACAGAGCAGGGAAATGAGAGTCCAGTGAATATGGAGTTACAAAACTTATAACAAGTACAAACTTTTTTGTTCTTAAATCAAAAGGCTTCTTTATTTTCTCAGGAGAAAGAAAATGAACCAAAGCGGACCTGCCATGAGACACAATCTAAAAATGCCCTTTACCTTTTAAAGATAAAGAAACGATACAGCAAGTACGCAAGCAAGAGCATACATAGTTATCTTCAAAGACAAGCACAGGAGTGGACGATGGAGCGCAGTGGCATCAGCGGCTGCTTGCGACGCCTGTGTTCCACTTCAGAGCGCCTGCTTTGAGTCCCAGCTCCTCTGCTTCCAAACAAGCTTCCTGCTAATGCTCTCGAGAAGCAGCAGTTGATGACTAGAGTACCTGAGTCCCTGCCAACTGCCTAAGAGACCCAGATGGAGCTCCAGGCTTCTGGCTTCAGCAGCCTGGCCCAACTCTGGCAGTCATGGGCATCTAAGCAGTGAATCAGTGGAAGGAAGATCTCTCTCTCTCTCTCTCTCTCTCTCTCTCTCTCTGTAACTCTGCCTTCTAAATAAATGCTTTACAAACAAATACAAAAGGAGAACAAGACAAAATACACCCTTTAGAAAAGGATCAGGGTGGGCTCAGATGTTTCCACATCAGCAGGAAACACCATCAAAGACTTGAGGGATACCTGCACAACTCTGAGAAAAGAAGGTGGTAACTCAGTACACATCCTGGTTGGTATTCAGATACAAGGGAAATGGAAAAGCATCTCAGAGCTCCTGGCAGAGGGGACAGGATTGCAAGGATCCTCAAGTGAAAAGACCTTGGCAGGTAGTACACTGAAGCCTGCACTAAGAGCCTGGAAATTTTTTCCTGCAAGTTTTAAGCAAAGGAGTGATACGAGTCAATGGATCTTTAAAAACTCCTCATGTAGTTTGCTAGGTGAAAAACAGACTAAAGGGCTAAGAGCGGGAGTGGGTAGGAGTGAGGAGGATTTTGCCTGCATCAGGAAGAAGTGACAGGTCTAGCCTGGTACAGTCAAGGACGTGGATGAATTTGAGATATTCTCCATAGGAAGACACAATGATGTGCTGACAACTTGCCTTGAGGGTAGGGTAGGGAAGGAGAGGATTCCAAGAAGGCTATAGGCTCCTGGCTTCATGCTCCAGTTTCCTGGAATGAGAGACTGTTGGGGGCACAAATTTAGGGCTTATTTTGAACCTGCGAAGTTTGGGAGACTTCCCACTGCGAGGCCAAGGACTCAGTTGTGTGTGCAAGTCTGGGACCATGAAGAATGCTCTCAGCCCTGAACTTCTCTGTGCCTCCCCTCCCGGTTCCTCGTGCCTGGCCGTCTCTCAAACCTTCCATCGACCTCTGAAGCTCCCGTCCTGTGGTCCATGAACGCCCTCTATCCTGACGTCCTCTGCTTCCAGCCCCGCTCACCCTCCTTCGGTCCTGCTTGTCCTGATAAATGGCACGTCAGCAAGAGAACCCTTGGGCTTCCTCCAGAGCCCTTCCCGCGTCCAGTAACAACACCTCCAGCCTTTCAGTGACTGAAGTGCAAAATCCTGACGTTATCACTGACCTCTTTCTTTAACACTTCACACTCAACTCTCCAAAAAACCCACTGGCTTCTCATACAACCCAGTAAAAAACCAAAGATCTTACGACAACCCAGAATGCCCTGCGTCACCTGGACCCTCTGATCTTGTCTCCTGCTGCCTTCAACCTCACTCCCTTTGTTTCCACCACATTGGCCTCCTCGCTGTTCCTCAGAGATTTCCAAGCTGAAACTCTGCTCCACCCACTCACATGGATTCCCCATTTCCTTCGTGTCCTTCAAACATCACGGCATCAGGGAGGCATGCCCTAACCCCATATAAAGTACCATCCTTCTCCTCCTTACCACATCTGGCATGTTTCCTGTTTGCTTGTTTCTCTCTCAACCCCATGAGGCCGCTGTCTTTATTTTGTTCACCAACGTACCTGGGTAATCTAGAACAGTACCCGGCTATAGTAGATGCTCAATCAGTATTGTTGCTGAAGACTAGAGGCCCAACAACCTGGAATGTAGCCTCAATTACAACCTCATGTGACCTCTCTGAGATAGATCTTTCTTAGCTGTGGGGTGGGGACATTAATACCCGCCCTGCTCAGCTCGCAGAGCTGCTATGAAGATCAAATGCCTTACTGTGCCCCATGGTTCAGCTGTTAGACAGAAAGATTCTGTCATTCTCATAGGCCACAGTTCCATGCCAAAAATGCAACACAGAATATGTGCAACTCAATAAAGGGATGTTTGATAATTTCACATATAACTTCTAGAGGAAAAAGAGGCAAAAAGAAATGAAGACCCTCAAGAAACTATTGTGTTCTTACAGGAAATTCTCTGGCAAGTTCTCATCTTAAAGGGGCAACTCATAAAAGGAAAGAAGGGCACAAAACCAAAGATAAATACGAAAGAGTGGCCGGCGCCATGGCTCACTTGGTTAATCCTCCACCTGCACGCTGTCACCCCATATGGGCGCCAGGTTCTAGTCCCGGTTGCTCCTCTTCCAGTCCAGCTCTCTGCTGTGGCCTGGGAAGGCAGTGGAGGATGGCCCAAGTGCTTGGGCCCATGCCCCCACATGGGAGACCAGGAAGAAGCTCCTGGTTCCTGGTTTCAGATTGGTGTAGCTCTGGCCGTAGTGGCCATTTGGGGGGGTGAACCAATGGAAGGAAGACCTTTCTCTCTCTTTCTCTCACTGTCTAACTCTGTCAAATAAATTTAAAAAAATACAAAAGAGTGATAAACAGGGACGAGGATGGTTTTAGTGAGACTGTGGCAAAAAAAAAAAAAGAGCTAGGCTTGCAAAAATGTTAAGGATGAGAAAAATTGATTTGGGGCACATTGGAAGCAAGAAGATAAATGACAGGATTGTGCCAACAGATGACAGATTAAAAGAAGAACTCAGATTTCAGTTTGTTTCCAACAAAGAAAATGGTCTTCATATTTGAAATAAGAAATCCTTCAAAATGGAATTTAAAGAGCAAGGGAGAACTAAAGAGACACATTGAATTCTGCTTCATTAGATGAAGTTGCACCCCTAGACCCAATGTAGCTGTCAACCAAATCCCTCACTTCATTTCTTGAATCTTGTCTTCTCTCTTAAGCTTGGCTCCAGGAAGGTTACCATCTCATTCTGGGCATACCTAGCTCTCCGCTCGGCCTGATGCAAGGCGTGACAGGCGTCACACCAGCCAGGATTTGTTAGAACTCTTCGGTAGAGGAGGTTTCTTTATCCACCACCAGACTAGAAGGGACATGAGAGAGTGCACACATGAACGCTTGATGTGTGGGGGGGTGGGGGGTGGGGGTGGGGTGTGTGTTTGGGGAGAGTAAGGGTTTATTTCTCCCTTGCTGCCAAAAAAGTACAACATGGACACGTTTTTGGATTTTCCAGCTTCCTGTCAAACACCTCAGGACCAGCTGGTTACACCTCACTTTCTCTTCTGGGAGCCCTACAACATGTTCCTGAGATGCAAGAGGTCCAGGAAAGATTGTTGGAGACATGCCCCAAAGAACATTCGCTTGTTAAACAAAGTGAGGCCCCTGCACCACTGAGTTTGGATAGCAGTACTGAGCATGAGATCACAGATGGTCTAATGCAATGTGGGCAAATAAAGCCTTTATCAGGATCTTGACATCCTAACCCTGCATCAAAATCTCTGGATGCTCCCTCCATTCTCTGCGTAGCCACTAGTAAATATTTTTCAGAACTCTATTATTGTTAGAAAGTGATTTCCAAAGAACTTGAAAATGGCTCATACCCATGGTTAATCTTCTAAATTCTTTCTTCTGAAACCCATTGCCTGCCCTCTTCTCCACCCATCTTTCTTTAGCATGCCCTTCCTGACTGCTCTTTTTTTATAAGGCAAATTCATAATTTTCTCATTATCTCAATTATAGACTGGACTGACCCTGACTGTTGTACTGGGTGTGGATTGGCCACTGGATTTCCACGTGGTCATCCTACTGTTGGGATCCAACTCTATTCTCTATGGTACACCCATTTTCGAAGTTCATAGAAATGGGTTTCCATATTTATTTTTGTTCTTTGCTCTTTTTTTTAAAGATTTATTTATTTATTTGAAAGTCAGAGTTACAGAGAGAGAGGAGAGGTAGAGAGAGAAAGAGAGAGAGAGAGAGAGAGAGAGAGGTCTTCCATCCAATGGCTCCCCAATTGGCCGCAACGGCCGGAGCTGCGCCAATCTGAAGCCAGGAGCCAGGAGCTTCCTCTGGGTGTCCCATGTGGGTGCAGTGGCCCAAGGACTTGGGCCATCTCCTACTGCTTTCCCAGGCCACAGCAGAGAGCTGGATCGGAAAAGGAGCAGCCAGGACTAGAACTAGAGCCCATATGGATGTCAGCGCTCCAGGCCAGGGCGTTAACCCACTACTGTACCACAGTGCCGCCCCCGCTCTTATTCTTAAAAATTGTTTGATGCCTTTTCTTTCTAGAGACTACCAACTTCACCTCAGCAGGAGGCTGGGCCTGCCTCTCACAAGGAGACTTCTCAGACACTGCCTGTCTATCTGCCTGGGCTCCAGAGCACGGCTCCTCGGAGGTCTCTCTTCCACCGTATTTCATCATTGCTTTCCTCAGTGGCAACAACCATTTACTCACACCATGAGCACAGCAGGTCATCCTCTTGGGAAACCAGAACTTGCTACCTGGACCTGGGGAGTCAGGCTTCCCTCTCTTTCCATACTTTTCCTTCTAGAAGGAGAATCTACTCTAGATTGGGTACTGCCGGCTCTGCCTACTCGATCTTGCTGTGAATTCTCTGTTCTTCTTGAACTGCCTTGAACCATAATCACTCTAAAACATATGAACATGGGATTCCCAAATAACTGTCAGTGAGCGATAGACTTTTTGAGGGGTAGATCCTGAGGCTCTTTAATCTTTACAACCTGGGACAGTGAGCAGCCACAGTATTTATAGGAAGAAGATCCAGGAGGCTATAAAAAGATGCGAATTGTTTTTTCCAAAGGAAAAAAAGGCAAATTCCAAGAAGTAAAAGAGTGTTAAATAGCAAACCCCTCAAAAAGTGTTTTGCAAGCACTTGGAAAAGAATCACATGTTTCCTAAGTAAATCATATGAAATGGACCTGATTTCCTGACTGAGGGCATCAGTCTCAGGGATATGATGTAGAAGTTGTGGGTCTCAATTGTTTTCACTATATAATGTGTCTTTTTTATTGTGGCAAAACATCCATAACAGCATTTACTATTGTATACATTTAAATGCACATTTCAATGGCTCTAAGTACACTCACATTGTGTGCAAGCATCACCGTCCATCTCCAACACTTTCCATCCTCCCCTGTCGAAACTCTTAACTCTCCTTTCCTCATCATTCCCAGCCCCCGGGACCACAATACTACCTTCTGTGTCTATGAACTTGGCTACCCTAGGTACTCCATAAAAGAAGATTCCTCCACTATGTGTCCTTGTGTGACTGGCTTATTGCAGCATTTGTCAGAATGTCCTTCCTTCCTTTTTAAGGCTGAACAACAGCACATCTCAATTTTTTATTTCCATGCTGTTCGGTGGTTCAACAACAGGAACGCAGACACTGATGGGACACTGAAACATCCCTGAATCCACGTCCCCTGGGCGAGGCTGTCTCAAAAATTTTCACAAGACACCTGTCCAGTCTCCTCCCTGAGCATTCCTAACAATGACCCACCTGATGACCCAGAAGGGCTGCCAAGCTAGTAACTTGTGAATGACACAAAATTGGGCACACTAGCTCTTCTGTCGAATGATGAATATGATGCGAAGTATGTAGTGTACTAAAATGACACACTGGAAGCAGGGAGATGAAGTGGAAGAGCAGTAAATGTGATACCCTAAAATTAGGTCGAGGTGCACATGCACACACGCACGCGCGCGCAAGCACACACACACACTCCTGCAGAAACACAGGATGGAGCAGAGCTAAGAGCAGCACAGCCACCCATTGTGGGTTTTAATTGACCACAAGCTCAGTCTGAGTCGACAGTGGGATGTGGTTATCAGAAAAACAACCAATGTGATCCAGAGGTACATTAATAGAAGCGCAATGTTCAGAGCAAGGCAGGAAATAGCTTTTCTGCAGGCCTTGATGGTTAGGTTGCACTTGGAATGTTGGGCTCCACTTGGCACCGCAGCTTCTGAGGGATATAAAAAACTGGAGGGCGTTCGGCAGAGAGTGAATGGTCAGGAAGATGTGCCGCACGGGGAGCAGGGAGCAGAGTCGGAAGCTTAGCAGGGAGAAGAGAAGACATTGCAGGGGCAATTCAGGAGGTGACCTTAAATCTTGAGAGGCTTGCTTTGTTTTTCTTAAAGGAGAGATCTTGACAGAGCTCTGCACGGTACTTCCAGAAACTGTTGGAAAGTAGAATTAGAAGATACGTTTATTTTGGAGGCAGAGAAAGGTTTGAAACACCCTACCATGCGCATGACAACTCCCAGAACAAACAAATGTCCAGCTCAAACTGTCCACCGTGCTGAGCTTGAGAAACTTGCTTGGGAAGTAAGTCCTGTGCTAAAATGTTTCAGGGCAGAGAACCAACTCTGCTGGATCGGGTCCCTTTTTGTATCACTTGCTGGTTTTGGAGAATCCTGAGATTTCACACAAAGCTTCGGATCTCCAGCCTCTTGTTAAAAAAAAAAAAAATTCCCCTATTTGGCAATACTGGGTCTAACTTCCCACATGGCAACCACTGCCTGGGACAGTGTAGCTGATGTGTCTTCTGGACAAATCAACAGCTCTCCAGCTCATACCAGTCCTCCTCTGATTGCCTGTTGGACATGGCGGGCCTTTGAATTTGTGATCTCCATGTGCACTGAATTCAAGGGTTCTCAACTTGGAGTCACTCAGAGAGCTTTTAAAAGTCCCAGTGCGAATTCTGCACCCTGGGCCAATTACTTTAGACTCCGTGGGGGTGGCACCAGCCATCAGTGTTTGTTTTTACAGCTCTCTAAAATTGCTTCAAGGTGCAGTCAAGGATAAGAACCACAGCTGTGGATAATGGAACTATATAACCCATAGGAAGACATTCTAAGACCCACAAACTTATACCCAGTAGACAGTCAGTAGTTAGTAGGACTTTCTAATCATCAAAGAACTAAGCAACTGAATGGGTTGTTTCAGAAATGAGCTCCAATAGAAATTATGACTTGGGGATATTTGAGAGATTTGCAATTCTGAATGTCTATGAGCCTCATGTGGGGAGTATTTCCAGGCACACTGGTCCAGGTCCCATCCTGGGAGATTATAATCCAGTAAAGTCGGGTGGAGGCTGGGCAGGTGTCAGTTGAAAATCTCCCCAGACGATGCTGATAAGCACTCCCAGGGCAGAACTGCCAAGCAAGTCGGATGACCTCTATGAGTTCCCTACCTCAACCTTGGCAGGAACTTGGGTCCTTTAAAAAAAAATTGTGTAAATCCTCAAATGCACACTGAAATAGAAACATAAATCACATGACCACCTTGGGCTGGGGAGTGTTTTACCACACACAAAGATGAAGTGAAATTTGAAGCTGCAAGATTTTCTGGGTTGGTCTAACATTGAGGCCCGTAGGATTCAAGGAAAGAACTCTTTCCTAGGTCCTAGCTCTTTTTCCTGACACACTTGACATGTGATGTTTGCTTACATAACCTCTCAGAATGGCGCTTATTTGATTGTGTGAGAGTTCTTAGCTTGAAGCAACAGTTACTGATGCTGCTTGCTTTAAGCTAAAAAGAATCCTATCAAATGGATATTGGGACAGGGTAAGAAAATTTTTAAATATGTTCACCTTAATAAAATATGATACAAGCATGCAATGACTTATACAGACACTAGAAATTATCAAATTAGGGCCAGCACTGCGGCTCAATAGGCTAATCCTTCGCCTTGCGGTGCTGGCACACTGGGTTCTAGTCCCGGTTGGGGCGCCGGATTCTGTCCCGGTTGCCTCTCTTCCAGGCCAGCTCTCTGCTGTGGCCAGGGAGTGCAGTGGAGGATGGCCCAAGTGCTTGGGCCCTGCACCCCATGTGAGACCAGGAGAAGCACCTGGCTCCTGCCTTTGGATCAGCATGGTGTGCCGGCCGCAGCGAGCCAGCTGTGGCGGCCATTGGAGGGTGAACCAACGGCAAAGGAAGACCTTTCTCTGTCTCTCTCTCTCACTATCCACTCTGTCTGTCAAAAAAAATTATCAAATTAGAATGTATGTGTAAAGATATTCACAATATAGGACTTTGTGAGAAAATTTCATTATACAAAAACAGAAGTGAGAGATGATCTAATAAATCTTATAATAGTATTTTATATTAATAGTTATACATAAAATATGGAACAAAGTTCTGAACCTCTACTCAACCTCATACCTTTTATTTAAAAAGTAACTGAAAATGGCTTATGATCTTAAATATAAAATGTAAACTTGTAAAACTTCCAGAAAAAAATGAGAAAAATCACAAATACCTGAGTTCCTAGACTTAATACCACTGTATAACCTGATAAATTGATAAAAATAAATAAACCCTGGGGCCGGCACTGTGGTGCAGCAGGTTAATGCCCTAGCCTGAAGTGCCAACATCCATATGGGTACCGGTTCTAGTTCCGGCTGCTCCTCTTCCGATCCAGCTCTCTGCTGTGGCCTAGGAAAGCAGTAGAAGATGGCTCAAGTCCTTGGGCCCCTGTACCCATGTGGGAGACCCAGAGAAATCTCCTGGCTCCTGGCTTCGGATCCACACAGCTCTGGCGGTTGCGGCCATCTGGGGAGTGAACCAGCAGATGGAAGACACCTCTCTCTCTCTCTGCCTCTCCTCTCTCTGTGTAACTCTTTCAAATAAATAAAAAAAAAAATCTTTAAAAAATAAATAAACCCAACTTCATCAAAATTAAAAAATTTTTGCATTGCAAAAGACCCGTAAGAAAAGAATGAAAGATGAGAGAAGATAATTGCATGCACATACCCTTCAAAGGAGAAGGAACTAGCATATAAAAATAGTTCTCCATAAAAAACAGTAAAAATACAATGAACAAAAGACAGGGAAAGATGTTTCACAAAGAAAGGATATGTTTTTAAAAAATAAGTGCATGGAAAGATGTTCGGCATCATTAGCCATGAACAAATCGTGCCAAACCCACAGAAGGTAGCCCTGTCCAAATCTTCACAAAATTCACGGGAAAAGCTTAGCACCTTTTAATTCCATTTTCCATGAACTTTTTGAAGCTGACTCTTACCAGAATTACAAAAAAAAAAAAAAAAAAAAAAAAAAAAAAGTGACAGCAAATGCTGTTGAGGATGTGGGGAAACTGGATCACTCATGTTGTAAAATGGTACAACTACTCCAGAAAACAGCTTGACTGTTTCTTATAAACATGCAGTTATCATTTGATTCAGCATTGAGCTCTTAGATATTAACTTGTCCAGAGAAATAAAAACATGTGCCCTTAAAACTTGTACATAAATGTTCATAGTTGCTTTATCTAGAATAGGCAAAACCAAGAAACCACGTAACAGTCCTTCAGTGGGTGAATATTTACACCCAAACCATGAACTGCCACCCAGCAATGCACAAGAAAGGACAGCTGACACATGCCGCGACTTGACGCATCTCCAGGGAATGCTGCTGAGTCAGAAAAGCCGTTCCGCAAGGTGACACGCTACGTGACTTCACTCATGGAACATTTGTGAAAAGATGAATTTTGGAAATGGTACACAGATTAGTGGTTGGGGGTGAGGTTATGAAAGGGAGACATGAAAGATCTTTGTGATAATGGAACTGTCCTGAGCTATTTTTTTTTTAATATGTAGTGACTTTCTTACTTACTTATTTGAAGGACAGAGAGACAGAGAAAGAGGGAGAGATCTTTCATCTGGTGATTCACTCCAGAAATGGCCACAACGGCCAGACTTTCTACTTGTTTGTGCGTGGGGATGGGGTGGGGGAAGGTGATGTTCTGGACTCAAGTGGTAGCCAGGGGACACTGGAGCACCCAGAGTCCACTGCCCATGATACAGATAGAAAGACAGAGACAGAGACTGGCAGAACGACTCCCTCTGTGATCCTTGATTCCTGGTGTCAGGTACACACATTATTCCTGACATTTTCAGGGCTTGGAGCAAGAGCATGAATGGAGAGTGACATACTGAATACCTAAACATGTACAAACTAGTAAATAAACCATGTCGTGTAATCCAAGCCTGGCAATTATGCCTTCAGAAACTCCTGGAAGTCCAAGTTCAAATGAAGGTGATGGCAAGGTAAGAGCCAAACTCTGGCTTGTGTCCCAACTCCCATTTGCTTTCCACTCCTAACTCATCATCTACATTAAGCTGTCTTAGACAAAATCATGGGAAGATCCAAGCTCCATCCACAGAGAGACATTTCTTGGCATGCTTTTGGGCCTCATTGCTGGTAGTGTGGTCGACCCTCAGGATGGACCTGGGGAAGAGACCTGTGCAGGTTTGGAAATGCTTAGAATTTGGCCAGGTATTCCAGGATCCAGGACACCTGGAATGTGGTTTGTAAGAAGGAGTCACAGATTATACATCTCCTTGGTCCTGTGGACTCCTCTCCTGTGGGAAGGAACATAGTCAGGGTCTGCGTGTCCCCAGCTCAGAGTCCAGGCAAATGAGATGCCACTTTCAAGATTCATAATGTAGGGAATTTTTTTTTTTTTTGACAGGCGCGCTGCGCCAATCCGAAGCCAGGAGCCAGGTGCCTCTTCCTGGTCTCCCCTGCGGGTGTAGGGCCCAAGGACTTGGGCCATTCTCCACTGTCTTCCCGGGCCACAGCAGAGAGCTGGTCTGGAAGAGGAGCAACTGGGACAGAATCCGGCGCCCCAACTGGGACCAGAACCTGGAGTACCAGCGCCGCAGGTGGAAGATCAGCCTAGTGAGCCGCAGCGCCGGCTTTGTAAGCATAGGAAAGGTACCCAGAGTTGGACAGCCTAAAAGAACAAATGTTCACTACAATGCTTTGGCACCTGAGAGGTCCTTGGATGGTGATGATGAGGAGGAAGATGGTAATGATGAGGATGATGACGATGATGGAAGCTAGCCTTTGTTGAGCATGCGCTTCTATCAGGCCAATCGAAATACATTATCTTATTTAATGCTCAGGACAACTTCAAGATGTAGTTGCTGATTATTGCTATGGTCAGAGATAAGAAAACTGAGATGCTAAGAGGTTAGATAGCTTGGTCAAGGTTACTTGGGTTAACAAGTAGCAAAGATAGGCTTTGAACTAAGTCAGCCTGGATCCAGGGTCTACAAGCTTAACCACTATACTGACCATCCTCCAGAAGGTAGACTTAAGGCGTTGATTTTGAACCCCCAAATCAGATTGTTTGCTAACAGCTATTTGCCTCCACCATGGAAAGTCTGCCTAAGGCTCTGTGCAAATGTCAGATCCTGAATCGGGACCCCCATTAGAGTGAGTTCACTGTGGGGTGTGTCCCCTGGGACAGAGTTCAAGGACATTTTAACACTGTGCTCTGATACCTTCTCTCAGCAGCCTATTGAGGACCAAGGGTTCACAGAGGTCAGAGTTGTCCAGACAGGACTCTCAGACTAAGAAGTCCCAGTGGAAATGGAAAATAGATGGCAATTGGCTGGGACGGAAAGCATATACCACCCCAGGAGTGGAGAGAAGGCAGGCACCCTCTTGCCTTGTGCCCCTCTTCTCCTGTCCTCCACGAAACCATATGCTGAGTGTGGGCTGTTTTTAGAGATCATTAACAAAGAAGAAATCTCTCAACTTTTCAGGGAGGTGGTAAGAGATCAGAGGGCCTTTGACAGCTGAGGAGTTTGGGAGGAGTTTAGTTTGGGGGTGTTTGGGAGGGAGGTAGAGTAATTCGGGTGTGTCTCGGGGTACCATAAGAGTCTCCTGCATAAGGGTAACTCAGGCAAGTGTTTCTCAGACTTTTCTTCCCATCAGATTCACCTTGTGCGCTTTTTCAGAAACACAGCCTTTGAGCTGTGACCCAGATCTACTGAATTACAGTCACTCAGGGAGATTTATTGGTCAATAGGTGGTTGGCATGGTTTAAAAGAAAAAGGATCCAAAATCATATTCAACTGTGGGTCCAGCTAAAACAGGAAAAGAGGCAGATAGAGGCTCTCACCAGGCATAAAAGAAGGAGGGAGCTGGAACAATGTTTCTCCAAGTGCAGGGCGGTCATGAGCACAAGATAACATCAGATGTCAGAAGCCATCAACTTACGGAGAACGTTATTCTTTTACCTGCACCTTTCATGTACGTGAAGTTTGTGTCTGAGCTAAAATGTCTTTAACTCTTTCCTTGCTTACTTACCTTTTAAACAGAGAGAGATCAAGTCTGATACTCAGCCTCTGGACAGCAACATATCTAAAGGATGTAATGATTCTGAATTTATGGTGTATGATTTTCTTTTAAAGATTCATTGAGTTTTTGATATGTAGAATTATAGAGAAAGAAAGGAGGGATAGAGGGAGAGGAGGAGAGGGAGAGAGAATCTTCCAAATACTGGTTCACTCCCCCAAATGTTTGCAATGGCTGGGGCTGGGCCAGACTGAAGCCAGGAGCCAGGAGCCAGGAGCTTCTTCCAGGTTTCCCATGTGGGTGCAGACACCCAAGCACTAGGGTCATATTCTGCTGCTTTTTCTAGGTGCATTATGGAACTGGATCAGAAGAGGAGCAGCCAGGATTTGAACTGGCGTCCATAGGGGATGCCAGCATCACAGACAGCGGCTCAACCCATCATGCCACAATGCTGGCCCATGCATTTTTTTTAATTTTTTAAACTTTATTTGACAGGTAGAGTTTACAGTGAGAGAGAGATAGAGAGAAAGGTCTTCCTTCCATTGGTTCACTCTCCAAATGGCCGCAACGGCTGGAGCTATGCCGATCTGAAGCCAGGAGCCAGGAGTTTCTTCCTGGTCTCCCATGCAGGTGTAGGGGCCCAAGGACTTGGGCCATCCTCCACTGCTATCCCAGGCCACAGCAGAGAGCTGGACTGGAAGAGGAGCAACCAGGACTAGAACCTGGCGCCCATATGGGATGCCGGCGCTGCAGGTGGAGGATTAACCAAGAGAGCCACGGCGCCAGCCCCCAGCCCATGCATGTTTGATTAAAAAAAAAAGATTATTTATTTTAAAGGCAGAGTTGCAGAGAGAGGAGAGAGGGCAGGAGGGAGGGGGAGGGGAAGGGAGAGAGAAGTTGTGCCAAGACACAGCAAGGAGCTTGGAACTCCATCTGGGTCTCCCATGTGGGTGCAAGGACCAAAAGACTTGGGCCATCTTCTGCTTTCTTTCCATTAGCAGGGAGTGGGATCGGTAGTGGAAGTAGCTGGGACATGAACCAGTGCCCATATGGGATGCTGGCATCGCAAACGGCGGCTTAACCCACTGCACCACAACACCAGCCTCTATTGTGTATGTTTTTCAGTTACCTTCAACTTTGGGAAATGATGCTAGTTTTTTATTTTGAGTAATGATCAGGCTCACTTTTGAAAAATAACACATATGTGAATTTAAAGAATGAAATAAGGAAATGTCACATAAGGAATCCTATTATTGGTACATGAGTAGGGCAGAAATTATGAAGGTGCGAGGGAAATGATTGAAATACTGCCCTGAAATAGTCCCTGTTGTCTGTTTTGTCTCTCAGGAATCTGAATGGAGTGGAAAGGGCACAGAAAATTAAAGACCCTCAGTGAATGCTCACCACACTTCTCTTCTGTTTTATTCTCTCATCTTATACTCAGAAAGGGGGATTCTAGACAGGAATATACCACCTCTTTTAGCATGCTAATAAATTATCTGAGATGAGAACCGGAGTCCTTGCAGCTCATCAGGCAGGGGAAGGGGAGGCGGGGAGGCAGAGAAAGGACAGTCGGAGGGATTAGGGAAGAGGCAGAGATGAAAATAAAGATGCATTTTCAAGGTCTGTAGCTAAGCCTCCAGCCATCGCTGTGTGAGCAAGCAATGCTAGAAAGTTGTTTGTGTGAAATGGAGTGGAAAGGCAGACTTGTTATCGAAGTGCAGGAGAAGGGACTGGAGATGGAGAGGGTAGCAAGAGAATGTGTGGCCAGAAGGAGGGGCCCACTTAGGAGGCATTAGCCCCCTGCAAGTGGGAGACCGTGGGAGTCTGGCTGTCCTTATTTATACAATACCAGATCACGCTGCAGCTCACACTCTGTGTGTTTTGCTGCCGCATCTCCATCAACAGATGGAGGTAATAAAGAGGCTAAAAATGGAAACGCGGACTGGCGTGTCGCTTCGCTATGGCAGTTTGTCACAGAACGGGTAAGAATGCCCTGCCGGTAAGGGTGCTTGTCAAGGTCACCCATGACCTCTTTGGTGTTAAATCCAAGAGGCATTTGGCTGTCCTGGCGCCCTGCACAGCCAGGGAGGCCCGTCTCTGGGGGCATATGGTTGGCTGCTGCCTGTTTGTGATCTGTCCGACTGGAGCGATGGCGTGGCTTTCCTGGGGGTTTCTTGAGGGCTGTTAGTTCCAGCTTTGGTCAATAGCCTATGTGATTAATCAACTTAAAGGGAGTGCTGGTTAGCAACGGACGCTGACCCTGGCTGCACGGTCGTATCACTGAGGGAGCTTTGAAAATAATACCAGAGACCTGGCCTCACCCAGGACCAATCGAATCAAAATCCAGGGGGGCATTGTGGTCTCAGGGAGCAGCATTTTCCCAAGGTCCCCAGATGATTCCAATGGGCCAGCGGGGCTGGGAGTCACTAGGCTAGGTCACTTAGGGGGCCACGTTCAGATACGCATGCCCAATCCCAACCTTTTCCCTTGTCTAATCCATGATCTCCTACATCTTTCTGCTCAGTCCTGAACTGGGATAGGAGATTGGCCCTGAGAGAGCAACAGATCATAATTTATTTAAGCAATAACCAATTGATGCAATTTCAAATGGCTTCCAGGTTTATGTATATCATACATGCTGAATCACCCACCTTACACACAAACCTTTGTATGTGTCTATAACCTATTTTCCTTGGACACATTCCAACCCTGGACATAAAGATATGAAAAATGTTAAAATTTGTAATATACATTGCCAAATTTTCATCCAGAAATACAGTTCTAATTTAAACACACAAGTATCTATGAATGTGACTTTTTTGCATAAGTTGGATAGCCTAGAGCTTATCAAGGTCAAAATATGGGCCACATTAACAGGTAATGAATTCTACTTAACGTGATTTTACCTTGCACTTTTTTTTTTTTGACAGGCAGAGTGGACAGTGAGAGAGACAGAGAGACAGAGAGAAAGGTCTTCCTTTGCTGTTGGTTCACCCTACAATGGCTGCCGTGGCCGGCGCGCTGCAGCCGGCGCATCGCGCTGATCCAAAGGCAGGAGCCAGGTGCTTCTCCTGGTCTCCCATGCGGGTGCAGGGCCCGAGGACCTGGGCCATCCTCCTCTGCACTCCCGGGCCACAGCAGAGAGCTGGCCTGGAAGAGGGGCAACCGGGACAGAATCCGGCACCCCAACTGGGACTAGAACCCGGTGTGCCGGCACCACAAGGAGGAGGATTAGCCTATTGAGCCACGACGCAGGCTCCTTGCACTTCTTTAATGTTCAAATGTTTCATTTGTACGAGGGTACTTTAGAAAGTTCATGGAGGGGTTGGTGTTGTGGCACAGTGGGTTAAGAGGCTACCTGTAAAGCAGGCATCCCAAATGGGTGCCAGTTCATGTCCTGGCTGCTGCATTTCTGATCCAGTTTCCCCGCTGGAAGCCTGGGAAAAGTAGCAGAAGACAGTCCAAGTGCGTGGGCCCCTGCCACCCACATGGGAGACCTGGATGAAGCTCCTGGCTCCTGGCTTTGGCCTGGTCCAGACCTGTTGCAGCCGTTTGTGGAGTGAATCAGAGGATGGAAGCCCACTTTCTCTCTCTCTCTCTCTCTCTCTCTCTCTAATTCTGCCTTTTCAATAAATAAATAAATAAATCTTTTTAAAAAGTTCATGGAAATGGAATTAAAATATAAGCTTATTTTGGTGCAAAAATCGTTGAAATCCATGCATAGTTTTCCTTTTTTTTTTTTTTTAATTTGACAGGTAGAGTTAGACAGTGAGAGAGGGAGAGACAGAGAGAAAGGTCTTCCTTCCGTTGGTTCACCCCCCAAATGGCCGCCGATCCAAAGCCAGGAGCCAGGTGCTTCTCCTGGTCTCCCAGGTGCAGGGGCCCCAAGGACTTGGGCCATCCTCCACTGCCTTCCCGGGCCACAGCAGAGAGCTGGACTGGAAGAGGAACAACTGGGACTAGAACCCGGCTCCCATATGGGATGCCGGCGCTGCAGGCGGAAGATTAACCAAGTGAGCCACAGCACCAGCCCCTAGTTTTTCAAAATGTACATTTTCTGTGAACTTTTTGAAAACTCCATTAATTATTTCTTCTTTTTCCGAAATGGCTATTCATTTGCTTTCTAATATGTACCTTCGTATCATTCAATTTTAATTGTATTTGAGTTTTTTAAAAATAAATGCTAGGACTGGCAATGTGGCATAGCAGGAAAAGCCACTGCGTGTGACACCAGCATCCCATATAGACGATGGTTTGAATCCCAGCTGCTTCACTTCTGATCCAGCTCCCTGCCAATGTGCCTGGAAAAGCACTGGAAGATGGCCCAAGGGCTTGCGCCCCTGCACTTGTGGGAGACCCAAAGAAGCTCCTGGCTCTTGCTGTTTTGGCCATTTGGGGAGTGAACCAGCAGACAGAAGACCTCTCGTTCTGTCTCTCCCTCTCTCTCTGTAACTCTGCCTTTCAAATAAATAAATAAATCTTAAAACAAAACAAAAAAAATGCCATTGTAGCCAAAATTTACCAGACTTACCCTTATTCACTGTTTGCACGTTTAAAATGTTCTTTATAGCAAAATGTTCTTGTAATAACTTAGTGACTTAATTTCTGACATTACATACTTTGATTCATCTGGAATTTGTTTTGGCAAACAAAGCATCTTAACTTGCACATCCAAGTGCCTCTTCCATTTCATTTGGAACATGAAGCCCTGTCGGTTGGTTTTCTCTTTGTCCCTTGGACCAATTTGTTTTGCTAATATGAAACTATTTTAATTACTGTAACTTTTTATTTTAGGATCTTTCAAAAATTATATAATTTTTCTTTTTCTTTTTGGAAGTATTTTATCTAATCCTTATAATTATTATTTGAATATTATTTGGAAAAGTCTTATATCACAAAATGCAAGCAGGTTCTGACAATATTGTTGCTAGGTACTGATAAGTAGACTTATGGAAGTTGAGAGTCCAGAGATGAGAAATGTGTAGCATTTTATATCAGTGAGAAAAGACAGGGTTATTCAGTAATTGATTTTTGACAGTAGCTTATCCAATTGGAGAAAAAATTAGGACATCATCTCAGACCATACACAAAAATAAATTCTAGGAAAATTGGCAAGATCCATGAATAGTGAGTACACAGACAAGAAATCTTGAATGGCTAAGAAATACTATAAAAAAGATTGTCAGTCTCAGCAGTGGGGAAATGGAGTGATAACAATAATCAGATATCATGTTTATCATACTATTGGCAAAATCATTTTTTAAGATTTATTTATTTATTTGAAAGGCAGAGTTACAGAAAGGCAGAGGCAGAGAGAGAGAGAGAGAGGAGAGAGAGAGTCTTCCATCTACTGGTTCAGTCTCCAAATAGCCACAACAGCTGGAGCTGAGCTGATCTGAAGCCAGGAGCCAGAAGATTCTTCTGGGTCTCCCATGTGGATGCAGGGGCCCAAAGACTTAGGCCATCTCCCACTGCTTTTCCAGGTGCATTAGCAAAGAGTTGGATTGGAAATGGAGTAGCTGGAACTTGAATTGGCACCCACAGGGGATGCTGGCACCGCAGGTGGTGGCTTTACCCATTAAGGCACAGCGCCAACTCCCTGGCAAAATTATTTTTTAAATAATTTCCTAATATGTAGAGTTGATAGGGTTGAGAGGAATTGCTGGGACAGTGTAGCTTAGCACAGTCACTTTGGAAGGAAATGTGGGAAACTATTAAAAACATGCACAGCACATCTTGTGACCCAGTAGGTCTACTTCAGTGAAACACAGTCGTATGTACACTAAGGCCAAGAAGAAGCAGGCCTCTAGCAAAACACTGAACCACTTCTCTTTTGGTTGGCAGACAGCCCAAACCTCAGGTCCCGAAAGCGCTCTTGATATCACTACCCCAGGCCATTGTCGCCTCTTCCCTTTTGCTCCATACTATCCTGTAACTCTGCAATTAAAGAGTTGATGAAAGGCATACGGGAACTCCCCTCCCGCCCTTGTGCTAGGATCTGGTCTAACTGGCTGAGCATATTTTGACTGATCTTTGTTGAAAAGATAGTTATTGAAGCCTTGTTGTAAAAGTAGAGGAAAAGGCCGGCGCCGCGACTCACTAGGCTAATCCTCCGCCTTGCGGCGCTGGTACACCAGGTTCTAGTCCCGGTCAGGGCGCCGGATTCTGTCCCGGTTGCCCCTCTTCCAGGCCAGCTCTCTGCTGTGGCCAGGGAGTGCAGTGTAGGATGGCCCAAGTACTTACCCCATGGAAGACCAGGAGAAGCACCTGGCTCCTGCCATCAGAGGTGAACCATTGGAGGGTGAACCAATGGCAAAGGAAGACCTTTCTCTCTGTCTCTCTCTCACTATCCACTCTGCCTGTCAAAAAAAAAAAAAAAGTAGAGGAAAAACAACTCAAGGCAGAGACTGCCAAGTGTCTACCTAATATCTATTTCCCCTTTCAAAACAACAGAACCTGTTCACATTACTGCCCATCGAAAGAGTGCGTATCCCAGCTTTCCTTGCAGCCAGTATAGCTATGTGATCAGATTCTAGCCAATAAAAGGTGAACAGACATTAGCATCCACTTTAGGGAAGTCTACTGAAGATGCATTCACCTGGACCGGGTATGTGATGGTAGGAACGTCATCACCCATCTGTAGCCACAGAGGTGCGGCATGTGCAAGGCTGCAGAGAGCTGGAAGACGTTTGGATACCTTAGAACTTCATGGAACTGCCAAAGAGGCCAAGACTATCCTACTGAACTTCCTATAAATAATAAAAAGAAATCTATTTCTTATTCAGACTGCTCTTGTTTTGGGCTTCTTGGTTACAGGAAGCAAAGTTTAATCCTCACAGATACAAGGCTAAATCTCTATTACAGTGAAATGGCAAAATAAACTATGATAGGTAGATAAATCTAAATTGGAAACAACTCGAGGCTTCCTATAGATGATGAAATAATTTGTCGCACTGAGCTCCATCGGCATGTTCAGTGAAAAAAGCAAAGTTGAAGGATATCACCATCACACAGGCACTCTCCTCCTCAAGTCTCTGACAGAGACTGCTGAATTCTTTTTCCTATTTTTTCTAAGTATAATATAATATTTTTCCAAAAAGAGTGAAATTCTACTAGCTAAACTATGATAATATTGGGAACTTTGGGAGAGAAGAAGAGAGCACAAAAAAGAAAAAAAAAATGCCGGGGGATGGTGAAAGGACATCTTATCTTTGTCTGTCCTGTATTGCATTTTTACAAAAGGAATGATTCAGATACTACTAGTACAGCATAAATTAATTAGATTTCCCACCTACCCACCAGCTGACCTTCTTAAACTATTTACATGCCCACTGCTTGCTGCCTGTAGGGTCCACATTTGAAAACCGTCAGAGCGGAAGACAGACGTGGAGGGCAGGCTCTTTGGTACAAAGAGATTAGCTCAAGAGCCACCACCTGAGTGCTTTTTGTTGCAGAAGTTCAAGGTTCTTTCAGAACCCTTCCATCACATAGATTGTATTGCTCACAATACCGCTGTGTCTAAAGAAATGAAATAAAGGCATTAATCTACAAGGACAAAGAGAGTGAGAGGACACAACAGCAATTGCAAGATTACAATAAAAAATTGGAAGCAGCACCTCGCCCAGCAAAACCAAGAAAGGTACAGCTGAATGCCTATGGTAAGAAATACTGACAGAGAAAACCCTCCAAAGGCTCAGAGACCGAGGACAGCAAGAACAAGGTACAGGGCTGAGCGACTGAATCCCCCGAGGATCCCTTGGCATGCACACAGCCGAGAAACAGTGCTGCCCACTCTCTGGCCGTTTATTTTATGGGAAATTGATGAAGACGAGCTTCAGGCTGAGAGATGTGAAACAGAGTAGAGGGGAAAATTGTACAACTGGCATGAGCTGAGGTGAATTAGGTTAAAATCACCCTCTTTTTCATGTGTCCCAGGTCACTTCTCTCCATCTTCTCATTTTGAAAGGGGCTAGTGCTTCGCGTGTTAGTTGCCTGACAGTAGTATGGCAACAGGTGGAAGGGACTGATCTGGACAGTGTTATTTTGGTTTATGGTCGCAGAAGAATTTTTACCAGATTGAAAGCTCTTAGCCCAAGAGTGGGTCTTCTCTCTTAGTGGGATTAGATGCCACTGTAGGCTTGGAATAGAAGGATCACCTCTCCCTGTTGAGCCTGTGGAAGCCTTAGGAAGACCTGTTAGGGAGCTGTATCAGTTAGTGTCTGCTCAGAAAAACAGAAACGCTCGAGGTATTTCAAACAGAAAGATTTTATGGCAGGGAATTGGTTCCAAACACAATGAAAGGGTTGGAGAAGCATAAAGGGCAGGATGAAGTTACTTAGAAATTCACGACTACAGGAACCACCCCTAGGCTGTGGGAACCAGGGGGAAAATGATGCTAAACTAGCCCATGGTTATGTCACTGTGATCACTGGAGCATCTGCTCCTGTTACTGCTGCCTTCAGGGTCCATGGTCACATCCGTCTTACAGGAAGCCAGGAGGTCCCACTCCCTTGGACACTGCAGGATCCTGAGGGACCCAAAATTACCTGAGAAATAACAGGTCTGTTGCATCTGCTGGAACCACAGCCTATGAGTTCTGTGTTGCTGATGCTACAGGAATGCCCACTTCAACTACCATGCTACATGAATGGGGATTACAAACCCTTAACCACCCTGCTGTTGCTGCTAATGCTAATGAGACACTTCTAGAAGCAAAATATGGTTTCTCCCTTCCATCTGTTTACCAGTCTTTGCCAGGACCTCCCATGGAGGGAAGATAACCAGAAACCTGCTGGATTGGCACTGGTATTGTGGCGCAGCAGGTTAAGCTGGCATCTGCGACACCAGCATCCCAGATGAGCAGGGGTTGAAGTCACGGCTGCTCCACTTCTGATCCAGCTCCCTGCTAATGTGCCTGGGAAAGCACTGGAGGATGGCCTGAGTGTTTGAACTCCTACCCTGTATGGGAGACTAGGATGGAGTTCCAGACTCCTGGCTCCGGTCCTGCCCAGCCTTGGCCATTGCAGCCATTTGGGGAGTGCACCAGTATATAGAAGATCTCCCTCTCTATGTCTGTCCCTCTCTCTCTATAACTTTACCTTTCAAAGTAAATAAACAGATTTTTTAAAAAAGAAACTTGCTGAAAGGGATTCTGGGAAATGTAGTTTCTAAACTTCTAGCATGTTTCAATCCAAATGAGAATGGAAAAAGGAAGAGAGAAAAGAAATGATTGACAACAACTACTGCAAGAATTGAGATGAGAAAGAATGTGGAGTTTGATTAGCATAGCAACAGAGGTGGTGAGAGCCAATCAAATGTAGTACATTTTGAGGGGAAAATTAACAGAATTTGCTCATGTATCAATTGTGGGGAATGAGAAGGAGAGGAGTCAAACTAACTAGGTTTTTTTTTTTAGCTTTATTTTATTTATCTGAAATAGTTACAGAGAGAGATAAATAGAGAGAGAAGTACAGACACACTGAGAGAAATCATTCATTCACTGGTTCACTCCCCAAATGGCTGCAGTGGCCAGAGCTGGGCCAGACTGAAGCCAGGAGCCACTTCTAGGTCTCTTATGTGGGTGCAGGGGCCCAAGGAGTTGGGCCATGCTCTGCTGCCTTCCCAGGTGCATCAGCAGGGAGCTGGATTACAAGTGGAGTAGCTGGGACTTGAAACAACACATGGGATGCCAACATTGCAGTTAGTGGCCTTACCTGCTATGCCACAGCACAGGCCCCCAACTAGATTTTTTTTTTTTTTTGCTAAAGTAAATGAAAAATGAGCTTTTATTTACTCAGACAACTAACACAATAATAAAAGCAAGTTTAAGGGCACCATGAAAAGTTTAGTTTGAGATGTCTATAGATATATTTGAGTTTCAGAAGTATGTATGTGACATCTCAAGTCGTAAGACTTATGATGTCTGGGGCTGATGCTGTGGCATAGCGGGTAAAGCCACTGCCTGCAGTGCTGGCATCCCATATGGGCGACAGTTCGAGTCCCAACTGCTCCACTTCCCATCCAGCTCTTTGCTGTGGCCTGGGAAAGCAGTAGAAGATGGCCTAAGTCCTTGGGCCCCTGCACCCACGTGGAAGACTCAAAAGAAGCTCCTGGCTCCTGCCTTCTGATTGGTGCAGCTCCAGCTGTTGTGGCCAATTGGGGAGTGAACCCGTGGATGGAAGACCTCTCTCTCTCTCCCTGCCTCTCCTTCTCTCTCTTTGTAACTCTGACTCTCAAATAAATAAATAAATCTTAAAAAAAAAAAAAGACTTATGATGTCACTAATGGAGCTGGTTTAGGTAGAAAAGGCATGATGTCCAAGGACTAATTCTAGGATATTCCAAATTGGAGGTCAGGGAGGCTTAGAAGAAGACATAGAGAGCTGATGGAGATAGTAGGAGAATGTGGCACCTTGAAACTGATGAGCAACATGTTTCAAGAAGCAAAGAGTGTCACATGCTGTCTTGGGGTGGGATCAATAGGATTAAGAATTGGCCCAAGTTCAGCAACAAGCCAATGGACTGGTCACCTTGTGAAGAACAGTTTTTGGAGGAGAGTTTGGAGGAAAAGGGCTCCAGGGGGAATGACAGGAGTATGAGTGGAGATGGCATTTGAGGAGTTGAGAAAAGGAAGCAATGCTAATGGAGTGCTAATGGAAGGGAGAAGTAAGGTCTGACCAGGTCATTTCTTTTTCTTTTTAAGATGGAATATGTAACAACATACATATGCTGATGGGAACAATCCAGTGGCCAGGGTGGGATGGAGGAGGGGCGGATAGTGGGGCAGGAGGGAAAGGGGAGGGTTGCTGGAGTCATGTCCTTGAGGAGACTAGACTGGGTCTGTGCACAAGTGGAGGGATTGTCTTGTCCAAAAACACAGACAATAAAATCCTGTTCATAGGAGACAGAACAAAGTATGTGTTCATGGATGCAGGTAGGAGGGTAGAGGTGGTGGGAAAAGCTCTCTTCTGATTGCTTCTGTTTTGCCAGTGAAGCAGGAAGCAGGGTCATCGGCTGATGGGGTGGGGGAGGAGGCGTTGGCTTTGAGAGGAGAAGGGATGGTACTCCAGAGTTCTCTTGGAGAACTTGAGAATGAATGGACTAGAAAATGTAGTGTGATTGCTAGGAAGTATTAAGGGTCCACTTGAGATTAGAAATGATGAATTTTAAGTGAGACTAGTCATCATGCTTATACATTCACTGTGTTCATCTGTGTGGGTGTGAGCCCCGAGTGGGAAGACAGTTGATTTTAACCAGGAAATATATCACAGTGAGAGAGGGTCAAGGGAGTTGATGATACAAGCAAAAAAAAAAAAAAAGTGGTTATCATATTTATCCGTGGAATTTAAACTGAATAAAGAGGAAAGAGAAAACAAGAAGAGGTGCTTAGTACATAGAAAATCTAGTCCTCCCTTTACATTATGCCATATCCTCATGGCTAAAATTGTCCCCCAGAAATTGGTATTTGAGGGTTCTATCTGCATATTCACTCAGTAAGCACTTATTGAACACCTGCGATGAGCTATGTCCAGAGAGGATATTTGGTTACTTCCCTAGAAACATTTAAAATCTCACAAAGACAACATTGGATTCAAAGTGGGATCTTATTTTGATTGCTGAGAACAGAAATTGATTTCATTTTGCTGTCAATAAAATTTGCAAATTGATTGAAAGATGTCTATCTGGTTGAAACACACACATCTGTAACAATCAAACTGGCTTAAGCCAAAAAAGAAATGTATTGATGGATGCAATTGAAAAATTCTCAGCATAATACTTGCTAATGTTTATTGAGGGCTTATTGTTGGCCAGCCTCTGTTACAAGTGCATTGCATTAATTATCCTGTTTAATTCTACTTGCAGAGTCAGGATTTGAACCCAGGCAGTATGTTTCTGAGGCTGCACTACAAATCACTATGTTTTATTGCCCCTTTGAAGGACAGCTGTGTCCAGGGATTCAGACACTGTTATCAGGACTCGGTCTTTCATTCTTGCTCTGTGTTGAATTAATTCACTCACAGTTTAGGTTTCCTCCACTCATGGTGGCTACACGCTTACACCATCTTTACATCAAAGCAGAAACTTATTTTGTTCTTCTGAAAATACTAGACCCATTACATCAGTCTATGCTTAACAGTATAAAAGAAATCCAACATATTATGACATTAAAAAGAAAAACTTTATAGGGGCCAGCGCTGTGGCACAGCAGGTTAAAGCCCTGGCTTGAAGCGCCGGGCATCCCATATGGGTGCCAGTTCTTGTCCCAGCTGTTCCTCTTCTGATCCAGCTCTCTGCTATGGCCTGGGAAAGCAGTAGAAGACGGCCCAAGTCCTTGGGCCCCTGCACCCATGTGGGCGACCCAGAAGAAGCTCCTGGCTCCTGGCTTTGGATCGGCATAGCTCTGGCTGTTGCGGCCATATGGGGAGTGAATCAGCAGATGGAAGACCTCTTTCTTGGTCACTACCTCTCTCTGTAACTCTGTCTTTCAAATAAATAAAAATAAATCATTTAACAAAGAGTTCTAAAAAAAATTATAAAGTAGTAGGTAAAGGGCCAATCCATAAGTAAATAAATGTTTAATGGAAAGAACATTTTAAAAAACACCAGTAATTATGTCTGAATTTACAATTTAGAGGATGTTTTTCATTTTGATTCTCAGTATTTTCATTTGTTTCTACATTGGGGATATATGAGGTGGCTTAAAAATTTCATTGAAAATACACATTATCTTTTAGTACCATCTTCACAAACTTTTTTTTTTTTTGACAGGCAGAGTGGACAGTGAGAGAGAGAGAGAGACAGAAAGAAAGCTCTCCCTTTGCCATTGGTTCACCCTCCAATGGCCGCCGCTTTTGGCGTGCTGTGCTGATCTGATAGCAGAAGCCAGGCACTTATCCTGGTCTCCCATGGGGTGCAGGGCCCAAGGATTTGGGCCATCCTCCACTGCACTCCCTGGCCACAGCAGAGAGCTGGCCTGGAAGAGGGGCAACCGGGACAGAATCCAGCACCCCGACCAGGACTAGAACCTGGTGTGCCGGCGCCGCAAGGCGGAGGATTAGCTTAGTGAGCCGCGGCGCCAGCCACACAAACTTTTTGAAGCTCCTTATATTGTATAATAAAAATATTAAATGGAAAAAAAAAGAAACCCAGCACAAACCAATAAATATATCTCCCTATTGTAGTTGGGTACTCTTCAACACGTTCTCTTCTGTACCACAAAGGTTTGTATTTCAGGAAGTTGATGAATTGGGGTGACAAAACCAGTAGCATCATTCTTATCTGCTTCCATTTGGTTACAGAAAATGAGAGGAGAGGGAGCATTACTCAGTCAGCTCTCCCATATTATTGTGCAAATGAAAAAACCTAGTATCTTCCCTGACATAAAAGTCCATTTTGGATAAGCTTTTGAAATGAAATATTAGCTCTTCCTTGGAAGCTTCGACGGGGTAATATTTAGTGGCCCGTCAAAATAGGAGAAAGAGGGTAAAGAAACCAAAGAAGCCCCAACATAAACATGCAGCTTAAATTCTATGCACCAGACTGAGTTGGAACCAGCTAATAACCTATTCCCAAGGAGTTGACAGTCTCATTAGGAAGGCAAGATTGTAGGATTGAGTGAGACAATGTAGTTCAGGTACAATAATGTAGGTCGGAAGCTGGGGGCACTAACCAGCTCTGACTCAAGGGAAGATTATGAGGTGGGTAAAACTGACCTTGGATCTCCCCTTCATGCTTTGTTGCACCTGTTTCCCACTTCCCAAGCCTGCAGCATCTTTGAGAACTTGAAAGACTCAACCTACTTGCAATGGCTTTCTTATTTATAAAATGGGATTTCAATAATTGCTTACCCTATTGGTTTAGTAAGAGGGCTAAATGAGGTAGTTCATATAAATGCCTAGCTTTGTCCCTGCTGCAGAGTAAGTGTGCAGTAAAAGATGACTAGTAATATGATGATGACAATTTCCAATACTGGAAGTAACCAACATGGAGAACAACAAAGGATTCAGAATATTAACAACATTCTAAAATCAACCATGGTGCCTTGTCATCAGACTTACCTCTTTCTGGAGGCAATCTCTGGAAGTCCTTTGAGTTTTCACCTTCTCATGTTATCCAGACATGCAGCTTGCCCCCAATTTTCTCTCATGCTTACTCTCAACCTCTTTCCTACATGTGGAGTACTCGTTCATAGCCTCTAGACTTGGGTGTTTACTGTGTACCTGGAAGAAAACCTGCAGACCCTGTGACTCCACCTCACCACACTTTGCCTCATAGAATAGAAATCACCTTGCCTGTGATATTTGCTCACATTCTACAAAAATCTGGTCTATAGAAAAGATTTGAAATTCACAGTGAAATAAAACCAAATAATAAGACTTGATTAGGATTTTTGATTGGATTAAGATGGCAGAGTAGGGATGGAGCTTGCTGCTTGAGTCTAGGAGAAGATAGTTTTTGTTTGTTTGTTTATTTGTTTGTTTACTTATTTGACAGGCAGAGTTAGACAGTGAGAAAGGTCTTCCTTCTGTTGGTTCACCCCCTAAATGGCCGCCACGGCCGGTGCTGTGCCGATCTGAAGCCAGGAGCCAGGTGCTTCTTCCTGGTCTCCCACGCGGGTGCAGGCGCCCAAGCACTTGGGCCATCCTCCAATGCCTCCCCGGGCCACAGCAGAGAGCTGGACTGGAAGAGGAGCAGCCGGGACCAGTGCCCATATGGGATGCCGGTGACACAGGCAGAGGACTAACCAAGTGAGCCATGGCACTGGCCCCGAGAAGATAGTTTTTAAAAAGTGGAAAGAGTGCAGTCTCAGGAAAGAGTTAAGGAGAAAACAGCAGAGGAAACTCTATATAAATTGGAGGAATACAGTGGACCTACATGGAGGGCGAAGACATGTACAACTTAGACCCCACCAGCTGAGAGCCTCCGCAATAGCGTTGGAGAGCAAGGTGAGATGAGACTGCAGCAGCCCAAGCCACTGGCAAAAAAGCTGCAGGAAGAGCCTAGAAGGAATTCGACTTGGAGCCCCATGGGGGATGGCGTACCTGACAAACTAAAGGAGAAAAAACAAAGAGGGGACACATTTTCTGTCTCCCTGATCATCCTGCAAAAGCACCCTGTAACAAGCTGACAGAGAGTAAGTGCCATTTTGGACATGCGTAACAGCTGTACCAGCTCGTGTCTGTGCCCAGCAATGAGCCAAGTAGAGACTCCTGAGTCTGGTGGGGAGGATAGACTGAGGGCTAGGTGCTAATGATTGTGGTATGATTGTGTGCTGGGACTGTGAAAACACTGAGGCTGTGTGGGAGGACTCAGGGTGTGGCTGTGACTTTGGGCTGTCACTGTGGGAGGCTCCACACGATCAGGGCTCCCTGGTTACCTGGTGAGGGACATTGCTGGGGAATCAGCTTACACTGAGGACTGCACAGATCCTTTGTGTGGTCCTTGTGGCAGAATGGACAAATAATATACTCACTGGGGCTAGTGCCCAGGACTGGTCTCCTTCAAGGAGAGGAGCTCAGCTGAGTCTACAACAACAGACAAGAAGAAACTTCCTCTCTAAAAAAAAAAAAAGTGAGATTTACCACCCTGGGTGTGTCACCTCAGACAAACCCTTCACCCTGGAGCACTGAACAGAGCTCCCTGGCCACTCCAACCACATGCCTCTAGTTATCTCCTGAAAGCAAACACTCTACTAATCCAATCAGACATAGTCCAAAGATAAAAGCTGCCACAGTGAAAAATCAAAGAAACCAATGAGTATCCCCACAATGCACCAATCCAAGAAACAAGAACAAGGAAGACAACATGACACCCCTAAAAGAACACAAGACCTCAAAACTAGATTGTGAAGATGATGAGATAGAAAAATGCTAGAAATTTAATTCAAAAAATTGATCATAGGATTACTTAGAAGTAATCAGAAGGAAATGCACAAACTAATGAAATCCATACATGACATGAAAGAAAAATTGAGATCTTAAAGAGAAATCAAAATGAAATATTGGAAATGAAGAATTCAATAGAACAAATAAAAAAATACAGTGGAAAGCCTTAGCAACACAATTGGTGAAGCAGAAGAAAGAATATCAGACTTAGAAAACAAATCACAGGAAATTATAGTCACACCAAACACAAGAAGAAGAATTTAGAAAACTAATAAACACTGTTGGGAATCTACAGGATACTATCAAACGACCCAACATATGGGTTCTAGGAGTTCCTGAAGGCATGGAAAGAAAGAAAGGATTATAAGGCCTTTTAAGTGAAATAATAACAGAAAATTTCCCCAATTTGGAGAAAGAAAAAGGCATGCAAGTACAGGAAGCACATAGAATTCCAAATAGACACGACCAGAAAAGATCTTCACCATGACACATTGTAATCAAACTCTCCACAGTAAAATATAAAGAAAAGATTCTAAAATGTGTATGAGAGAAACGCCAGATTACTTTCAGAGGATCTCAGTTGGACTCACAGTGGACTTCTCATCAGAAACCTTATAGGCTAGGAGAGAATGACAAGATATATTCAGAGTCTTAAGAGAAAAAAAAAATGACAACCAGATACTATACCCTGCAAATGTCTCATTTATGAATGAAGGCGAAATAAAGACCATCCATGACAGAAATGGAAAGAATTTGTCACTACTTGTCCAGCCCTGCAGAAGATGCTTAAGGATGTGCTGTGCACAGAAACACAGAACCATGGTCATTACTACAGAAGAAGGTAAAGGAAGGGCTCCCAGTAAAAGTACAAAGGACATCCCAAGTAAAAAATAGGACTATTTATGGGAAAATGGCAGGGCAAAGTCGTTGCTTATCAATTGTCATCTTGAATGTAAATGGCCTTACCTCTCCAGTTAATAGACACAGACTGGCTGAATGGATTAAAAAGCAAAACCCATCTATTTGCTGCCTACAAGAAACACATCTCACTAACAAAGATGCATGCAGACTGAAAGTGAAAAGATGAAAAAAGATATTCCATGCTAACAGAAACTAAAAAAGAACTGGTGTAGCCATCCTAGTATCAGATAAAATAGACTTTAACACAAAAACTGTTAAAAGAGACAAAGAAAGCCACTATGTAATGATTAAGGGATCAATTCAACAGGAAGATGTGACTATTATAAATGTATATGCACCTAATTACAGGGCACCTGGCTATTTAAAACAAATGTTAAGAAATCTAAAGGGAGACATAAACTAAAATACAGCAGTAATGGGGGAGTTCAGTACCACACTTTCAGCAATGGACAGTAACCAGACAGAAAATCAAAAAGGAAACAGCAGAATTAATTGACACTATAGACCAAATGGACCTAACAGGTATCTACAGAACTTTTCATCCTACAGTTGCAGAATACACATTCTTCTCACCTGTGAATGGAACCTTCTCTAGGGTTGACCACATGCTAGGCCACAAGACAAGTCTCAGCAAATTCAAAAAAAAAAAAAATTGAAATCATACCACGCATCTTCTTGAACCACAATGCAATGAAGCTGGAAATCAGCAACTCAGGAATTTCTAGAATATATGCAAACACATGGAGACTTAACAACATACTCCTGAGTGAACAGTAGATCATAGAAGAAATCAAAAAAGAAATCAAAAACTTTCTGGACACTCTGGCCTCAGAATCAGCCCTTAAGGTATTCGGATCTGGCTAAAAAGCCCATGACAGTATCTCAGGCATGGAAAGCCAAGACACCGTAGCAAAAAATGACCTAAATGAAAGACCTCTGTGAGTGAGATCTCGGTGGAAAGAAGGGGCCATCAAAGAAGGAAGTACCTTTCTCTGAAGGGAGGAGAGAACTTCCACTTTGATTATGGCCTTGTCTAAATAAGGTCGGAGTTTGTGAACTCAAGAGGCTTCTATAGCCTTGGCAGCTCATAACAAGAGCCTTGGGTGATCACTGACATCATAAATAAGAGTGTCAATTGTTAAATCAACAATGGAAGTCACTGTGCACTTGCTCCCCATGTAGGATCTCTGTCCTTAATGTGTTGTACTATGAGAATTAACGGTAAAACTAGTACTCAAACAGTACTTTATACTTTGTGTGCCTGTGTGGGTGCAAACTGTTGAAATCTTTACTTAGTATATATTAAGTTGATCTTCTGTATATAAAGATAAGTAAAAACGAATCTTAATGAAGAATGGGATTGGAGAGGGAGTAGATGATGGGATGGTTTGCTGGTGGGAGGGTGGTTATGGGGGGAAGAAGCACTATAATCCAAAAGTTGTACCTTTGAAATTTATATTTATTAAATAAAAATTTTCTATTAAAAAATTTCTGGAAACAAATGAAGACGACAACACAACATATCAAAACGTATAGGATACAGCAAAACCAGTGTTAATAGGAAAGTTTATAGCAATTGGTGCCTATATGAAGAAATTGGAAAGGCACCAAATAAATGAGCTATCAGTGCATCTCAAGGATCTAGAAAAATAACAGCAAACCAAACCCAAAACTAGTAGGAGAAAAGAAATAATTAAAATTAGAAAGTAAATCAAATTGAAACAAAAAAAACAATATAAAAGATCAGCAAAATGAAGAGCTATTTTTTTGAAAAAATAAACAAAATTGACACACCATTGGCCCAACTAACCAAAATAAAGGAGAAGATCCAAATCAATAAAATTAGAGATGAAAAAGGAAATATAACAAAAGACATCACAGAAATAAAAATAATCATCAGAAATTACTACAAAGAGCTGTATGCCAACATATTGGGAAATCTAGAAGAAATGGATAGATTCCTAGACACGTAAAACCTACCTAAATTGAGCCATGAAGACATAGAAAACCTAAACAGACTCTACCATGATGGAAGTAATAAAGACCCTCCCAACAAAGAAAAGGTGAGGACCAAATGGCTTTGCTACTGAATTCTACCAAACATTTAAAGAAGAACTAGCTCCACTTCTTCTCAAGTAATTCAAAACAATTGAAAGGAAGGTTATCCTCCCAAATTCTTTCTAGGAATCCAGTATCACCTTAATTTCTAAGCCTGAAAGATACAACAGAGAAAGAGAACTACAGACCAATATCCCTGATGAACATAGATACAAAAATCCTCAACAACATTCTGGCCAATTGAATCCAACAACACATCATAAAGATCATTGACCTGGTACAACTGGGATTTATCCCTGGTATCAAGGATGGTTCAACAATCACAAATCAATCAATGTGATACATTACATTAACAAACTGAAGAACAAAAACCACATGATTAATCCCAATAGATGCCGAGAAAGCATTTGATAAAATACAACATCCTTTCATTATGAAAACTCTAAGCAAACTGAGCATAGAAGGAACATTCCTCAACACAATCAAGACAATTTATGAGAAACCCATGGCCAGAATCCTATTGAATGGGGAAAAGTTGGAAGCATTCCCACTGAGAACCAGAACCAGACAAGGATGCCCACTCTTGCCACTGCTATTCAATATAGTCCTGGAGGTTTTACCCAGAGCCAGTAGACAAGAAAAAGAAATCAAAGGGATTCAAATTGGGAATGAGGAAGTTAAACTATCCCTATTTGCATATGGCATGATTCTATATATAGGGGATCCAAAAGACTCCACCAAGAGATTGTTGGAACTCATAGAAGGGTTTGGTAAAGTAGCAGGATATAAAAGCAATACACAAAAATCAATGGCCACAGCCATACAGACAATGCCACAGCTGAAAAAGAACTTCTAAGATCAATCCCATCCACAATAGCTATATAAAAAGTCAAATACCTTGGAATAAATTTAACCAAGGATGTCAAAGATCTCTATGATGATAATTATAAAACATTAAAGAGAGAAATAGAAAAAGATACAAAAAACGAAAAATTTTCCATGTTCATGGATTGGAAGATTCAATATCAGCAAAATGTCCATTCTCCTGAAAGCAATTTACAGATTCAATGTGATACCAATCAAAATACCAAAGACATTCTTCTTATATCTAGAAAAATGATGTTGAAATTCATTTGGAAACACAGGAGACCTTGAATAGCTACAGCAATCTTATACAACAAAAACAAAGCTGGAGGCATCACAATACCAGATGTCAAGACATACTACAAGGTGGTTATAATCAAAACAGCCTGGTACTGGTACAAAAACAGAGGGATAGACCAATGGAACAGAACACAAACACCAGATATCAACCAACCATCTACAACCAACTTATATTTAGCTAAGGAGCTAAAACCAATCCCTGGAGCAAGGACAGTCTCTTCAACAAATGGTGCTAGGAAAACTGGATTTCCACATGCAGGAGCATGAAGCAGGACCCCTACATTACATCTTACATGAAAATCCATTCAAAATAGGTTAAAAACCTGAATCTCAAAGAGTTCTTGGAAAAGACCCCAGAGGTGCCCACAATCAAAGCCAAACTCAACAAATGAGATTATATCAAATAGAGAAGCTTCTGTACTGCAAAAGAAACACTCAGGAAAGTGAAGAGGCAACCAACAGAAGGGGAGAAATTATTTGCAAACAATGCAACTGATAAAGGATTAATAACCATAATATATAGAGTCAAGAAACTCCAGAACAACAAAATAAACAACCCAGTTAAGACATGGGCCAAGGACTTAAACAGACATTTTTCAAAACAGGAAATCCAAATGGCCAACAGACACAGGAACAAATGCTCAGGATCAGTAGCCATCAGGGAAATGCAAATCAACCACAATGAGTTTTCACCTCACCTCAGAATGGCTTCCACACATAAATCAATAAACAACAAATGCTGGCGAGGATGTGGGGGAAAAGGTACCCTAAGCCACTGTTGGTGGGGATGTAAACTGGTAAAACCACTACGGAAATCAGTTTGGAGATCTGAAATATGAATATGGACCCACCATATGACCCAGCCATCCCACTCCTGGCAAATAAAAGAGCTATCTGCACCTCAATGTTTATTGCAGCTCAATGCACAACAGCTAAGACATGGAACCAACCTAAATGCCCGTCAACAGAAGACTGGATAAAGAAGTTATGGGATATGTACTCTATGGAATACTACACAGTGGTAAAAAAAATGAAATCTGGTCATTTGCAACAAAATGGATGAATCTGGAAAACATCACACTTAGTGAAATAAGCCAGTCGCAAAAGGAAAAATACTATATGTACTCCTTAATCTATGATAACTAACAGAGAACCCAAAAGGAAACCTGTAGAAGTGAAATTGACTTTGAGAAGCAATGACTTGAACAGCCCTTGTCTTGACTGTTGAGGAACAGTTTTTTGGGGTTTTGTTTTTGTTTTCTTAATGGAGAATGGGACTGGGAATGGGAAAGGAAGGAGGAGGTGGGGTGGGGTGAGGGTGGGCAGGCAGGTAGGATAGGAATAATCACTATATTCCTAAAGTTATGAAATTTGTACTCATTAAAATACATGGTTTATTTGGGAAAAAAAGACGTGATTAGGTCCAAAGATTAAAGGGAAAGAACATTTCCTGTTTTATAATTTCAAATTCAAGGTCTTAAATGTAGGATATTAGAATGGGAAGGAAATTCAAGATAATGTTGAGGCAAAATAAAAATAGAGACTCAGAGGGAAAAAAAGAAAGAGAAAACAATGTGTTCTATGAGTGTTACTGTTTATGATCCCAGCTCTCCCACTGCCTTCTTAATTCTGTGAGCTACTGCAAAGTTCCTATCCTGTGTGAGCTATCTCAAAGTTCTGTGTTGATTTATATAACAACAGTCAGTTTTTGTTGCTTGCAATTCAGTAACCCTACTAGATTAACAAATAAAAAGAAAGTGGCAGTTAGGAGTGAGATGACAAATAATTAAGATACAAAGAGAAGCAGAGAAGATGAAGAAAGTAGCTGGATCCTGTGACTATCTGAACTTTGAAAGGAATTAAGTCCTGGTCTTTGTGTATCCTTGTTTTTGTTGTTGTTTAAGATTTATTTACTTACTTGAACAGCATAGTTACAGAGAGGCAGAGGCAGAGAGAGAGGTCTTCCATCTGCTGGTTCACTCCCCAGATGGCCGCAACAGCCAGAGCTATGCCGATCCAAAGCCAAGAACTAGAAGCTTCTTCCAGGTCTCCCACATGGGTGTAGGGGCCCAAGGACTTGGGACATCTTCTACTGTTTTCCCAGGCCATAGCAGAGAGCCGGATCAGAAGAGGAGCAGCTGGGTCTCGAACCGGCACCCATACGGGATGCCAGCACTGCAGGCAGCGTCTTTACCTGCTATGCCATAGTGCCGGTCTCTCTGCGTATCCTTAAAAACAAGCCTCGAGCTTGCAATTGCGGTATAGCTGTGATTGTTTTAGTGTCAGTGAGGACTCTTTCAGCGGTAAGTGATGAAAAATAACTAACCAGCTTCCAGGGACCATGCCTAGATGCAGCAGGGCTAGATTTAGGGGCCTTGGTAGAGCATCAGGAATCTGAGGCTCCATCTCTTTTGCTTTTATCTTTTGTTTGGCTTCATTCTCAGTCTCCCTTCTGGATGGCAGAGGTGATGAGTGGGAGTTGATCAACTGAATAGGAGTGAAAATAATACAGCAACTTCCAAGAAATGTCCTTAAAGAGATGTGGCATGTCTTTCTCTGTCCTTTGCTTCCCTACCAATGGTCAGAATGTGAATATTATACCTGGAGATGACTGAATCATCTCAGAAGATGACTTCAGAACAGAGGAAGCACATGGAAAAGCAACCAGATAGACCAAACATCACAGAGCATGCGTACCAGCCCTGTACGATCTTCATCTGCACTTTCAGACAATGGAAAAACAAACACATATCTTGTTCCACTGTTACTTAATAAACTACATAATTCTACCTGACATCATCAAAGGAGAATCATAATGACACTGTAAAACGATAGGCACGGGGTTGATGGGCAGATGTGTCCACTGTCTCACTCCCAAAAATTCTATCCAAGTCATGGTTATTACTCTCGTGGGAATTTGAAGAGAAGAACCTGCCTGGCATGAGTGTACCTTGAATTTAAGAGTTTATGAATCCAAAGATTAAAAATAATTTGAAAAATGAGCCAAGCACAGAATTATGAGAAACAACTGTATCCATGATTTTTTTCCTAAGAAAAAAGTGCTTCCTAAAAAAAAGTGGAGAGAATTACTCCACATTTAACCCTGCAGTTTTAACAATGGAGTGCAGAAATAACAGGTTCATAATTTGAAAAATGGCTGAAATTGTATATTATAACTCACTACAGCATATTTGTTTTGACATTTTTATTAATAATTTGAGTGAAGAATTAATTAAATTGTAATCAAATGCAGAGATGATGTGATGCCAAGAGAATGGTTCAGGCATTGGATGATGGAATTGTGGGAACACAGAATTACATAACATCAGAACCCCACGAGGCTTCTCCCGTTAATCATAACTCCCATTTTACAGGTAAGAAAACTGGGGCTTATAGCTGGCAACCCAGTTACCAAAGCACACCTGCAATCAAGGGCAAAGCTATGTAACCATCTTTCTACTTTCTCTTTTTGAATAAATGAAAGCTACATCATGACTTGAGATTCAAACAGACATGAAAAAAAAAAACTGGGTCAGTGAACTGATGAGACAAGATGACATTTAATCAGGTCAACTGTGTAAGGACCTACATGTTGGATCCCAAAAAGCCCACTGTACATGCACAGTATGGGGTAGATGTGCCTTAATCAGCAGTACTTACAAGAAACACTTAGAGATGTTACTTGGGGGCAAGCTTGCGATGTCAGCAGTGGGATGTAGCTGCAAGAGAGAGATAATGTGGCACTACCAGATAGAGCTTAGAGAAAGGAAGACACAGAGTCCTGTTGAACTTTTTACTCCAGACCAGCAATTCCTCATTCTGTCTCAGGTATCAAATTTTAGAAGAGACATAGACAAGTCAGTCCACATTTGGGAAAGGAGCCCAGGACAGAACTATGTGAATAATGGTCAAACAAGTTAGAAAGCTGCAAAGAACTGCAATTAGGAGTTTGATCATGGAGTCAGACTGCCTGGGTTTAATCCTAGCTCTGCCAATTATTTCTGATTAGCATAACACCTATCTCCAAAGATAAACAATGTCAAGTGATTAGCATACTACTGGTATAAATGAAGCCCTCAATACGTGTTAGCTACTGCTGGAGTTAAGAAAGCAAAGTGTTACAGAGATATTGGTAATGAGCTCATAGGTTATGGCGAATATTAAAGGAATCAACACGTGTCAACTCCTTGTCATGAAGCTGATAGCTGTTATTACCTGCAGTTTGAGGGTTGGTCTAAGGTTTCTAGGGATAGGTCTGGGTTGGAGATAAAAATAGAGGGTGAGGCCAGCATCCCATATGAGCGCCGGTTTGAATTCTGGATGCTCTGCATCTGATCCAGCTCCCTGTTAAGGCATCTGGGAAAGCAGCAGCAGTTGGCTCAAGTACTTGGGCCTCTGCCACTTACTGGGGAGACCCGGATAGAGTCACAGCCCCCACCCCCACCCCACCTCAACCATTCTGACCACTTGAAGAACAAACCAGTGAATGGACGATCTCTTTCTCTGTCCCTCTGCCTTTGTTTCTGTTCCTCTGCCTTTGAAATAAACAACATACATCTTCCAAAACTTAAAAATGCTTTCTGGTTTGGGTTAAGATCTACAGAGCCTTTGGATCAAGTTATGCCCTAAAGAAGAAAGTCGGTTGTAGCTGGTGGCCCTGCAGACATCCCCTGGGGCTCTCACTCTGGGCTCACCTGGGCCCGGGTGACTTGCCAGGGCTGTTGAGGAACAACTCAACTGTGTTCTTGGCCACGGGCACTTAAGCTTGTCCTCATGCAGGGTTCTGATCCAAGATACTGATGTGGCTCCTCAAGGCAGTGCTGGGGATGCCACTCAAGCCTGCTGGAGAACTGCCCTATGCACAATCACTTAGGAACCATTCAGAGTGGATTCGCTTCCGGATGAGTCCTTTCTGCCCTTTGCGCCTCCCACTGCCACTGTGTGAAGAGGGCCTGGGTATCCTGACCCTTAGGGATCCTGTGGCACCCTGGACAGCTCCCTGGGGAGCAGTCCACCGCCAGGGGGCAGCTTCTGAGGGAGGAACACACCTTGCGCGCCCGCGGCTGCTCCAGGGCTCGCTCTCTGGCCAGGAGGAGGGAGAGACGGAGTGACAGGGACGCAGGGGGGCGGTGGAGGGTTGGGGTGCGCTTGGCGGGTGCGAGCCGCCGGGGTGTGAGTCAGCGCGCGGTGGGGGGGCCGAGGCGCTCGGTGAATAGTCACGGAGTCTCTCACTCACGCTCAGCTCCTCCACCCATCCCGTCCACAGCGTGGCTACCGCGGTCCCGGCTGTGTGCGTCTGTTTCTCGTGATGGCGAGGGGAGGAGGGAGTGTCCCTGTCGGTACTTCTGTAGCCAGGTTAGGGGCTTTCTCCTCCCCACCCACCGCTGTGTGGGGCGTTGGGGGTGTGTCCAGGTCAGGGCGCGCAAGCTGTGTGCGCGCGTGAGGATGTGTGGGTCAGTGCGGTGGGGCCGAGTCTGGTTTGGATGTTGGCGCAATCTCGACCTGGGTTTCCAGCCCTGGGCATCTGGAGGCCGGCGTGGTGGCGATGTCCAGCCTCCTGGCGAGGTACACTGTGCGCCTCGGCACCCTCCCCTCGCCGCCCCGGGCTGGCCATGGCTCTTTAGGGAGCGGCCGGCGTGGGAAAGGGACAGAGGAAGTGTGTCCCTGGCAGGGAAGAGAGACAGGGGGCGCAGGGGGCGGGCCAGGTCCCCGGGCGCGGCGCGGGCTCGGGGGACCCGCGCGGCTGACGTCAGGCGACTCCTTAAATAGAGCCGGCAGCGCGCTCCGCTCGGCATTTCCCGAGGAGCCGGAACGCGGCCGGAGCCAGCGCCACCGTCCGGTCCGCCCGTCACTGGCACAGCCACGCCGCGGCCGAGCGTTCCGTGCGCGGCGCTCCGAGGATCCAGAATGGGGCTTCGGGCGCTGGGCGCGCTCCGGACGCGGCGCACGTAAGAGCCGAGGAGCGCCAGGAGCCGCCCCGCTGCCCGGAGCCCCGTCGCCTAGGACTGGGAGATGTGGGGAATACCGCCGCCTGTTCCCCGAGGAGCCGCCGCCCCCGGGATCCCCGGGTACGGTGCGCGCCCCGGCCAGCAGCGCCCGGAGAAGGCGGCGCGCCCTACGCCTGACCCGCGCGCCCCGGACAGCGCCGCGCAAGCCCTCTAGGCGACCGCAGGGCCACAGCAGCTCCGCCGCAGGTGCCCCTCGGAAACCATGACCCCCGGCGCGGGCCCATGGAGCCATGGCCTATAGGGTCCTGGGCCGCGCTGGGCCACCTCAGCCGCGGAGGGCGCGCAGGCTGCTCTTCGCCTTCACGCTGTCGCTGTCCTGCACTTACCTGTGCTACAGCTTCCTGTGCTGCTGCGACGTCCTGGGCCGGAGCCGCCTCCTCGGCGCGCCTCGCTGCCTCCGCGGCCCCAGCGCGGGCGGCCAGAAACTTCTCCCGAAGTCCCGCCCTTGCGATCCCCCCGGGCCGACGCCCAGCGAGCCGAGCGCTCCCAGCGCGCCGGCCGCCGCCGCCGTGCCCGCCCCTCGCCTCTCGAGTTCCAACCACTCTGGGTCGCCGAAGCTCGGCACCAAGCGGCTGCCCCAAGCCCTTATCGTGGGCGTGAAGAAGGGGGGCACCCGGGCCGTGCTGGAGTTTATCCGCGTGCACCCGGACGTGCGGGCCTTGGGCACGGAGCCCCACTTCTTCGACAGGAACTACGGCCGCGGGCTGGACTGGTACAGGTAAGCAGCGCACGCCCCGCTGAGCGCGCCGGGGCTCTCACGGCCTTGGAGCTGTCGCCTGCGTTTTGTCTTCTCCTGCGGGAGACTCTGGCAGGATTTACCTAGAACTTCCCGGTGATTAGCCAGACGCCCTTGCGCTGCAAAGGGCGTTCCCTGTAGCCATTGGCATGGCTGGATGGGAAGGCAGAGCCCTCACTGAGGGCTGAAGGGCTGGCCCCGTGACCAGCCTTCCCCGCGTGGAGCAGGGTGTCCGAGGAAGGGGCTGGCCAGAGCACACTGGCATCCCTACCCTGGGTAGGTCTTCCTGCTCCTTGGCACCTGAGGGACCCTGGGAAGCGGAAGTCAGGACAGAGATCCTTAGGGGCAGGGCTGTGTTTGGATGAGGCCCCTAGCTTTCAGGCCAAACGAGAGCGCAGCAGCCCAGGGCTCCCGATGAGAAAGATCTCTTAGGGAATCCCAGGCCCAGTGCCCAGGTCTCTGCTGCTGCACCTGGGCTGAAATCCCCCGACCCTGGGCCAGTGGTCTTAGTGGGAAGAGACCTGGATTCAAGTCTTGGTTCTGTTGCTTAGTTTGAGCAAGTTTGACACTCTCCCAATCTCTGTTTTCTCATTCATCCCAATGGGCAGCAAAACAGACTTTTGTCTTGGCTACCTCCAAGTGCTTTGCTCCAGAGGTGTAGAAAAGACATTTCTCATTGGGTGATGCTTGCAGAACAGTAGCGGGGGAATGGGATGAGGAATCCTGGTGGGCATCTCAGGTGAGGGTTGACCAGGGCTCCCCGGGCAGCCAGTCACTCCCTACCACACTGCCAGGGGTGGCTTACCTGGTCTGAGAGTGTCTGGACCCACATTGAGCCTCCGCTCCTCGTGGCACAGCTGCCTCCTGAGCCCTGCATGGCGCAGAAGCCTAGGACAGCTGGCCTGTGGCCATCCCTGCAGGTGGCAACATGTACGGACCGCCCAGGACACAGGATGCTCACCACTGAACTGACCCCTAGAAGACGTCCTAGCATCATCTGCGTAGTGAGAACTGTGGGGGGAACACCACAGCAGCCAAGGCTATTATTTTTGCAGAAGTCAACCCTGTAGGCAGTAGAGGTCATGTGCATGTTGGAGAAAGCCCAATTTCATAGGAAAGAAGACCCCATTGGGCTTCTTCATGGGGGTCCTGGATTTGTAAGAAGAGAGCACTACAGAGGCTGACTTGCATCTTTGCCAGGGATCCCCGGCCTGTAGTGGCTGTGGTTTGGGGACAAGGCGTGGGGCATGCATCCCTCTCAGTAGGCAGGCACACAGGGGATAGGCCTGCGGGTGGCCCCTGCACTGTGATGCTGGTGAAAGAACACAGTGGTGCACAGTGGTGGGTTTGGTTCTGTGCCAAGGCTGTTGGCCCACCATGCTTTGCAAGCTATAACCCACAGACATCCCATGCAGGTATATGGACGGGAGAAGCAAGCACACTGAACAGCCGAGACTTGCCAGAGTGGGCCCGCCATGGCCACATTCACATGCATGCTGGGGCTTCCTGGATGGAAATGCTGAAGACCATTACGGAACCTTTAGCCAATGTGAAGCGCCTTTCAAGTGCAAAGCAGCAAGGCTCTGAGCGTCCGGCTTTTAGATGGTGTGGTCTCCAGTAAACACCTGTGCTCTGAACGCAGCCCCCCACCCCCTTCTCCTCTCTCCACCACCACCAAACAACATAGCTCAGGCTTGCTTCCCAGAGCCCGTGTCATTCAGGGATGGCTGCTTTTTATTTTTAACCTTGGCATGTGTGATGCTAAGCCAGCTTAGCTGTGAACCTTAGAGATGGGAGCCATGTCTTTCTTTCCTTTTTTTTTTTTTTTTTTAGCACATTTGGATTCTGCTAAAATTCTCAGCTGAGTCTTGGTAGGTTTTATTTAACATCAAGCACGCTGACAGCTCCTGTTCTCTCTCTTTTCCTCCCTACTTTCTTCTTTTGTGTTTCTAAAAGGAAGATTGTCCAGAGGTCTGGTCATAATTGCCTTATCGCCATCACTTGCCTGGGAATGCTGGGAGCCTACAGCATCAGCACAGGGCTGTGTGGTTTGTGTTTCTTGCAGTTACAAATTGACACTCTCTGAGTCAAGGGTTTCAGTTGTGGATTGCCATTTCTGCACAAGTTACAACTGCCCTGTTTAGATGCTATTTCCTGAATCTCCAGGATAGTCCTCTGTGTATATTTTTTTAAAGATTTATTTATTTATTTGAAAGTCTGAGTTACACAGAGAGAGGAGAGGCAGAGAGAAAGAGGTCTTCCATCTGATGATTCACTCCCTAGTTGGCCGCAATGGCCAGAGCTGTGCCAATCCAAAGCCAGGAGCCAGGAGCCAGGAGCTTCTTCCAGGTCTCCCAAGTAGTACAGGGGCCCAAGGACTTGGGCCATCTTCTACTGCTTTCCCAGACCATAGCAGGGAGCTGCATCAGAAGAGGAGCAGCTGGGACTAGAACCAGCGCCCATACGGGATGCCGGCTCTTCAGGCCAGGGCATTAACCCGCTGCGCCACAGCGCCAGCCCCCTCTGTGTGTATTTGGCCCTTTATTATCACTCCAGTAATGAACATTAGTTGAAGAAATGATGGAGATTTCTGAGATCAGTCTCCTTTTCTTCCGGAATTCCATGAGTCCGGTATGACAGGTGACAGTGTGCTCCTCTGTCTGCCCACGACCCTCATTATTTCACGGCTTGCTGTCACAAAGCCAGTGTCCACCACATACACGTGGCCAAGGAGCTCTTGTATGCTCCATTGTGCTGGACTGGGTTTCCCCAAAGTGTAGCTGCAGAGTTGCTGATGGTGGCTCTTACTATGATCTGCCTATGGTAAAGCGATAACTTTCTGGGTCAGGAGATCCAAATCCAGATAGACGATGAAAAAAATCAAAATTTTTACCCTCAACCCAAAGGAGAAATTTCTTCCCATGGGCAGATGGAGATTCAATGTTGAAGGCAAACAATATAGCCAGAGAAATGGTATCAGCGTAGGAGAATGGGACACAGAACTTGTATACACTTCATTGCCTCCAGCTTGAGTTTCCTTTTGGGAACCAGCCCAGCAGGCCACCCTCACAGAGCCCAGCCCTCTGCAGTAGGATCCTTCCCATCCAATACCTTTCTGGATTTGTTCTCCAATGCCTCCCTCACCTGAGAAGCTGGCCTGGGTTCTCCGCTCCAAGTTTCCTCGCCAAGGTAGCAGCAGGTCCCACAGGGTAGATAGGACCCACTAGCTACCTGGACAGGTAGACACAGTGAAACCAGGCTGATGAGGGAACCAGGATAGGACTGTGGCTGAAGAACAGAGGTGGCCACCAATTGCTGTGTGATTTGAAAACAGGTGGCCCCTGTCGGCCCTGACTGTTTTGTCGTCAAATGGGATCTGTTGTCATTCTACTGGAAGCATGTTTGAAAGAATAAATGGGACACTTTATGCAGAGGTGACCTGGACATTTCTTTGGCCTATGAAGATATGGCAGTAATTTATCACCAACACCACTATTACAACTACCACCGCACCACCAGCGCTCCTGTTATCACTACTCAAACCATTAGTAAACCATTAGTTTCTGTTCCTGCTGCGGCTACTAAATGGGGCTAAAGAATTTCTTGCTAGAAAAATTGTTTTCTACTTTCCCCCTTTTTAAAAAGATTTGTTTATTTATTTGAAAGTCAGAGTTACGTAGAGAGAGGAGAGAGAGGCAGAGAGAGAAAGAGAGGTCTTCCATTCGCTGGTTCACTCCCCAGTTGGCCGCAACAGCTGGAGCTCTGCCAATCCCAAGCCAGGAGCCAGGAGCTTCTTCTGGGTCTCCGACATGGGTGCAGGAGCCCAGGGACTTGGGCCATCTTCCACTGCCTTCCCAGGCCATAGTAGAGAGCAGAGAGCTGGATTGGAAGTGGAGCAGACAGGACTTGAACCAGCGCCCACATGGGATGCTGGCACTGCAGGTGGCAGCTTTGCCCATTACACCACAGCGCCCTCTCCGCATTTTTCTTTCCTTTCTGCTTCCTCCCCCCGCCCCCTTCCTTCCTTGTGCATTGATAAAAAGTCACTTCGCATGTCTGGGTGGCAGTTTGCTCATGTCTGCTCACGCCTGACCTGCTTTACAGACTTGTGGAAATCAAGTAAGACAATCGATGTAAAAATATTTTCCCAAACTTAATGTCATATTCAGGATGTCATTGTGTTACTCAGGTTTGGATGCAAGGCAGACTATCCAGTGTCGCCTTTTTACAGGGACATAGTTGTGCCGTGTCCAGTAGTTTTCACAGTCTCTGGGGAAGCTGAATTTTGTCTCAATTGCTTTCATTTTGCTAGTGTTTCAGGATGCCAGGGGCGTGTGTGTGTGTGTGAGTGTGTGTGTGAGTGTGTGAGTGTGTGTGTGTGTGTGGAGAGGCAGTGAATCTTTTCCAAATGTATTAAAATGCCAGCCAGAGCAAGTTAATATGTGATAATTGACTGTGTACTCCGGTGTCCAAATTTTGATAGATGACCCTGTTCTGTACGTTTTAGACTCCATTTCACAACTCCGGTTATTTATTTGTTCAGCATCCATGGTGTTCCTGATATGATGTAAGGAAAGAAGACACAGTATTTGCCCCAGAGGCAACAATCTAAATAAGAAAGAAAATAAAAAGCACAGAATGAGATCTCTCCCATGAGCAAACTTGTTTCAATCAAGGATTAAGATTCTAATAGCAAAGCCAAACGCAGGAAGAGTGAACTTCAGGAAGAAATAAAACCAAAGGCAGAAGGCAAATTTCTACAAAGTAGTTAATGCAAAGGCGTCACCATCTTTTAACCAACTGGTCAATGTGGGAAGCAGATTGACCTGTGCTCACTGTGCACAGGTGCACGTGTGGTGCAGACCCCAAACGTGTATGCACACCCGTGATCGCAGTGTCTGTGCAGACTTGTGCTTGTTAAGGGAGTTTCCCTACCTTCATTCAGAAGAATGTCACACACGCTGATGAAACAAAACCTTTGAGTCCAAAATCCCCCATCCATCTTGTAGCTCTCCGTCAGCCTGCCAGCACACTGGAGATATCATAGTTAGTTCCAGCACGTACACAGTTCTTGTCAGGCATCGTGGAATATTTGGAATGGGCAAGCGCAACAGTCATTGCTCCAGGAGGCTGTTTGGAAGAGCTGGTTTTGCCTCCCCATGGAGTTTTGAGGGACAGCGGGGGAAGCTGGGGATGAAAAACGAGCTTTCCCCAAAGCCTTTGCTGTGTGGACGATGAGGTGCAGAAGACCCCCAATAGCCCCAGGGCTGGCTTTTCAGCCAGCACTCATTGTTAAGGTTGTTTGAGACATGATGCTGTGACAATAGCACTGACCAGAGATTCTAGGAGGCAAATTTTCCCCCCACAATTTAACACCTGGATGGTGTCTTAATGTCAGTGGGAGATGAGGCTTCAGTGTCTCCTAGAACCCCTCTTCCCTTGTAGATGCTCTTTGTCTTCCAGAGGTGGCTTCCCCAGCCAGCCTGAGCCCGACCTGGACCTTGTAAAGAGCCAGCAACTCCACGACGAATGCCTGACCCAGCAGCAGGCCTCTGAGACCCCCAGCTGGGGTCCCTTCTGATTGGTCAAGGAGCTGTACTCATTGGAATGCCACCCATGCCATCTCTTTGAAAACATCTCTCTTAAAACTGGGGAAAGCGTGGGACTGATCCTCACCAGGAGGGGCCAAGATGCGGGGGTTGGGGGGAGCTTGCTCTCCACCAGCCACAGAAGGAGGCCCTCACCGTACCTCCCACATACTAGGAGGCACATGGCAAGACCCTCTTAGGCTCTGGGCAGTCACTTCTCAACAGACTGCTGCTCCATGGCCCGGGTGCTTGGTAGTGCTGCATGCATCTGGAGTCCAGGGCTGTAGGGCAGACTTCTTCCCTTTGGTGAGACTTCCATGAATCATTTCTGAATGGTGGAGTGGCAGAGTGGGTGTGGAGGGGGGGGAAGCACACAAGCTCCCCATTGATCTGGATCCACTGGAGGACTTGGAGGAGGCTGTCTCTGTGTATGAGGCTCAGCCATTTGTTGTGAGTATGGCCAGAGGGGTCTGAAAGGTCACACAGCCAGTCTAAACCTGTAGGGCTCACCATTCCCACCAGAGCTAACTCCAGGGCGGGTTAATCCATTTATTTGTCAAACGCCCACCATTTGCCAGGCTTGGTGCCAGGCTGCCGTAGGCCAGCTCTGCTGCCACTTTGTTCTCCTAATGGGCTGCGCTGATGGCTGAAGTGCTTTGTAGTCCACGGGCAGCTTGACAGGGTGGGTAAAAGCCACCAGTGAGTGGAAGTAACTTAGCATTTCACAGGTAATTGCTGCCTGTCAAGCTGCACAGCTGGGCTGTTGGCCCAATGCTATACTCGCAGGGGGCTTTCTCAGTGGGATAATGGTCAGGGTGAGGGGCCGTGGGCTCTGATGGAGCCTGTTTGGTCAGTGGACAAGGGCCAGACGTGCTGGGTGGGTGATCTGGGATTAGAACATCACATGGATTTCCTGGCACAAGTCAACCAGGCATGTCTCCCCAAGTCGAGGAGCTGACAGTGTTTCCATGGCCACCAGCTCCCATGAGTGCTCCCCAAGAAGGAAGACGGGGTGTCTGCTCTGGGTGGACCATTTTCCAGGTGGAGGCAAGCGCCCACATTCTTGCGGGGGGGGGGGGCATGGTTTCCAGATTCCAGACATTCATGCACCATCTTCATGATACTTGCCAAAGCCTGGCATGACTTCTACTATTATTTTCTTAATATTAAAAAAATTAAGTGATAATTCTTTTGAAAAGTTTTATTTTTTTTACTTATTTCAATTTTATTTGAAAGACACACACAAAAAGACACAGATAGATACAGAGGCAGAGGGATCTTCCTTTACTGGTTCACTCCTCCCACTTCTTGGTCTGGGCCAAGCCAAATCCAGGAGCCTGGAATTCAATGTGGGTCTTCCACATGGTGGCAGGGACCCCAGTATCTGAGCCAGCACCCCCTGCTCCCTCCGTGGTGTGCCTTAGCAGGAGGCTGGATCAGAAGCGGAGCAGGGACTCTAACGTAGGCACTCGGGTGACCCCAGTGGTGCCTTAATCACTACACCAAACCCCTGCTTCTGCTTTCTTAATATTTTGTTAAAACCAGCTCATTTAAAACTTATAATTTTTCATAAAGAGGTAGTTCATTATCCCTTCAATTTGTGTATTGTAGAATCAATAGTGTATTCATTTCATGCAATTCAAAAGGGTACAAAGGGTATTCAGTGAAAATGAATCCTCTCCTTCCTGCCCTGTCTTTCGGCCATGATATTTCTCTTCCCAGGAGCAGCCATGGACACCTGGTTGGGTGCATCCTTCTAAAGGTAGAAGAATTTGTAGGCCTAACACATCCTATGCAAATATAGTTAAAACAAATTTTTTTTCAAAAGCAACTTTATTTGAAAACCACTCTAAGTGGAAAGCCTTCATCATGCACCATAATTAGAAAGTAACCATAAAAATAGGTAAATCAAAAGCAAAACCATATGATTGAGTTTCTGCTGTACTGTGTGGCTGGAATGTTCCAAGCCTGCAGAATCAGACTAACAACAGTTAAAGAAAGACGGATATTAACATGAGTTGTTCTCCTTGACGTAACCAGGAGGAATGATAGAGAAGTGGAAATGATCATAAACTTTCTCAACGTGTGATTCAACAGTACTCAGTAGGTCTGTGTAGTTTTGAAATGACCAAGATGGGGAACACATGGGATAGACATGTTGCTGGAGTTTGCAGAAAACCCGGCTTAGGTTTTAATGATGTTTCTAGCTTTTTGGATTCCTTTGATGTGTTAATGATTGAGAGAGACAAGCCAAGAAAAAATCAGAACAAATTTGAGCATTAAGAGGAGGGTTTTCGTTTGCAATATTTAGAAGGGAGTATACCTTCAGAAGAATGGGGTTTCCTAGAGAAAGGATTTAGCAGGCATAGAAAGGAAGAAAAATGAACCCACAGGGTCACTAGGGGTTTCTCATTATTTGCCTGGTGGAAAATCCACAGCCTCCCCACAACTATCGATTATCGTATCTACCGTGATTGTTACACATCTGCAGGCATCTTGGTGCCCCAGATGTCAGAGAGAAGGTTGTTTCCAACAGAGAGTCAGTCACTGGTGGGAAAGGATTTCAAGGCTTTTGTTTTGTTTTATTTCGGTGTTCATGTGAGACAGGATGTGCCTTTTTAAAATCTCAGAATGTAGAGTCAGTGTTGTGGTGCAGCGGGTTAGGCTGCTGCTTCCAATGCCGACTCCTGTATCGGAGTGCAGGTTTGAGTCCGGGCTGCTCCACTTCCCCTCAGGCTCTCTGCTGATGCACCTGGGAAAGCAGTGGAGGAAGGCTCAAGTGCTTGGGCCCCTGTCACCCACGTGGGAGACCCGGATGGATTTCCAGGATCCTGGCTTCAGTCTGGACCAGCTCTGGCCATTGCAGCCTTTTGGGAAGTGAACTGGTGGATGAAAGATCTCTCTCTCTCTCTCCATCTCTTTCTGTCTCTCCCCTTCTTTCTCTGTCCTTATGGCTTTCAAATAGACTAAAACAAATCTCAAATGCCAAATTGCTTTCCTTGCATTCTCTGATACATGGAATGAGGTGTACACGTGGGGCACGCACAGTCGGTTTTGCTTTCTCGGGCAATTTCATCTCATTGAATCAAGAGCAGAAGACAGTGTAGTTTCTTTTATAAATATGTATTTATTTGTTTTCATTTTATTTGATAGGCAGAGAAACAGACGAGGGAAACCTTCCACCCACTGGTTTGCTCTCCAAATGCCCGCAACAGCCAGGGTTGGACCAGGCTGAAGCCAGGAGCTGCGAACTCCATATGGGTCTGCCACTTGAGTGGGAGGAGCCCAAGTAGTTAAGCTGTCACCTGCTGCCTCCTAGGGTGTGCATTAGCAGGAAACTCAATCAGAAGTGGAGGAGCCAAGACTCGAACTTGTCAGGTACGAGATGAAGGCATCCCGAGTGGTGTCTTAACTGCTGCACCAAATGCCTGCCCAATGTAGTTTATTGTGTACTTTCTTTTAATTATACAAAAGGATCCCTAACAGGGAATATGGTCCCAAATTCGACTAACATAGGCATGTTGGAGCTTTTCTGTGACAACAAGGCTCCCCTGGCGTTGACTTTGAGTGGGCAGATAGTCATCAACATGGATGGGGCAGTGACTTCCTGCCAGTTCAGTTCCCCCTGGCCTTCCTGCTTACTGCTGGGCAGAGGAGCCCAGGATCTACGTGGAGACTGGTGGGGAGGTGAGCAGGCATTGAATCTGTGCTTCATAGAGGAGCTGGAATCCCAAAGAAACAACAAAAGGATGGAGTATTCTCTCATGTTGGAGAGAAAGAGAGTAGGCTGTGGATGGATGGACTCACTGGTGGGAAAGCAGGATATGAAAACTTTGGTAGTCCCCCTTAGCCATGGGGATACATTCCAAGGGTGTATCTGAGGCTACAGATAGTCATGAGGCCTATGCATTCATGATTTTTCCTATAATACATACCTGTAATAAAGTTTAACTTACAAATTAGGCCCAGTAAGACATCAACGACAATAGCTAGTAATAAAATAGGACAATTATAACAAATAGTATAATAAAAGCTATGTGAGTGTGATCTCTCTTTCTCTCTCTCTCAAAATATCTTATTACGCTTTCATCTTTTAATTTAAAAGAAGCACTTTATGACTTCTCTTTGGCCTATGTGAATTACCAGCATTCATGCTCTTGCATGTTGGGGCCGCTATTAAGTACAATAGGGGTTATTTGAACACAACTACTGCAATGCTGCAGCAGTCTGATAACTAAGACAGCTACTGAGTGACTAACGGACAGGTGAGGTGTACACTGTGGATTCTCTGGGCAAAAGTAAGATTCCTGTCCCACATGGGATGTAGCGGAACAGTGTGAGATTCTGTCATACTACTCAAAATGGCATGCCATTTAAAACTTACAAATTGCTTATTTCTGGAGTTTTCTACGTAGTACTTTCAGATTGGGACTGACCACGGGTAACAGAAATTGCAAAAAAGCAAAGCTATGGGTAACTACCATAGGAGGAAGGACGCGGTTAAAAGCTCGTACTGTGGCATCAGGAGTCTGTTACACTCTCAGCCCCGCCACCTGGCAGATGTGTCCATCAGCCATCTGCTCTTTGCTTCTCTGTGCTTCTGTTTCCCTAAGTACACACTGAACCTGATTGTATTGACCACCACGTGGGTTTGCAGTGAGGATTCGATAAACAGTTACACACAGAAATGCTGTGAACATTTCTGGCACGTGGAAGGTGTTCCACTAGTGCTCATTGTCATTATTAGCCCTTGACGCCTTCGTCACACCCCGAGTGACCTCACTGCTGAGGACACAGAGGTGGTCAAACTCAGGTCCTGCCTCGTGGTTGGCGGGTGATGAGCGGTTCATGGAAAATGTGTCCACAAGGCAGGTGGGGCTGGTGACCACAACAGGGACACAAGGATAGTTGTAAGAGCATGGAGGGAGATGACATCCAACTGGGGGGATTTGGGAAAACTTCCTGGAGAAGGTGGTATGTTATTTGGGTCTTGATGGGCAGAAGTGCTTTCTTTAGACAAAGACGTTGGACAAAGGGCTGATGAAGAGTGTGGCTCTATGGAGCTGCTGATTGATGGCAGGCACGTTCATTCCACTATCCCACTTCTGATGACTGTCAAATCAGAAAGTAAGGTCGTGCAAGATCACGTGAGCTCTGCATTTATTGACCCTCTGCTATGTGCTGGACACTGTGCTAAGCCCTGAAAAGTGACACAAGACCGAGCGTTTTTCATTTCAAGAGCTGAAGGGGCACACAGCCCTGATGGTAAGAACTGCTAAAGGAGAGAAAGCTTCCATCATTTGTGAGGAGAAAGGGACCCCATCAAAGGTGGGCTAGAGAAGTTTCAGGAGAGATGACCCCCAAACCTTAGGTTGTTTGCACTTGCTCTGTCTTCCACCCAGATCGTTTTTGCCCCTGGAGCACTCCAGACCTCGTCACCTTTTTATCATGCAGGTTCCAGCTCAGATGTCACCTCCTCAGAGAGGCCTTCATCAGCTCCCTGGTCTCACCTTCCTCATCACTCCCTCCCTCTCCTCACCACCTAGTTTCATTCACTTCCGGCTTCTCTTTGCAATTCCAAAGTATCTTGTTCACTTTTAGATACTGTCTCCCCATCAGACTGAAAACTCCTTCTTGAGAGCGGGGATTTTGTCTCTCTTATTTGTGGCTGCATTTCTAGAGCTCAGAATGGTGCAGTTGATTTCTGTGGAGCACCTGCTGTGTGCCAGGCAGTATTGTAGTCGCTGCGGGGAGAGCAGTGAGACAGACAGACCAAAACTCCTTCCCTCAAGGTGCTTACTCTCTATGTGTGGGGAGGAGATGGCCAACAAGCAGGTAAGGAAAATATGTCTATGGCAGAAGCTGATCAGGAGATGTATAGGGAAGGAGGAGAGATTGGTACTTGGTGGGAGGAGGAGATTGAGGTTTTAAATGGGGAGGTTAGGGGAGGCGTCAGTGGAGAAGTGGAATTTTAGCAAAGACCTGAAGGAGTTGAGGGGCAAGCATGCTGTGATCTGAAGGAAGAAGATCCTAGCAGAGGGAAAAACATAAAAACAGGAAGTCTAAGGACAGCAGGGCAGCTGGTGTGATGGAGGGAAACCAAGGGGCCAGCGTGGCTGGAGTACAGTGAGCAAGGAGATGGATGGACCAGGGACCAAACGGAGCAGGACCTTGTAGGTTGTTGCGAGAACTTTGGCTTTTACCCTGAGCACAAGGCAGGGGTGGGGGGAGGTATTGGATAGTTTTGAATGAAGGGGGTCGTATGGTCTGCCTTGCATTTTAAAAGGATCTCTTGGATGGCTGTGGAGGGAAGTAAGGAGGGAAGCAGGAGTCTTGCAATGATAGCTGCAGGGGTGAGGGTGGAGGGAAGAGGGAGAGGTGGGCCATTGCTGGGGACCATCTGAAGGTTCAGTTGTGGGATTTGCTGGTGAACAGCATGGAGACGAAGTGTGAGAGAGAGGACTCGGGAAAGATGCTGATGGTGGTGAGGATGGTAATGGTGCCACTGCTGCTGCTGGCACTGATGATGGCATCTATCAAGGCCTTGTTATCATTCAGGCCCTCGGAAGTGACAGGCTGAGGTCTGAACCCAACACTTCCCAGTGCAACGCCTGGACTGCCGGGTCAAAGAAGAGAACACTCTATTCTACTGTAGCTTGAAGTCTTTACACCCAAACAGGTGGGTGATGGCAGGGTCCCCTTTCCTGTGAGATTCTTTTCTGGAGCTCTTTTGCATAATGGCAGAGTTTGTTTTTTTTTTTTTTTTTTTTTTTTTTGACAGAGTGGACAGTGAGAGAGAAAGAGAAAGGTCTTCCTTTTGCCCTTGGTTCACCCTCCAATGGCTGCCACCGGCGCACTGCGCTGATCCGATGGCAGGAGCCAGGTACTTCTCCTGGTCTCCCATGGGGTGCAGGGCCCAAGCACTTGGGCCATCCTCCACTGCACTCCCTGGCCACAGCAGAGAGCTGGCCTGGAAGAGGGGCAACCGGGACAGAATCCGGCGCCCCGACCGGGACTAGAACCCGGTGTGCCGGTGCCGCAAGGCGGAGGATTAGCCTAGTGAGCTGCAGCGCTGGCCATGGCAGAGGTCTTAGGGAACCCTTTGAGAGTGTTGAAGGTTGAATTAGCTCGACTCCAGCCCAGGAAAGGCACGTGTCACTCCAGCCTCATCGATATGCGCGACGGCAAGGTGGCTGCCTTGATGACATGACCAGATTTAAGGGGCTTGTGCGTGTGGTTTCCGTCAAAGAGAATTGAACACCCTAATGCCTTTCTGCAAGATAATCGGGATCCAAATCTCCCCTCTTCCCCAGAGCTGCTGAAGCAGTGGGAAATGTTCTCTGCTTTGGCAGCCTCTTTGCCGTGTGTTTCTGCTTTGATGGTTTTAATGAAGATATGAAATCATCTAACAGCTTTCATTTTGTTCGGGCGAGATGGCTTAAAGTGGAGGTAGCATTTCCTAGGATCAATCCCCATTTTCAGAAGTGGTTGGTTAAACTCTCTGCAGTTTATGGCCACTTCTCGCTGAAACAGTGTGGGATATGAATTATTAATTCCATGAAAAATGAGTTAAGTCATTGCAAAGCTCTGTGGTGGCACAATCCCCACTTTAGGTGCCCTTTCTCATATTTTCTCTAGAACAGACATCTCCATTAGCTAGAAATTCTTGGGAAACCTGGCCAGATCTCTGCACCAGGAGACAGGAAACTCGGCTCCATTCAGCCGTTCTTTCCTGCCAGGGTTGTAGAGGAGGAACCAGGCATACATGGCTCTGGGAGGTTCTTCAAGCAAAGTGACTGACAGATATCAAATTTGGATGTCATTCAGATAACAACTGTACAAGCAAGGCTGTCTATAGAACATGAATTTCTGAGCCCCTCTACTCTTTCCTGGTGACCGGTGCCAGAAATGAAAAGTGTGGAGAGGGATGGAGAGACTGAGCTGTTCTGAATGTGTTGTTGTGAGCTGGGAGCAGGGGCCGGGACATAGTTTCTATCCCGTGGAGAAGCAATTTAGAGCAATGAAGGAATCAGACTCAATAACCCTGAGGACTCTGTGGGATGTGCATGAAGGAGTGAAGTTGGCTGTGGGACCATAAGAATTAGAGACATTTGGACAAGCCTCATTTAGAGAGTGTACTTGTTCCACTTGGAGGAGACATCCAATAGTCACTTCCAACTGATTTTTTTTTTTTTTTTTGCTGTTCCTGTATTGTCAGATCTCCCAGCTGTTTTGTTCTACCAGAAAAGCCTTAGATATGACATTCTTTCTTTAAAAATGTAAACTCTCAATTTAAAATTGTCTCTCACTGATTCACAACTTTTATGGAACATTTTTAGACCAAGTAGAACAAGTCTGTGGGCTAGGTGTTACCTGGAATCTTTCATGGTACAGGGGAGGCCTTAGAAACAGGCCCTGCTGGCTTATCATCCTGCTTCTATAGTATATTCACTGTAGGATAGGTGGCTTCCTGATTCTAAGCCTGGGTTTCTTGTGTATAAGAAGAGCAGAGCATGCTTTCCTGCCTAGTAGGATGTTACAGTGATTCGATGGAGTAAGAAAGTGTCAGGTTTTATCATTACTGTTGTGGGCTCCCCTTCCAGGATGATGTGTTCGGGAGGCGTGTCATCACTAAGCTATGGCCATGCCAGGAAGACAAGAGGCACTCACTGTCACACGCGGGGCTTTGCCAACATGAGGAAAGCTGTGTTCTCGCCAGCTGACCAATGAGGAAGTAATGAATCTACAGCAAGGGTGACTCACTGTTGGAGAAATGCATCTGATGGCAGATGTGTGGACCCCAAGGAGGGAGCCAGAAATCTCCCTCGTTCTTTGTTGTCATTCAGGAATGGGCCCACAGAATGTAGGATTTTGAGTCTGTGATGCTGTCACTGTTCCATCCTGCTTCTCATGCGGTCCAGTCACTGCCGAGCTCACCAGGCCACCTTTAGAACCGCCCAGAGCCTCCTCCATCTATCTAACTGTTCTCTTGGCTTCAGCTACCTGGGGAGAGTAGAGGTGCTCAGAGGTTCGTGTCGCCTGCACAGGAGGTGATGTCCTGATTGTTGTGCTTAGGTCTGGATGGATGTCCCGCCTGGAAAGTGGGATTTTGCTAACAAGGAGAGGCTGAGAGATAAACAGAGGTGAACCATAAAGCTCAGCCCAGGCGAATTTCTGGTTAGCTAGCCTTGATTGGTAGATGGTACCTGCAGAGTGACAGCGATATTGGGATGTTGGGCAGAGAAAGCTGTAGGGAAGGCCGGCGCCGCGGCTCAATAGGCTAATCCTCCGCCTTGCGGCGCTGGCACACCGGGTTCTAGTCCCGGTTGGGGCGCCGGATTCTGTCCCGGTTGCCCCTCTTCCAGGCCAGCTCTCTGCTGTGGCCAGGGAGTGCAGTGGAGGATGGCCCAAGTGCTTGGGCCCTGCACTCCATGGGAGACCAGGAGAAGCACCTGGCTCCTGCCATCGGATCAGCGCGGTGCGCCTGCTGCAGCGCGCCAGCCGCGGCGGCCATTGGAGGGTGAACCAACGGCAAAAAGGAAGACCTTTCTCTCTCTCTCTCTCTCTCTCTCTCACTGTCCACTCTGTCTGTCAAAATAATAATAATAATAATAATAATAATAAAAAGAAAGCTGTAGGGAAAAGAAAGCGATAGAGCAGAGACAGCAGCTGCCCCTCCAGAGAACAACCACCTACCAAGTGATCTCGATGACACAATTCCCTTTAAAACAGAGTGATGCTCTGGAGTGAAGGGAAGTCTACAGGGATTGGTTAAATTGTAAGGACTGAGAGCCCGGATGCGTGAGGTGTTGGCAGAGGGTCTGGGATATCATGCAGGCTTTGTCTTGCCTCTGGGTAATCTGTCTGTAAGCTTCCCTAATCATGGGGCTGTCAAAATTCTTTCTAAAACCTAGCACATTGTTTCCCAACCGTCAGTCATCTGTGTACCATCCTCATGGCCTGTTTTGGGGTATATGAAGGTACTTCAGAAAATTCATGGAGAATGCAAGTAAAAGACAAGATTACTTTGGTGCCGAAGTTATTGAAACCCATGCATACGTTTTTATCATAGGCATTTTCTGTGAACTTGGGGAGGTTATAAACAAATAACTCTGTTTACTTTATGTCATATTTAAGCTTACCCAGACCTTTTACTCGAACACATTTGCTTAAAAATGAAAGCCCTATCCCTCTCCTCAGTGAGAGTCCTCATCTCATGGCGGAATGGAAAGTGGTCACAAAAACAAATGCAGGGAATGGTGCTGTGGTGCAGCGGGCTAACACCCTGGCCTGAAGCGCCAACATCCATATGGGTGCCGGTTCGAATCCCAGCAGCTCCACTTTTGATCCAGCTCCCTGCTATGGTGTGGTAAGGCAGTAGAAGATGGCTCAAGTCCTTGGGCCCCTGCACCCATATGGGAGACCCTGGCTCCTGGCTTCGGATTGGCACAGCTCCGGCCGTTGCAGTCATCTGGGGAGTGAACCAGTGGATGGAAGACCTCTCTCTCTCTCTCTCTCTCTCTCTCTCTTTCTGTAACTCTGGTTTTCAAATAAATAAATAAGTCTTTAAAAAAAATGCAATGAGAGCCAAACAGTGCAGTTCCATTCCAGCCAGATACTGCTGCCCGTGCCACGTGAAGGAGGCAGCCTCTTTCATGTTGAAGTGGGAGATCAAAAAGTATTAGAGAGGTGTTAGCAACATTTTAGCACTAAGTCCTCCACGATGTCATCGGAAGACTTGACTAGAATGAAAAAGGAGAGCTAATTGTTTCCTAGTGATGTGATTGGCTGGCCTTTAAAGTTGTGCCATGTACCATCTAAATTTTTTTAATCACTAATGGTAAAATTTTGACCTAAGCACCTAGGTTGCTCTTGCCTTGATGTCACTGTATCAGTTTTGTCATACGTGGTTGTCATGAACCATCAACAGCTTGGGAGAGACTGGCTGACATTACAAAGTCTGGGTAGTTTAAAAAGCTGTGATTCCAATTTAAATTGCAAATCGATGGGGGCATCATGGGAAAGCGAATGCAGACGTGAAGAACTGGAGGAAAAGATCCAACATTGCAATATTTTTAGATCTTTTCCCCCAGATCAGTTTTGCATAATTTGTATCTGGACTCGACGTTTGATAAGCTCCAATATCTGCTGTCTAATATATGACTGACCTGAGGGCTAGCGCAAACTTTCTTTACAATTCCAATTCAAATCACCTATGTTAAACCTTTGTTTATTGCTCCTTATAAACACTGTGATTTGGATGAATCTCAAAGGCATTATGCCGAGTGAAAGAAAGGTTATATGCTGTATTTCCATTTATATGACACTCTCAAACAGACAAAACTCAAGTGATGAAGAACAAATCAGTGGTTGCCAGGGCTCAAGAGAAGTGGGAAGGGGTGACCATAAAAAGGCAGATGAAGGAGGCTTTTTTGGGGTGTTCTGTGGATACACTCTTGGGAACCTACCCCCTACCTTGATTGTGGTGGTGGGTACATGAATCTATGCATGTGTTAAAATACATAGAGCAAAACATCAATAAGTCTATTTTACTGTGGAATCTTTTTAAAGATAAAATTAAAGAAGCAAACTTCGTGTTAGAAACCTTCCCATGATTATAGAACTCAGCAGCTGATGGACATCCTACATCAGTGGAGTATGATCGCTAGTGATCAGGCAGAGACAGCCCTCAAATGCTGGGAGTTCACTGGCTCCCCCAACTTCCATCTTTATTGTAGTTAGAATCAAGGCTGTGGATGGCATTTAACTATTTCCCAACCCACATCCACATTCCTGGAGGACGTTAAGGTTTGAAGCAAAGGCTGGGCAGTTTCCACTGAGGTCTTAGGTCCAGCCTGTGAGGCCAGGGTCATGGGAGGCATCTCAAAATCAAAGTGACTGTTGGTGGATGAGAAGATCTGGCTGAGGTCCTGGGGAGGGTTTGAGGGAAAGTAGGATGGGGAAGGATGGGTCATCATCCACAGTGGAAGAGCTAGCTGAAGACTCTCCCAAACAAAATAATCCACAGTCTACTGACAGCACTTATGAGTTTCTGTATTAGTTCATTTCCCATTCTGGAGATGGGTACTTTATAAAGAAAATAGGTTTATTCAGTTCACAGCTTGGGAGATTCAAAGTGCAAAGGGCAGGGCATGGGGTAGTTTCATAAACCCCAGGAGAGCATCAGGTGCACCTGATGTCTGTCCCTCCAGGATCTCTTAGTCTGTGCTGGCCCCTCAGGGAAAGATGGTTTATGTTTCTTAGCTTGATCGTTCTTCCATGAGCATTGGTCTCTTTGGGTCCTTGTAAAGTTAACTTTGGTTACTCACATTTACCTGTTTCAAAAATAATGACCACACTACATATGGAAACATCTCGGACCTGTTATTGTTATCATTATCTCTAATAGATACTTTTATTTGTTATGGTGATAAGAATAATTCATCTTGGGGCCAGTGCTGTGGCATAGTAAGCTAAGCTTCCGCCTGCAGTGCCAGCATCCTATATGGGCACCAGTTCAAGTCCCGGAAGTTCCTCTTTGGATCCAGCTCCCTGTTAATGTGCCTGGGAAAGAGTGGAGGATGCCCAAGTGCGTGGGCCTCTGCACCCGTGTGGGAAACCAAAAAGAAGCTCCCAGTTCCCCAACTCCAGCCGTTGTGGCCATTTAGGGAGTGAACCAGTAGATGGAAGACCTTTCTCTCTGTCTCTCCCTCTCTCTATAACTGCCACTCAAATAAATAAATCCTTTTTAAAAATTGTCTTAAAAAAAGAAGAAGAAGGCCCAGCATTATGAATTAGTGGGTAAAGCCACCACCTGCAGTGCTGGCATCCCATATGGGCACCATTTCAAGTCCCAACTGCTCCACTTCCGATCCAGCTCTCTGCTATGGCCTGAGAAAGCAGTGGAAGATGGCTCAAATGCTTGGGTCCTTGCACCCACATGGGAGACCTGGAGGAGGTTCCTGGCTCCTGGCTTCGGATTGGCATAGCTCGGGCCATTGCGGCCATTTGGGGAGTGAACCAGTGGATGGAAGACACCCCCCCCAACCCCCCACCCCCACCGCGCGTGCCTCTCCTTCTCTCTCTGTGTAACTCTGACTTTCAAATAAATCTTTAAAAAAAGAATAAGTGCAGTGGAGGATGGCCCAAGTGCTTGGCCCTGCACCCGCATGGGAGACCAGGAGAAGCACCTGGCTCCTGCCTTCAGATCAGCGCGGTGCGCCGGCTGCAGCACGTTGGCCGCAGTGGCCATTGGAGGGTGAACCAACGGCAAAAAGGAAGACCTTTCTCTCTGTCTCTCTTTCTCTCACTGTCCACTCTGCCTGTCAAAAAAAAAAAAAAGAATAATTTGTCTCTAAGTAAATAAGTAAGCAAAGATATGCCCTCCTGGTGGAATTGAGCATAGCTGATGAAGAAAGAAAAATAAATACTCATATGAAAAGTCCTCAAGAAATACTGCTCAGTTGAGAAAAATAGTAAAGTGAGATGGGCTTTGTGGTGCAGCAGGTTAAGTAGCTCCTGATGCCCACTTCCCATATCAGAATGCCGGTTTAATTCCCGGCCTCTCTGATCCATCTCCCTGCTAATGCCCTTGGGAGGAAGCAGGTGATGGCTCAAGTACTTGGGTCCCTGCCTTTCACGTAGGAGACACAGGTGGGGTCCATGGCTCCTGGCTTCAGCCTTGTCCAGCCCCAGCTGTTGTGAACATTTAGGGAATGAACCAGTGAGTGGAAGTCTCTGTCCCTCCCCCTTTCTTTCTGTTACTCTGCCTTTTAAATAAATAAATGAATGAATAAACAAATCTTTTTAAAAAAAGAAAAATAGCAAAGTGAAATATATATATATAAATTATATCAAAAGGGGGAAAGAAATGATCTATATTTAAATTTTCTTTATCATTCATAAATAAATTCTGAAAGGTTATATAAGAAACTAATAATGGCAGTTTCTTTGGAGGGGAGGTAAGTGAGTGGGGAACAGAGGTAGGAGAGAGACTTTTCACTATGTACCTTGTATGCTTTTTGCTCTATGTGAATATATTCTCTGAAAAATTAAATTGGAAATTGTGCATCATGGAAAAATTAGGAAATTGACAAAAGAACTAAAAAGTTACCCAAAATTGTATCACTGTTCTAACTTTGCTTTGCCCTTCCAGATAAATCATATACTTTTATATACTATTTTATACTGTTGTAGATCAGTATATACAATATGTATCATAACTTTATATACCATTTTATAACTTGCAATTTCATTTAACAGTCTGATATGGGTATCTTTCCATGCCAGTAAGGATGCATCTGTAGAATCATTTGAGATGCCTGTAGAGCATCTCATTGTGTAGATGTAATTTAACTGTATTTGGTTTTAGTTGTATGACCTATTTAACTAAATAGCCTAATGGTGGACATTTATATTGTCCCTACATTTATTGTTAAAAAACTAAAGGACAGCAACCAGTATTTAGCCCTAATTTTTTCCTCTTAGGATAAATATCTTTCAGGAAATTTTTGTTTAAAAATAAACATGCTAAAAAAAGTAGTATCAGAAAGTTTATGTGCAAATGGAATTTAAAGTTAACTTTATTTTGCTGCAAGCAATTAAAAACCATGCCTATTTTCATACTATGCATTTTCATGAGCTTTTGGAATCTCCTGTGCATGGATTTCAACAATTTTGCCCCAAAATAGACTTATCTTTTAACCCCATTCACATGAAGTGTTCAAAGTTTCCCTGTTTTGCCAGCTTCTCCCTGTTTCTCTGACAGTGTGACTGAGGCAGGAATACTTCACCAGCGGAGTCTGAAAGGGAATTTTCTCACAATCTTTTCAATCTCAACTATGAATAACTCACTTGATCTTTGCCAACCTAATGCATTAACACTAGCTCCTTTAAGCTTGAACTATTTTATTGATATTTAAAAATATTTATTGCTTGTTTGTTTTCCGAAAGTTTTAGTTCACTATTTCCCTGTTGGATTTTTTTTTTTCATTTTTCTCCTTTTAAAATTTTGTGTTTATTTTATTTGGGAGAGAGAAAGAAAGAGAACTCCGTGCCACTGGTTCACCGCTCCACCCCCCCCACCCCCCACCCCCCCCACCCAAAATATCTGCAGCAGCTGAGCCTGGGCCAGATTGAAACCAGGAGCCAAGAACTCAGTCTGGGTCTCCCATTTGCATCCCGGGATCCAACTAGCTAAGCCATCACCTACTGCTTCCCAGGGTAAACATTAGCACCTGTAAGTTGGAGTGGGGGTGGGGGAGGGGTGTCTCCCACCCAGACACTCCATTATGGAGTCCCAGCGGCGACATTAAACTGAAAGCCATATGTCCGCCACTTCTTTCCATTGTTTTTAAAAGATTTATTTATTTGAAAGGAAAAGTTACAGAGAGGGAGAGAGAGAGAGAGAGGTCTTCTATCTGCTGGTTCACTCCCCAGATGGCCACAATGGCCAATGCTGGGCCAGGCCAGATCTAGGAGCCAGGAGCTTCTTCCAGATCTCCCATGTGGGTGCAGGGGCCCAAGCACTTTGGGCCATCTTCTGCTGCTTTTCCCAGGCACGTTAGCGGGGACCTGGATAAGAAATGGAGCTGCCAGAACTCCAACCGGCCCTTGTATGGGATGCCAGCATTGTGTAGGCGGTGGCTTTATGCCCCGTGCTACACCAGTGGCTGGCTTTTACACATTAAGTTGGTATCTTTATATCTGACCAAAGATTTAACAATCAGAAGCATTGATCTGTGATTTCTTTTTTTAAAAATTTATTTATTTATTTGAAAGTCAGAGTTACGTAGAGAGAGAAGGAGAGGCAGAGAAAGAGAGGTCTTCATCCACTGGTTCACTCCTCAATTGGCCGCAATAGTCAGAGCTGCGCTGATTCGAAGCCAGGATCCAGGAGCTTCCTTTGGGTCTCCCATGTGGGTGTAGAGGCCCGAGGACTTGGGCCATCTTCTGCTGCTTTCCCAGGCCATAGCAGAGAGCTGGATTGGAAGTGGAGCAGCCAGGACTTGAACCAGCACCCATATGGGATGCCAGCACTGCAGGCACTGGCTTTACCTGCTACGCCCCTTGAGCTGTGATTTCAAACCCACCTCTGCCCCCAATATTCCACTTTGTTTTTGTGATATTAACATCTATCAAAACAATATGTCTACATAGTAAACAGTGAAATAACATCCTAAGGCTTATCACAAAAGAACAGCCCTCTGTCTGAGTTCCCTGCATTCTGATTCCTGCTTAATGGAAGCAACCAATTTTCAATTCTTGGGCTCTCTCTGCTTCTGTATGCTTCCATATTCCCAAATAACATGTTTAGATTGCTATGTCTTGCATATTGCAAAAAGGATAACCTTGGGAGTTAAAAATTGCACCTGCCAATCACTCAGGGAAAAGAAGAATTTCAAAGCCACAGTTGTATACCGTGTAAAAAAGCACAATAATGTGTACTTGTTGAACTACTTGTTGAAACTAGGCAGATGTAGCCAAAGCTAGACTAGATAGCAACTTGCTTCTTTCTTAAATGAAGAAAATGAATTGACTAAGGATTCAGCCCCAAGTGTTACAGGAATGATTAAAGCAAGCATAAAAAAATCAAGGACATCACTTGGAAAAATAAGAAGAGAAATTAGTGAATGGAGGAAAGCAGTGATATTGATTTTTAAAAAGTAAATTTTCTCAGAAAAATCAATTAAAATAGGCAAACATCTATGGTATCTAGTCAGAGGAAAAAAAAACAACAAAAATAGACAAAATTAAGAATGAGAATACAATCACAAGATATTTTTCAAATGTGTAAAGGGCTCAAGTATCTTTACAGTATAGAACAAGTGAGATAAAATCTAACTTTTAATCATCATAGAATACTGTCTGTGTGTTGGAGGTATCTTCTTAGCCTGTTTTAAAATAATTTGTAGTCTCATAGAGACATGGCATTCTGAGATCTTGTGGCTATCACTTCTCCCAGACACTGCTGATAAACTACAGAAGTGGTGTGCAGGCATTGTGGCTCAGTGGGTTACGCTGCCACGTGGGACGCCTGCACTCCACATCGGAGTGCCTAGTTTCAGTACTGGCTACCCCGCTTCTGATCCAGCTCCTGCTATCGCACCTGGGAAGCCGCAGCAGATGGCCCAAGTACTTGACTCTGTGCCACCTACATGGGAGTTCCTGTTTCTGGCTTCAGCCTGGCCCAGCTGTTACTGCCATTTGGGCAATGATCCGGTGAGTTTAAGATATTCTCTCTCTCTCTCTCCTGGCTGGGAGCAAAGGAAAGGGAAGCCCCTAGTGATCACAGAGGAGCATTGAGGGCTGAAGGCCAAGGCCATTACTGAAGGCTTCGCCTCTGTCAGTTACTAAGTCGTGCAACATGTATTCCATTTTTATTCACTGTAGAAATTTATTTTTAAGGCATACGAATTTCATGTATTTCCTATATACAGATTTAGGGACACAGTGACATTTCCCACTCTACCCTCCCTCTTGCCCACATTCCCACCCTTCCTCCTCCCCCCTCTCCCATTCCCCCTCTTAATTTTTTTTTAAGGGAAAGAGTTTATTGGGGGAAACCTTACAGACTGGAGGGAAGGGGCGAAGAAGGAGAAAGAGGGAGAAGGAGAGCGTAAGAGAGAGATACAGAGACAGAGATCAGGAGACAGAGAGAAAGAGAGCCATGGGTTCAGGAACAGGTCATTTTAAAACTTTGCCTGGGGCCAGCGCCACAGCTCAATAGGCTAATCCTCCACCTGCAGCGCCAGCACACCGGGTTCTAGTCCCGGTCGGGGCGCCAGATTCTGTCCCGGTTGCCCCTCTTCCAGGCCAGCTCTCTGCTGTGGCCCAGGAAGGCAGTGGAGGATGGCCCAAGTGCTTGGGCCCTGCACCCCATGGGAGACCAGAAGAAGCACCTGGCTCCTGGCTCCTGCCATCGGATCAGCGTGGTGCGCCGGCCTCAGCGCGCCAGCCGCGGCGGCCGGGTGAATCAACGGCAAAGGAAGACCTTTCTCTCTGTCTCTCTCTCTTACTGTCCACTCTTCCTGTCAAAAAAAAAAAAAAAAAAAAACTTTGCCTGGGGTGGGCAGGGAAGTAGGAGCAGTGAATCCCATTAGGGTGGGGGTGGAGCTTGACACTGGTGGTTGGGCCATGTGGCCACCTGGCTTCCAGCAATGGCGGCAGGGGCTAGAGCCTAGGATGGTGTCAGGACTGCGCCATTTTACTAACATTCTCCCCTTTTGTTTTTTATAAAGCAGGAGTTGTATAGGATTACATTAGCCCCCAAAGTCCAGGAGGGGTAGAGGGACGATGATCTGTCTTTAGAGCTACTTCCTGCTGACATGGGGTGACAAGATACTCTTCGCTGGCATGGGGCGATGTCTCAAGCTGCTGTCTCCTGGGTGGGGAGCCAAGTATATCCCTGTAGCAGCATTTGGTTGACTGCCTGTTTGCTAAAGTTCTTGGTTCATTCCATTATCACCTCCTGTAAATACTTAAACAAACACTGTAGTATAAAGGACAGTGTGAGAACAGCCATCAGTGGTCCTAGTATTGGTGTTAACCAAGTAATGAGAGGATTTCACAGAGGAGAAGAAATGGTGCGGGGTTGGGGGGTCTTTGGACCCTTATGAAGACTGTTTGATGGACGTGGTTTAAAGCTGATCCCAACCAAGACCAGGAGAAAAGCCACTCATCTTTTGCAGGTAGAGGGGTCTGTCTGTAGAGAAATTCTGAACAATCATACTACATTAAGTCAGGGAGAGGACCATCAATACATACAAGTTGGGAATAGAGCCACTGATGTAAGAGTAGAAGCTATGATTACAAAGGAATGAGGCTCCAAGTGGGTTAGACAGGGTCTAGAACAAAGGACAGAGTCATGATTAGAGGACCTAAGAAAGGTGCTGTCTAAGCCACGAATAAGTTTTCCAATTGAGAGGCAAATAGAAACTGACAGAAGGGGCCTGATAATAATCTGGTGGGCTTTAAGGCCTTGTCAGTTATGAGGCCCAGACCTGTCTATCTCTTCACATGGGGTACATCCTAAGGGAAGTGTGAACGTCCTTGGGGAAGGCACCCTGTTGACTTCCATTACCCAGCTGGCCTGGGAGGAGAGCTGGCCAGGTAAAGGAAGGTGTAAATTCTAACAGGAAATTTACAGTTCTGCCTGCAGTGTTACTGACCCTACTTAGCCATCCTGCTCTTAATTTTTACAATGATGATTTACTTTCAGTTTACTTTATACTCATCAGATTAACCCTACACTAAGTAAAGAGATCAACAAGTTGGAAGAAGAAAAAAAAAAGCCCTTTCCTCAACAGTAGTGACAAGGGTTGTAAACAGTCATTGAATCTCAAAATGTCAATTGCACTCCTCTTCAATACATTTTAGGTACTCTATTAGTTACAACAGATCAGGGGAAAACATATTTGTCTTTTGGGGGTTGGCTTATTTCACTAAGCATAATGGTTTCCAGTTGCATCCATTTTGTTGCAAAAAACAGGATTTTTTTTTACAGCTGAGTAGTATTCCATAATGTTTGTGTGTGTGTGTGTGTGTGTGTGTATAATTTCTTTGTCCAGTCATCAGTGATGGTCACTTGGGTTGATTCCATGTCTTAGCTATTGTGACTTGAGCTGCAGTGAACATGGGTGTTCAGATAACTCCTTCACATGCTGATTTCATTTTGTTTGGGTAAATTCCCAGGAGTGCGATTGCTGGGTCCTATGGTAGGTCCACTGTCAGCGTTCTGAGGTATCGCCACTCTATCTTCCACAATGGGTGTACTAGCTCACATTCCTGCCAACAGTGGATTAGGGCACCTTTCCCCCCACATCCTAACCAGCATTTATTGTTTCAATTTTTTTTTTTTTTGACAGGCAGAGTGGATAGTGAGAGAGAGAGAGAGACAGAGAGAAAGGTCTTCCTTTGCTGTTGATTCACCCTCCAATGGCTGCCACGGCTGGCACGCTGAGGCTGGCACACCACGCTGATCCAAAGACAGGAGCCAGGTGCTTATCCTGGTCTCCCATGGGGTGCAGGGCCCAAGCACTTGGGCCATCCTCCACTGCCTTCCCGGGCCACAGCAGAGAGCTGGCCTGGAAGAGGGGCAACCAGGAAAGAATCTGGCGCCCCGACCGGGACTAGAACCCGGTGTGCTGGCGCTGCAGGTGGAGGAATAGCCTATTGAGACGCAGCGCCGGCCTATTGTTTCAATTTTAAATATTGCATTTGATGGTGCACTTGAGCTTCGTAACCACATCAACAACCTAAGTCTTCGTTGGTTCTAGTCTTCATCTTTTTCCCAGTAATTTATACCTTTCTTTAGTTGTTTGTGTTTATTTCTCACAGTCAGTTGATAGACTTTTATACATAACTTGTTCAAAAATTTCTTTATTTGAAAGGCAGAGAAATAGAGACAGAGAAACAGAGATCTCTTATCTGCTGGTTCACTCCCCAGTTGCCTGTAACAGCTAAGGCTGAGCCCGGCCAAAGCCAGGAACCTGGAACTCAATCCAAGTCTCCTGTGTGGATGGCAGGGACCTAAGTACTCGAGCCATAACTGCTGTCTCCTGGGGGTGCATTAACAGAAAGTGGGAATCAGAGGTGGGACAGGCCGGCGCCGCGGCTCAATAGGCTAATCCTCCGCCTTGCGGCGCCGGCACACCGGGTTCTAGTCCCAGTCGGGGTGCTGGATTCTTTCCCGGTTGCCCCTCTTCCAGGCCAGCTCTCTGCTGTGGCCAGGGAGTGCAGTGGAGGATGGCCCAGGTCCTTGGGCCCTGCACCCCATGGGAGACCAGGATAAGTACCTGGCTCCTGCCATCAGATCAGCACAGTGTGCCGGCCGCAGTGCGCCAGCCGTGGCGGCCATTGGAGGGTGAACCAATGGCAAAAGGAAGACCTTTCTCTCTGTCTCTCTCTCTCACTGTCCACTCTGCCTGTCAAAAAAAAAAAAAAAAAAAGAGGTGGGACAGGATACTCCAAAATGGAATGTAGGCATCCCAGTATCTTGGCCACTGTGGCAAATACCTGCTCCATAACGTCTTTGTTTTTCCATTAATGTTTTAACCTGAGCCCTTGGCAAGTTTAAGAATCCTCCTACTTTACTTAGACATGAGGAGTAACTTAGCTGAATTGTAATTTTTAGGACAAAATATTTTTAAAGCATCTCTGAAAACATGAATCTCTTGTTTCAAGGCATCTGTGTGTGTGACAGAGAAGGGTGATGTCAGATGAATTCATATTTTTTGTATGCAAGCAAAGTGTTTGTTTTCTTATCACTACTTAGATGGTTCTATGATTTTCTCTATTATTTAAATTAAAATCAGTGACTCTGAAGCCAGTCTGCTCTGGGTTCAACTCTGGACTCCTCTACCTATTAGCTGTGTCCCCTTTTTCAATGTAATTAACTGCCTTGCACCTCATTTTCCCATGTGTGAAGCAAGGGTCACAATTATCTTGGCCTCTTAGGGATACTGTGGGGATTTAATGAATTAGCAAGTACTCAGTGCTTAGACGACCAAGCCCAGAGCAAGGACTATATAGAAACTTTCTACTTTGGCATTACTATGGCTACTACTGGTAGGCATTTAGGTCTTACTTTGCTTTTATTTCCCTTTGTTGCTATAACTAGTCAAGGATTTCAGCACCCATGAGAGCATTTTCCAAAGGACTTCTATATTTTGGACAGTAATCCTGTCATCTCTTCCCTATCTCCTTTTGAAGCACTTGGTAGATGAGCGTCTCTCTTTGCTTGGCAGATCTATTCATCCCAGGGAGTCACTGATGATCAGTATTTGATAGGATCTTGGCTCTTTGTGGCTTCTGGTTTTGAGGGTAGCTCCCAGGAAACCCTAAGATTGAGATTTGCACCACTCATCTCCACCACTGATTGTCCCATAGCTGCCCCTTCTCCCATCTTCTCTTCTTTGAATTCAGGAGTGCTTGTGGGTCCTGCTGAAGTCTCCACATATGCACCTGCTGTTGCACCATGGGCTTTGACTCACAGACCGATAGGGTCTTCCTTTAGCATGGTCTCATCTTTATTGTATCTTGTTTTTTAAAAAAAAATTTTTGAAAATCCTGACATGAGTTAAATGCATGCCCAGTTCCAGTTTTCTCCCTTGTTTGTCACTGCCAGAAGAGACTAGGAAAGTTGAGTGGAGGAAGCTGAAGATTCAGGGAGCACCTTTAAGCTTATACCATCTTTGAATAATCCCCTTTGACCTCCTGAAAATGCTGAATTTCTTTGCTTTGTTTCTCCTGGGTCTTTTTTTTTTCCTTCTCTCTGACACATTGTTGAGCATTCAGCCTCCTCTTTCCTCCTCCTCAGTGTGTGTCTGTTGAGAACAGCAGGACTTGGTCTTTTCTGTCCAGAGTTCCAGAGATCACAGACTCTCCACAACATGGCACATACATGAGTCTTCTCTGGACTGCATGAGGTATTGGCAGCATTGATTTCCCTAAAAAAAAAATAGCTGGAGACAAGAACATGTGTGCAGGTAGTTTGTTTAGGAAGTGATTCCTGAAGTCAAGAATGAGGGACTGAGGAGAGGAATACAGGCAAGGAAGAAAGAATCAGATAGGGATAGCTGGTTATCATTGTGGTGGCTGGAACTCAGTCCTGCTGGAGAGTCCAAGGAATTGTGTAAGAAGTGCCCCAGAATTGCCCCTCCAAAGGACCTGTTGGTGTGGAATTTCTTCAAGGGTCATCTCTTTCTCTGTGCTTCTGGTCTGCGCCTACACTCTCGGTAAATCGCAGGGGCAGAGCTGCAATTTAAAAATTCAAAGAAATTCAACAGGTTCTTAGGGATGCAGTCAGCTTTACAGGAGCTGTCCAGCTTAGCCACAGTTGAATTCCAGGGTGAGTTAAGTTGGGTGTGAAAGGGGCACAGAATGTATCTGCTACATGTTATAGCAGAGCCCCGTCATTCTCAAGCTCGAAAGGAAGTATATTTTACTGGACTGTGGTATTTTTTACTTTTTGTTTGTTGAACTCTTAGAAAAATCATTAAGCCTTTGAGAATAATGTGAATTGAAATGTGTAATCTCAAAAATAATATGTAAAATATTAAGTTTAAAAAGAAGAAGTCTCACTCTCTCTATAGATGCTGACTTTTCCAGAGTCATTTATCTGGAATCAGATACAGAGAACATTCGAGGACCAGGGACAGAAAATCCCACCAGGGACCTGATTTGTGGCTCAGTATTGCTAATTCAAAATGGCCTTCATGTCTCCCAGTTTTCCAGCTGAACTTGGTCTGGACCAACAGGCTGCAGGAATAGGTCTCAGTCCCATCTGGGTCTCTTGGCTAAAAGGTGCTCATCAGGACTTAGTTTTCCTTGAATCCTGCAAACCAGGCTGCTACCTCAATGAAGAATTACTTGGAGGCACACTGCCGCATCATTCAGCCATTTCTGGGGGTCTGCTATCCCACTGTGTCCAGTAAGTGCTGCCTTGGATGGTAGAAGATAGCTGAACCTTGCTAGCCTGTTGATCTCAGCCTGGTTCTTCCAAGGAAGCGAAGTGATGCTCAAGGGTTCTGTACCATGAGGAGAGGAGAGCACTGTCCATCAGCAGTGTCTAAGCAGCTCTAGTCTCGAATAGACAAATCCCTGTTCTAGTTCTAGCAAGTTCATCAGCTCACCTTCAACCTTGGGTCAATGACATGTGTACTTCTGTAGAATTGGAGGGGTCAACTGGATTTGTGTATCCTAAGTGGAGAACCTGCCATTAACTGGGTGGTTGGTTTTTAGTGATATGGGATGATACACACTCATGTTACATCCCTCAGGTGCACGGTGAAAATGTTATTTCCTTTTCAATTTCTGTTCCCTCATTCTGAGTCAAGGATAAAGGCTTAGCTTGGTGCTATTCGATCTTTAACACCTCTCTAACACATTCATTGGAATTTGATCTTTCAGACTTTTCTGTGCATTTATTTTTACATTGACCTGTGGCAAGAGATACTGATTTTGCATTTATGATTGCAACAATGTTCCAAGGAGAAACTAAAAAGCTAGATATATGTAAGCAAAACAATATGACTGGAGTATAAAGAAAAGTATAAAATAAATAACAGGCAAGAATTGTTGAAGTTTTGTGTGAAGAGCTAAATTTGCAGGAAATGGATGCTATGATCATTTGTCAAGCCCAAGAGTCTTGGACAAAAGTCTGCCTGTGCATTTGGGGCTCAGGATGGAATATTCTGTGGGATTTTGGGGGACCCCTTTTGGATCCCTCTGGAACATGGCTGGAGCTGACCACTGGACACCACCATTCAGGTGCAGTACGTCTGCCCCATGGCATCATCCAAGGAGCACTTTTGACAGTTGGGAGAAGCCGCTCCCCAGCAGCTGCAGAATGAGCCCTTCAAAATCATAGACAGGCCAGCACCGCAGCTCACTAGGCTAATCCTCCACCTGTGGCGCCAGCACCTCAGGTTCTAGTCCCGGTTGGGGCGCCGGATTCCGTCCCGGTTGCTCCTCTTCCAGTCCAGCTCTCTGCTGTGGCCAGGGAGTGCAGTGGAGGATGGCCCAAGTGCTTGGGCCCTGCACCCCATGGGAGACCAGGAGAAGCACCTGGCACCTGGCTTCGGATCAGCTCGGTGCGCTGGCCACAGCGGCCATTGAGGGGTGAACCAACAGTAAAGGAAGACCTTTCTCTCTGTCTCTCTCTCTCTCACTGTCCACTCTGCCTGACCAAAAAAAAAAAAAATCGTAGACGACAGATTGTCCCCTTGGCTGCTTTGATGTCCTTGTTTAGTGCAACCCAGGTGTGTTGGAGCTGACTGGTTTGGGCCAGAGTCCTGGCTGGGGAGAAAATCATTATGAAAAGCTATCGATCAGGTGTCTACAGCTGCTGGAACTCAGCCGCCGACGCTCCTGGAGCCGCATTTGTGAAAGGGCAGGGAACCATGGAGAAGGGCAAGGGTGTGATGGAGTGAGGAGGCAATTTGTCGAGAGGCCTGCAGTGTGAGAAGGCAGGCGGCCGCTGGAAGGCAGCTCTTCCTCGTGCAGGGCGCTGGCCAGGGCTGTGCAGCTGTCTTCCAGGTGGTCATTCCTTCTTGCAACCTGGGAAAGTCTAGGCAATGCTGTTTCTCCTTGAGAAATCCTGCTTGGCTGACATGACCTTCCGTTTCCTGGCCTTGTAGTCCTGGCTCTGCTGAGTGCTGTCCACGACATACAGCTATAAACACCCCCACCCCACCCCAGAGTGCACAGAGTTCACCCTGCGCAGCAGTAGCTGACCCTGTCTCCCTTCCCTGTGACCTGTGTTAAACCGTGATTAGCATGGCACATCCCTGCCTTGGCCTTGACCTTGGCCCGGTCCCTCTCTGTACTGAGCATCCTTAAACACCTGAGCATTGCTAAACAAAGCAGTGGGCTTTGTCTCTGGGCTTGTGTCTCCTTGACTTAGAAGAGTGTGTGGCATGGAAAGCTTGATAAATCTCTGTCAAATACACGCACTAGAGTCGGCACCACACGGGCAGGGCAGGACTCAGCACAGCTCACAGGCACCCACTCAAAGCCCATCGGAATATTAACTCACAGTGGCAAATACACGAAAGAATGAAACCTGCTTAAGAAATCTGGAAGGAGCTCTTGACAGGAACAAAAGTATAGGTAGTGAAGGAGGAGTGTAACAATGTTCCCGCCTGCCTATAGCTTCAGAATAGTTGTAATTTTGAATGGCCTGTCAATCACATTTGATAAATTAAATCACACCTTAGTGCTGCTTTTCTCAGCATTGTTTTCTTCTTAGCACAAAAGCTGCCACATAGGTAACTTCTCTGAGTTATGTGAAATTTCCCTTCCTGGGTAGCTGTAATTTGACTCCCTTTTCTTCAATTCAGTGCAGCATTTTGCACCGTTTTTATATCTTGGGATGAACAAGCCCCTCCCCCCTTCACCTAAAGATTTTGATACATCCCCCACCTGCTGCTTTTGCTACTGAGAATGAATGCCTTTTGCTTCTTACTTCCATTTTGTTCATAAATTTCTCCGACATTATGATGAAAGCTCTATTCCCACACCACCCTCCACAAATCCGTAAATACACACATGTAGCATTCTGTGGGGGGACTGATTTTATTCCAGTGGAAGTTGAGAGCCTGCAAATCCGTGCAATAAGAATGTGATCTTTGCAAAGCACCGTATATGCCTTTTCACGTCACCTTTTGAATGTAAAAGTCAGTAGAAATTTTCGGGAAAAATATATAAACTCCAAGTTGTGAAAAATTAGACAAAAAGTTGTCTTTAACTACTTTCCTGGAAATTTTAATGATCATGCCGCCAGCGTTTAGCTTCTGCAGGAAGCTAGAGCTGTGGTTGCAGCGCACGTGTCATCTTTGACGTTAAATCGATTCTGACTTGGTTTTGATGATGACAAGGCACGTGACTTTACAAAGGGAAGTTTAAGCAGATGGACTCCATAGATAACCTTGCCTGACGAGTGTGGCCTTGGGTCAAAGAACCCAAGATGCCTCCAAGATCCCAGAAGTTAAATTCGTTCCGCGTCGTTTTCTTTGTACTCGTGTTAGGGAGGTCACCTCCAGCCCCGTCTGCACATTCTTTGCTTGGCAAAGAAACTTCCTTATTTCACCGCTGTCATCCACTTTTGCAATTTAACCAAAAGGAGCTTCCAGAATGGGAATTCTTTGATGGCATCAGGTGCATCTGAGGGGGGAAAACAAGCTTCTTGCTGCACTGGGAAGTAGAAACCATTTTATCCAACTGCGTGCTAGAGAGAGTGAGAGTTCTCACTCTCCCATGGCCTGCAGCACCAGTGGCTCTGGAGGAGATGCCAGCGTTCCACCAGGTGCACTGCTGGGATTTTTTCCTCTGTTCCAAGCCAGCGCACAGCTCAGCAGCCTCGCTGACTTTTTTTTTTTCTTTCTCAACTGCTCTGTTTATGTTATTACACATTTTATTTATTTATTTACTACTTACTTATTTATTTTCATTTTCTTGGAAAGGGAGAGAGCCAGAGAGAGACAGACAGACAGTGTGCTCATGCGAGGGGTGCGGCGGGGGGAGAGGAGAGAGAGAGAGACAGGAAGAGATCTTCCATTCACTGATCCATTCTCTAAATGCCTGCAACTACCATGATGCGCCAGGCCAAAGCCAGGAGCCTGGAACCCAAGCACTTGAGCCATCACCTTCTGCCTGGCCAGGCGCATGTTAGCAGGAAGCTGGACTCAGAAGCAGAGCCAGGACTGGAAGTCAGGCACCCTGATATGGGATGTAGCATCTCAAGAGGTAACTTACTAGCTGCCCCAAATAATAGCACCTATGTTTACATTCTTTAGTGATTATTCTTACAGTGTTAACTTGACTTAGCCTAGAATTATCCATGTTTTATTTTCTTCCCTAATGATACAAGAACCTTTGCACACTAATGAAAATTCATGGAAAATGGAATTAAAAGATATTAATTTTGGTACAAAAACAAATCTTGAAATCTATGCATAGTTCTCTTCATAATTTGTATTTTTCATGAATTTTTGAGGACCCCTCAGATGCATGAATTTTTATTTTTGGTAGCAAAATAAGCTTACCTTTAAATTTTATTTTCCATGAACTTTTTGAGGTACCCTCATTCTTTAGTTATACCATGTATGTACCAGCCCAATTCAGATTATCATTATTAATGCCTTTTAAAATTTTATTTGTTTATCCTATTTATTTGAGAGTCAGAGAGATAAAGACAGATATAGAGAGTCGGAGAAGGAGAAAGAGAAATAGACACAGAGACAGACAGAAAGCTCTCATCCACTGGTTCACTCTCCAAATGCCCACAAGAGCCAGGGCTGGACCAGGCTCAGGCTGGGAGCCAGGAACTCAATCCAGGTCTCCCATGTGGATGGAGGGGACCCAGGTCCTTGAGCCATCACCTGCTGCCTCCCTGGTGTGCATTAGCAGGAAGCTAAGCCAAGACTGAAACCCAAGCTCTCCCACACAGGGTACAGGCATCCCACGAAGCCTCTTAACCTCGGCGCCAAACGCCTGCTCCTGTTTTCTAAAAACAACGACCATGTTCTCATTTGTAGTTTCATTCAGAAATTTTCCTTATCATTTTGCTCACCGCTGTTTCTTTCACCTACTTCTCTTCCTGAGTACAGCTTCCTCTTGTAGAATCATTGGTAGAGTCTGTCAATTTTTTTAAAATGAAAACGTCTCTGTTTTCCCTTCTCTTTAAGCGAATGTTAAGCTCTGCACAGGATTCTCTGTTGGCAGTTTTTCCCCCTCAGCTCCTGGAAGAGATCATTCCAGCATCTTCTGGACTTTCTTACTGCTACTGAGAAACCTGCTCTGAATCTTAACCATCCACTTCTCCTTTCTGCTTGCTTTTTACGGTATCTCTGCTGTTCTATAATTTCACAACAGGGGATCCACATATGGATTTATTTTATTTATTCATTTATTCTCATTTTTCAAGAATACAATACCTATTGTTTTTAACAATAGTCGCTATGTTGTACTGTGTATCTCTTGAGCCTGTTCCTCTTAGCTACCTGAAATCTTGCAACCTTTCTACCAACATCCCCACAGCTCCCCCACCCCCGCAACACACACTGTGTCCTAGCCTCTCATAACCACCATTCTACTTACTGTTATTTTTTTTTTTAAATCAGAAAACAGTTTACTTCCAGATTATGAGGATTAATGCCTTTTATAAATTCTGGAAAATTCTCAACCATTATCCCTTTGAATATTTTCTCTACTTCTTCATTCTAGAACCTCTGTTAGGCACATGTTGCCCCTACTAATGCATTTCTCCCATCTCTTTACATTCGCTCCTGTTTTTCTCCCTTTAATCGCTCTGAGCTGAACAGGAGAAAATTTCCTCTGTATTTTTTTTTTTTGACAGGCAGAGTGGACAGTGAGAGAGAGAGAGACAGAGAGAAAGGTCTTCCTTTTCCGTTGGTTCACCCGCCAATGGCCGCCACGGCTGGTGTGCTGCGGCCGGTGCACTGCGCTGATCCAAAGGCAGGAGCCAGGTGCTTCTCCTGGTCTCCCATGGGGTGCAGGGCCCAAGCACTTGGGCCATCCTCCACTGCACTCCCTGGCCACAGCAGAGAGCTGGCCTGGAAGAGGGGCAACCGGGACAGAATCCGGCACCCCAACCGGGACTAGAACCCGGTGTGCCGGCACTGCAAGGCGGAGGATTAGCCTATTGAGCCACGGCACCGGCCCCTCTGTATTTTTTCATCTGTTTAAGGGTATGTATTTTTAACAAGAAAAAGATTTAGTTTGGAAAGGTTAGAACTTTCACCACAAAAGTAGAATTGGCCTATTTCTTCTCCCCCACCTCCCTTTTTATTTTTTTTTTAAGATGTATTTATTTGAGAGGCAGAGTTACAGACAGAGAGTACGACAGAGAGAGAGAGAGAGAGAGAGAGAGAGAGAGAGAGAGAGTTCTTCCATCCACTGGTTCTTTTTCTTTTTCTTTTCTTTTCTTTTTTTTTTTTTTTTTTTTGACAGGCAGAGTGGACAGTGAGAGAGAGAGAGACAGAGAGAAAGGTCTTCCTTTTTGCCATTGGTTCACCCTCCAATGGCCACCATGGCTGGCGCACTGCAGCCGGTGCACCGTGCTGATCCAAAGGCAGGAGCCAGGTGCTTCTCCTGGTCTCCCAAGGGGTGCAGAGCCCAAGCACGTGGGCCATCCTCCACTGCACTCCCGGGCCACAGCAGAGAGCTGGCCTGGAAGAGCGGCAACCGGGACAGAATCCGGTGCCCCAACCGGGACTAGAACCCAGTGTGCCGGTGCCGCTAGGTGGAGGATTGGCCTATTGAGCCGCGGCGCCGGCCCCATCCGCTGGTTCACTCCCCAGATGGCTGCAATGGCTGGAGCTGAGCTGATCTGAAGCCAGGAGCTAGGAGCTTCCCCTGAGTCTCCCACGTGGGTGCAGAGGCCCAAGCACTTGGGCCATCTTCTACTGCTTTCCCAGGCCGTAGCAGAGAGCTGGATGAGAAGTGGAACAGCCAGGACTCGAACAGGCATCCACATGGCTATATAACCTACTATGCCACAGCACTGCCCCCCACCTCTTTTAATGAGCAGTTTTTTTTCCATCAGTGTTTCTTTTAATCCCTTCAATTATGTTAAGCATTCTTATTTTATAATTTGTTTAAGTTGCCTTATTATTGCAAGTTTTGGGGAGACCTAGCCCCTTTTTGTCTTGTCCTCTCAGTGTCCATTACGATGGGTCATTTCCTGGTATATTCTGCAATTTTCAGACTTGGAGCTATCTTTGAGGGCTTCTTTTTGCCTGTGAGTGACACGTGTCCTGGAAGCTACTGAGTGCCTTTGCATTGCTTCTGCTGCCCTGGCACAAAGCTTTGTGTTCATTTCTTGCCTTGGTAATCCCTGTACTATGCTAGACACATGCTCAGAGTTTCAGTGTGTAGACTGAGTTTTCCTCCCAGAGGCCTGAGTAAATACAAAGCTTCCTTCAAGTTGCCCTGGGCTAGTGGGAAGAATTTCTCAAGTTGTTCTTCTGCAAAACAACAAGAGTCTCTTTCCTCTAACTCACTAGCTGTATGTTCTAGAGCTACACAGCAGAGTGGGCATCTATAGTTCACAGTAATGTGTTAAACCTATGGTTCCAGGCTGGTGCCATGGCTCACTAGACTAATCCTCCGCCTGTGGCGCCAGCACCCCGGGTTCTAGTCCCAGTTGGGGGTGCCAGATTCTGTCCCGGTTGCTCCTCTTCCAGGCCAGCTCTCTGCTGTGGCATGGGAAGGCAGTGGAGGATGGCCGAAGTGCTTGGGCCCTGCACCTGCATGGGAGACCAGGAGAAGCACCTGGCTCCTGGCTTTGGATCGGCGCAGCACACCAGCCGTGGCGGCCGTTTTGGAGGGTGAACCAATGGAAGGAAGACCTTTCTCTCTGCCTCTTTCTCTCTCTTACTGTCTAACTCTGCATGTCCAAACAAACAAACAAACAAACTATGGTTCCAAACATAAAGAAAAGGTAAGAAAATGGAAATGCAAAATGTGCTAATTCATTGATTTAATCAACTTGCGCTGTATGCTTGTGTTGAAATATCGTACTGTACCCCTTAAAAATTTAGTTAAGATGTAAGAATAAATTAAAGAAAAGCAAATAATAAAAATAAATAACTCAAATATTTGGCTAATGAAAAAAACTGTATATTCTGTATGAATTTAACTGTAACTAGAGATACTGAAATTAACACAATTCAAGATGCCATTCACACCTATTAGATTAGCAAAAATTGGAAAAATGCCACATTGTTTGAGTGATGAGAGGGTCGAGGAACTCTTACACACTGCTAATGGGGAGGTGGACTAGGGCAGTTCTGAAGAGCGATCAGAATTGCTGTCAAATTAAACATATTGGGCCTCAGTGTTCCACTCTTTTGGGTATGCAGCCCAATGACGTCCTCATGAAGCTCTGTAAGAAAAAGATACAGACAAGGAATAATTGTAGCTATGCTGGTGGGTAGGGGGAGATCACCTCCATGTTCATCCCTGGCAGAATGCATTGGGCAGTGAGGTATAGCATGGAGTTCCTGCAGCACGTGGAACCAGCAGTTTGAATGAGCACAAAGCAACATGGATAGACCTTAAAAGCATAGTGTCTACTGGAAAACACAAGCAAGGAGTGAGATGTTAGCACAATACCATATTTGGGTAAATTTAAACAATATTTCTTTTTATTTGAAAGACTGAGACAGACACAGGGAGATCTTCCATCTGCTGCTTTACTCCCTAAATGCCCACAACAACGGTGGCTGGATCAGTCCAAAGCCAGGGGCTTGGACTCACTGCAGGTCTCCCATGCAGGAAGCAGGAACCCAAGTGGTGAGCCATCACCTGCTGCCTTCCAGGTACACTAGCAAGAAGCTAGTTTGGAAGTGGAAGAGCTGGGATTTGAACCAAGCACTCTGATATGAAACATGTGTGCATCAAATAGAGCCACCAGAGGCTTGCTTCCCATTTAACTAAATTGTTTTTTAAAAATCACATGCAAAACAATGGACATTTTACAAGAACAGATTCAAGCCAGAAGATACACATTAGATATGAGTGGATTGCCTGTGGGAGAAGGGAATGAGGAAAAAATGAATACATTGCTTAATAAATATGTAAGACACGAGCATACACCCAGACCAACGATGGTGACAGGCCTTAGAGTTAGGAGCAAAATGAACTCTCAATACCTAATGTTAAAAAAAATAAGAAGAAAGAAATATGTGTTCAGTTGAGAGTCTTTTTTCTTGAATTTGTGCCTGATCAGGTCGGCCTTGTGCCTTCTCTGGAATCCTGGAATTCTTTTTTTTTTTTTTTTTTTTTTTTGGACAGGCAGAGCGGACAGTGAGAGAGAGAGACAGAGAGAAGGGTCTTCCTTTTGCCGTTGGTTCACCCTCCAATGGCTGCCGCGGCCAGCGCGCTGTGGCCGGCGCACTGCACTGATCCGAAGGCAGGAGCCAGGTGCTTCTCCTGGTCTCCCATGGGGTGCAGGGCCCAAGCACTTGGGTCATCCTCCACTGCACCTCCTGGGCCACAGCAGAGAGCTGGCCTGGAAGGGGGGCAACCGGGACTGAATCCGGCGCCCCGACCGGGACTAGAACCTGGTGTGCCGGCGCTGCTAGGTGGAGGATTAGCCTATTGAGCCGCTGCGCCGGCTGGAATCCTGGAATTCTTACTTTCTTTGGTGTTCCTCTCCCTCAAGTCACTGGAAAGCTCTTTAATTGCAGTTGGTGTAATTTATCCATTGTCTTGTGGCTGCCATACGAGGCAGTTGAAAGAGCATGGCTTTGGGGTCAGGTGAACCTCTGGCCTTGGTCGGGTCACTTCCTCTTTTTTTTTTTTTAATATTTATTTATTTGAAAGTCAAAGTTACACAGAGAGAGGAGAGGCAGAGAGAGAGAGAGAGAGAGAGAGGTCTTCCACCCAATGGTTCACTACCCAATTGGCTACAAATGGCCAGAGCTGAGCCAGCCTGAAGCCAGAAGCCAGGAGCTTCTTCCTGGTCTCCCATGTGGGTGCAGGAGCCCAAGGACTTGGGCCATCGTCTACTGCTTTCCCAGGCCACAGCAGAGAGCTGGATCAGAAGTGGAGCAGCTGGGTCTCAAACCGGTGCCCATATGGGATGCCGGCGCTTCAGACCAGGGCGTTAACCCACTGTGCCACAGCACCGGCCCCATCACTTCCTCTTTCTCAGTTTCCTCATTTGGAGACAAGCAGAGAGACCTCTGAGAACAGTGACGAGGACCAAATGATAAGCCATGAACGATTTCCAGGGCAGCACCTGCTAGGGTGTGGATGGTGGGTGTTCTCCCAATGGGTCACGTGTTGGAGGCTTGGGCCCCAGGGTGGTGTGCCCCTTTAAGAAGTGGGACTTTAGGCTGGTGCCATGGCTCACTAGGCTAATCCTCCACCTGTGGCGCCGGCACCCCGGGTTCTAGTCCCGGTTGGGGCGCTGGTTCTGTCCCGGTTGCTCCTCTTCCAGGCCAGCTCTCTGCTGTGGCCGGGAAGGCAGTGGAGGATGGCCCAAGTGCTTGGGTCCTGCACCCACATGGGAGACCAGGAGGAGGCACCTGGCTCCTGGCTTCGGATTGGCACAGCGCACCGGCCGTAGCAGCCATTTGAGGGGTGAACCAACAGAAGGGAGACCTCTCTCTCTGTCTCTCTCTCTCACTGTCTAACTCTGCCTGTCAAAAAAAAAAAAAAAAAAAAAAAAAAAGTGGGACTTCATGGGAGGTCCCTGAGTCATGGGAGATGCTACCCTTGGAAGTGATCGAGGTCTTTTCTCAGGGGCCCTGCGTTAGTTCTTGTAATCAAAGCCTGAGCCCGGCCCCACCCAGCCTCTCTCTGCTCCTCTGCCCCATACATGCTCCCACCATCACCACACACCATGGTGTGATGCAGCCAAGCTGGCCCTTGCAAGAACTGAGCTGACCAATGTAAGCACCATGCCCTTGAACTTCCAGCACGGTGATAGACTTAGCCTGCTCTGCGTATCTTGTTATGGTGACAAAAGCTGGCTAACGCAGTGCCTGTTGCAGATTATAAATGCTAGCATCCTTCCCCTGATCGGATTTCCGATAGCCCCCAACTCATTACAGGTGTTCTGTCAAGGTTTTATGAACAGAAATTAACTGATGTTCGCTATAGGTTGCAGCAAAAAAAAAGATGATCATGGCTTTGGCACTAGCGAAAAAGGAACTTCCATGCAGCAATTTTTAAAAGCGTCAGGTTTGCTTCCGAGTGTGGTTGTGAAATCGCCTCCTTTGAATACCTTTAGAAAGGCGTTCTCCACTTTCACGCCCGCCTCCGCCATCCCACCCCCTAGCTCCGTTTCTCTGCCTTCAGTCGCGAGGACTCTGTGACTTCTCACTCACCTTCCTCCCTGCTGGGGTCGTGGAGAAGTACTCTTGGTGTTCAAGTTGATTTCTCTCTCCCTTTTGTTCTCTGCTGTCTGTTAGAGACCAGAACTTAACGTGGGGCTATGTGATTATCCCCATGCCTGCTGCCAAGTGAAGAAACCCTGACACTGTACCACGGACTGTGGTGATTTCTGGAGGCCTTTAGATTGATTGCATTCATCTTAACAGCGGGTTACACGCGCTGGAAAATTATCCAGCTGCTTTCTAAAATCTTGCATTCAACCTGAGAGCCTTTAATAGCTTTCACATTTTGAACATTCTAAATCCAGCAGATTTTGGACAATGCCACTGACTCACTGTGCTTTGGGCTGCTGTTTTAACCTCTCTATGCCTTGTTTTTCACATCTAGGAAAAGGGACTGATCTTCGGCGTGGTGTGTTTAAACACCCGGAGGGATGGGAAGCGTGTAATGGGCTCTAAATAGCAGTTCTAGCAGATGTAGTCTCATTCATACAGGAGTCCCAGCTTCCCACCCTTCCCACAGGAAGACATTCGTGTTGTCTCCCCACTGCCAGCCAACAGGAGCTCTCAGACGTATGCACTCACCTGTTAGAAACAACCCATCCTCTGTCTCTGTAAAATAACCCATAGGCAGGCATTTGCAGCAGTGGTTGGGTTTCTGCTTGGGATTCTTGCATCCTATATGGGAGTGCCTGGGTTTGACTTTCACCTCCACCTCCCAACTCCAGCTTCCTGCTAGTGCACACCCCGGGAGGCAATGGTGATGGCTCAAGTAGGTGCATTCCTACCACCCATGTGGAATCCCTGGATCCGGTTCCAGGTTTCTGAGCATTTGGGGAGTGAGACAGCAGATGAGTAAATAAAAGATAAGTAAATAAAAATATACAAATAAAATAACCCAGCATGCTCAGAGATTAAGACTATAAATTAGGGGGGAGACAAATCTATTACTAAAAAGTTTGATGTACAGGAATGTTACAGCTCATCTTTTAAGTGGAAATGCCAAACATTTTATCATCTGGTTCTCGTTTAGACTGGCTGAATAGGCTAGGTTATACTGCAGTAACATATCAGTGGGTCAACACAGCAAAGGCATATTTTTTATAGAAAGCTTTTATTTAATAAAAATAAATTTCAAAAGTACAACTTTTGGATTATAGTGGTTCTTCCCCTCAGACCTGCCCTCCCTCCCTAAACCATCCTACCTCTGACTCCCTCTCCTATCCCATTCTTTATTAAGATTCATTTTTAATTATCTTTTATACAGAAGATCAACTCTATACTAAGTAAAGATTTCAACAGTTTGCATCCACACAGGCACACAAAGTATAAAGTACTGTTTGAAGACTAGTTTTACTGTTAATTCTCATAGTACAATACAGTAAGGACAGAGGTCCTACATGGGGAGTAAGTGCACAGTGACTCCTGTTGTTGATTTAACAATTGATACTCTTATTTATGATGTCAGTGATCACCCAAGGCTCTTGTCATGAGCTGCCAAGGATATAGAAGCCTCTTGAGTCCACAAACATCGACATTATTTAGACAAGGCCATAATCAAGTGGAGGTTCTCTCCTCCCTTCATAGAAAGGTACCTCCTTCTTTGATGGCCCGTTCTTTCCAACAGATCTCACTCACAGAGATCCTTCATTTAGGTCATTTTTTACACAGTGTTGTGACTTTCCATGCCTGAAATACTATCATGGGCTTTTTAGGCAGATCTGAATGCCTTAAGGGCTGATTCTGAGGCCAGAGTGCTGTTTAGGGCATTTATCATTCTATTAGTCTGCTGTGTGGCCTGCTTTCCATGTTGGATCGTTCTCTCCTTTTTAATTCTATTACCCTTAGGGGTAAGTCTGAGGGAATGTAAAAGGCATATTTCTTACTCATGCTATATATCCTTCAGATATGTAGCTTGTGATACTGTGGTCACTTGGGGACCCCACTGATAGAGGGTTCATCTTGAAATGCGCTTATGGGGCTGGTGCTGTGGTGCAGTGAGTTAAAGTGCTGGCCTACAGTGCCAGCATCCCCTATGGGCACTGGTTGGATTCTCAGCTGCTCCTCTTCCCATCCAGCTCCCTGCTAATGTGCCTGGGAAAATAGCAGAGGATGGCCCAAGTCCTTGGGCCCCTGCACCCATGTGAAGCTCCTGGTCCCTGGCTTTGGATTAGTGCAGCTCCAGCCATTGAGACCAATTGGGGAGTGAACCAGCGAATGGAAGACCTCTCTCTCTCTCTCTCTGCCTCTCCTTCTCTCTCTGTGTAACTCTGACTTTCAAATAAAATAAATAAATCTTTTTTTAAAAAAAGGAGTCATAACAGGATTGAAACTTAACCCAATCATGCTGTTTAGAGGTGGATCCTTTAGAAAGTGATTGGATTCAATTAGGTCATTAGGGAGGAGCCCCCACGATTGAATACCAGTGGCTTTATAAGGAGGCAGCTACAGACAGACAGGTGAACTCTGTCTCTTGCCGTATGATTCTGTGTCCCACCTGAAGACTCTGCAAGCAAGAACATCATCACCAAAAGTGGAGCAGCCGGGACTTGAACTGGCGCCCATATGAGATGTTGGCACTGCAGGCAATGGCTTTACCTGCTACACCACAGCTCTGGTTGCTGTTATGATTCTTAGAATAAAACTTTGGAGGGTGGGTGCTGTGGCGTAGCAGGTAAAGCCGCCACCTACAGTGCCAGCATCTCATATGGGCACCATTTCAAGTCCTGGCTGTTCTACTTCCTGTCCAGCTCTCTGCTATGGCCTGGGGAAACAGTAGAAGATGGCCAAGTCCTTGGGCCCCTGCACCCACATGGGAGACCTGGAAGAAGCTCCTGGCTTCAGATTGGCGTAGCTCCCTTCATTGCGACCATCTGGGGAGTGAACCAGAGGATGGAAGACCTCTCTACCTCTCTGTAACTCTGCCTTTCAAATAAATAAATAAATCTTTAAAAAAAAAGAATAAAATTTCGGGACTAAACCTCTACCTGGGTGTGGGAGTTACTCATTCACTGCTGTGCAACACACAGCTTGAGATTTAGCTGCTTAAGCCAATGATCTATTATCTCTCATAAAGGGACAGTTCTTGCTGAGCATCTCCCCTTGAGTTGCAGTCAGATTTCAGCTGTGGTGCATCCTGAGGAGGTTCTAGTGGGGAATGGCTCAGATGGCTCAGTCACAGGGCTAGCAGCCATGCTGGCTGTAGGCTATGAGCTCGGCTGGGGCTGTCAACCAGAGTGACCATGCATGGCCTTTCCATATGGCTTAGCGCTTCTTGCAGCAGGGAAGCTGGGTTCTGAGGAGGAGTACATCACAAAGCGTGTTTTCTCGGCTGTCCAGGCAGAAGCTACAAGTCTTCTTGTGGCTTCTTCTCAGAAGTCGCAGCGCATTTTTTTTTTTTTTGACAGGCAGAGTGGACAGTGAGAGAGAGAGAGAGACAGAGAGGAAGGTCTTCCTTTGCCGTTGGTTCACCCCTCAATGGCCGCCGCGGCCGGCGTGCTGCGGCCGGCGCACCGCACTGATCCAAAGGCAGGAGCCAGGTGCTTCTCCTGGTCTCCCATGGGGTGCAGGGCCCAAGTACTTGGGCCACCCTCCACTGCACTCCCTGGCCACAGCAGAGAGCTGGCCTGGAAGAGGGGCAACCGGGACAGAGTCCAGCGCCCCGACCGGGACTAGAACCTGGTGTGCCGGCGCCGCTAGGTGGAGGATTAGCCTAGTGAGCCGCGGCGCCGGCCTACCAGTGCATCATTTTTGCCTGGTTAGTTAAGCAAGTTACTGAGGCCGGTCTAGGTGCAAGGGAAGAGAATGGGATCTCATCTCTTATGTGAAGTGCAATATGCGTGTCCAGATTGCTACTAGGGCAATCTGGGTGACTGTCAGCCACATACATTTTATGTACACGATGTAATCTAACCCTCACATCAACTGTATTTGGTACACACTGGTATGGCTTTGTTTTATGATAAGAAACCCAAGTCTCAGTGGAGATGGTGTTCTTGCCCCAGATTCAGCAGCTAGTAAAAGAAGACAAGAACTATAACTCAGGTCTGCTGTTTCCAAGTCAGTGTTACTTTTTCCTCCACTGTAGCCCAGCTGTCTCTTCTTTTGGAGTAACAAAGCTATTACAGCTAAGTTTAAGCACAAAGATGAAAATGTATTCTTTTGAAGGAGGTAGTTCTCAGAGTCTGTATTCTTCTAATTTTCTCACCTCCTATTTATTGTATCATATTTCCGTGGTCTTCTCTAGGATAAGTCAAGATAAAAGGTGAAGAACTTCTGAGACTAATGTCATTTTAAGCCCATTGTGGTGTTCATGGCTGTGATAGCTTGGCTTATTATTCTATTAATATTCATCCCCGACCGTCTTCCATAGGGGCATCGTGTTGCCTTACTCCAATAATGTTGGGTTTGGCTGTGTGACATACTTCATCCGGAAGGGTGTTAGCTGATCTGACATGATCAAAGGCGGGAAATGTGCTTTGTGTAGTTGGACTCACTCTCTTGTGCTTCTGTACTCACTCATGAAAAGAACATGCTCCTGGTGTCCAACTGGTTTGAAAAGGATGAAAGACGCATGAAACAGACCTAGGCCCAAACTGAAGCTTAGACCTCAGGCCAGCTGAGCCCAGTTTGAGCTGAGCCTAAATCATGGTTCTCAGCCAACAGTGATTTTACCTCTCAGGGAACATTTGGTTATGTCTGCAGGCATTTTTGGTTGTCAAAACTAGGAGATATGGGCTTCAAGTGGGTAATGCTTCAAGGATGTTACTAAACATCCTACCAAGATGACAGTCCCACAAGGAAGAATTGTCTGGCCCCAAACAACAATAGCTGTGAGACTGAGAGACCCTACTTGTAGACACATGAGCAAACGTAGGCTTGTAGTGCAGCCTTATTGTGGCACATACATACATAAATAAATAAATGGCACTTATAATGACAGATGTGAAAGGCATGTTTTATGAGACAAGCTCAATAAATTATCCCCACCTTGCCCCAGTCTCCTTGCTAGCTCTGCTCCTAGACATCTCCTCCAGCAAACCACAGCACCAAAGGTCAGCTCCAATTCTTCCTGGTTCTTAGATCGTTCAGAGAGGAAAGCACCACCTTAGACCCCTAAGAGGCCTTCGTCATTCCCCCAGGATCCGTGTCATCCTCTTTCTTGCCCTCTGATGCCCTACGTGACTCACTGCCTGGCAGGGCGTGCACCACCCGCCCCGTCACATTCAATTTAAAGACTTGCCTCCAGCTGTTTGTTCATGCTGGTTTTCTCCTGCAGAAAAGCTCAGCCTTTTTCTCTCATCATTCCAGGCCAGACTCTCCAGCCCTGAGACCCCAAACCCTCGACGGCAACCTAAGCCCTCCAGAGAGCCCAGTTCATCCTGTGCTTTCCCAGAGAAGATGAAAATAGTCCTTTGGGTCCTTCACAAAATCCCCCCATCCCTTTGGATCTTCTTACGTGGTCTTAGTTCACAAACTGAGAAAAGAATCCAGTTCTGACTAATCTGCATGAAAGAATTTATAGAAACATTTTGTATCTACTGAACATGCAATTTCATTTTATATCAGTTTGCTTTTTTCACCCACTTTGGAGGCTCTTTTAAAACTGAGCTATAATTTTGCATATAGGAAAATTCATGGATCTGAAGGGCCTAGCTTGATAAATTATTTTACATCTTTATACACCTGTGCAACCACTACTCAGATCAAGATCTACAACATTCTATCACCCCAGCAAGTCCCCTTGTGGCACATTCCATGCAATCAGTACCCCCACAAAGGTAAACCCTAAACCACTAAAGAGTTACTTTGCCTGTTCTTGGAATCTCAAAGAGGTAGACTCATGCAGTCTATCTCACAGGACATACTCGGGGGTGTCTAGCTTCTTTCCGTCAACATGTTGAAATTCATCCATGTTGTTGGGTGTGTCAGTTAGAAGGTTCTGAATAACTTTTTCCCCAGAGAGGAGGAAAAATTGGTAGCATTTCTACCCCCTGCTATTTCATGAAGCTGTGCATGGTAAAAGCGAAAATTAAGGACTTCTTGGATAGATGGTAGTTTTCACCCAAGCATCTACATCTTCCCCCTCCACCTCCTCTCAGGCCCCAACACAACCGACTCTGCATCGGTTCTTAGATGTAGGTTGACCATTCCAATCCCAAAATCCAAGATCCAAGACTTTCTGAGGACTGATATGATGCCACAGGTGAAAAATCCCACACCTGACTACATGGATGAACTGTAGCTAAAATGCAGGTGCACTAAAACCATTGTATAAAATTACCTTCATGCTATGTGTATAAAGTGTATATGAAACATAAATGGATTTGGTGTTTAGACTTGGGTCTTGTCCCCCAAGATATCTCGTTAAGAATGGGCAAATGTTCCAAAACCAGAAGAAATCCAAAGCATGAAACACTTCTGGTGCCAACCACTGTAGATAAGGAATACTCAACTGGTACGAAGAATAGCTTCGCCTGAATAGTGAAAACATCATAGAGTTTCTGATAGCCCAGTACAGGTGAAGCCAAACTGGGCTGAAGGTGTCATGGACAGCAGCCTCACTTTCTCTAATCTGGCTGAAGCATAAATAGCTCTGGGCAGGCAGAGACACCCGAAGCAGAAGACAGCTGGTGGCTGGGCTTCCTTTGAGACTGGAAGGCTGCCGTGAGCACACCAACTCTGTGGAACGCATCTCCCCAGTACTGGCAGCCAAAACAAACAAAGACCTACTGCGACACAGTGTCCTCAGGGGCCAGTTGTCTGGTCAAGCACACACGTAGTGCTCTGAGCAGGTTGGCACGTGTGGATTCAATTTTGGTGATTTGTCTTTTCATAGAAAAGTAGCCATTTCATCCAACTTTTAACTCTATGAGCATGGACCCACGTGGTCTCACAACTGTATTTTGAACCAGCTGATGGCTGGATGGAATATGATTTTAATAGTGTTTGATGTGGGGACCGGCACTGTGGTTTAGTGAACTAAGCCTCTGCTGGCATTAGCATCCCATATGGGCACCTGTTCGTGTCCTGGCTGCTCCTGTTCCAATCCAGCTCTCCTCTATGTCCTAGGAAAGCAATGGAGGATGGCTCAAGTGCTTGGGCTCCTGCACTCACATGGGAGACCCAGAAAAAGCTCCTGGCTTTGGATTGACCTAGCTCTGGCCATTGTGACCATTTGGGGAGGGAAACTCCTCCCTCTCTCTGTAATGTTACTTCTCAAATAAATAAAGACTTTAAAAAATAATAAATAAATAAGTAGTGTTGGATGTGGATAGTGAACTTGCTGAGCCCTTCCCATCTCTGCCCATGGGGGAAGAGCAACATGGCTAGGTGCAGAGGGTTGGGATGTAGGCTTCCAGGACCCCAGAACTTGACATGGTCTTCAATGCTTAACACCACAGAAGTGAAGTATGAGGCCAGGATGACCTTTTTATTCCCTTTAGATAAGCTTTTCCACTGCATATTTATAGAGGTCTTTGCCTTGAAGTTAACACCTTACCAGAATACTTGCTATGGATTTTTTTCTGATATAATTTATACTCTTTTAAAATACAAATTGAAGTTTTTCTTTAATCCAACAACTTTTTCTCATATTGAATATCACTTTCTTTTGGTATATTATTCACAGGTATACATTTTCTTGTTTATGTTTTTATTTATTTGAGAGGTGGAGAAACAGTGAGAAACACACACACACACACACACACACACATACACAGAGAGAGAGAGAGAGAGAGAGAGAGAGAGGAGAAAGAGTGCTCCCATCCACTGGTTCACTCCTCAAATGTCCCCAACAGCCAGGAATGGGCCAGTTGGAAGCTGGAACTCAATTCAGGTCTCCCGTGTGGGTGAAAAGGACCCAATTACTTGATCCATCATCTGCTGCCTCCTGAGGTGCACATTAGCAAGAAGCAGACTCAGGAGCAGAGCTAGGACTTGAACCCAGCAACTCTGATGTGAGCCATGGGTGTCCCAAGGAGCATCTTGACTGTTAGGTCAAACCCCTGCCCCTCAGGAATGCATTTTCCATGTGCTCATCACACTGGCATGACTGTCTCCCATCTCTCACCCTTGCATCTCCACCCTTTGTCTGCATCCTGCAGAACTTTCTCAAGTGTCCCCATCAGGAACGAGGTGCTTTTCTGCCTTGTTCACTTAGCTGTTGCGATATCAAGTGCATCTGTGAGTAGTTTAATTTCTTCTGGCTTCTAAGCCATAATCAGTTCCATCTCTTCTTCTTCTCATCTCGTGTGTTTGAGTTTCAAGGATTCTGCATTTTAAAAAATTGTTTTGGAAAGTACAAAGCACATTGCTATTGGAACTTACTTCTATTTCCTACAGTAAATCATTCTCAAAGCACATTTTTCCTCTGCCTGTTTTCTGACACAGACATTTTTCATGGGCTTCACTGGTTTTTTCTCTTTTTAGTGTTTCTAATTGATGAGAGTTCCAGACAGGACTGGCGCTGCCTTCCAGGCAGGGGGCAACGGCTTCTTCTGATGATTTCCCCCACGTGGAACCTGAGCTGGAGGATTCCACAAGTTCAGGGATTGAGAGAGGGAAGGTGGGGTCACAGGCGATCCCAGCCCTGGACTGGGACTTCTCCAACTCCAACAAGGCCGTCGTAGCAGGCCTCACACCCTCCAAGTGTGCAGACCTCATCCCATCTGGCGGCTTCCACCCAGCCACCACCCCCTGTGACTCTGCTGCTTTCTGGAAGCTCCCCACCCCGCCCCCAATGCTTGAGCTCGGGGAAGCCCAGCAGCAGAGGGGTCTCTGCTCTTCTCCCACCTCCAAGGTTCCCCTCAAAATTAGGGGCTGCTTGGAGGCTTGGGACACTCCTGTATGCAAATAACTTAAAAACAAACCCAGACGGGCACAAGCAAAATGGGAATATATTTTCTCTCGTGTAGCAGGAAGTGGTTCTGGCTCCTGGGGTATCAGGAACAACACATTCATTCATGTTTCTCTCTCTCTCTCTCTCTCTCTCTCTCTCTCTCTCTCTCTCCATCATTGACTTGATTCTCAGCATCCTGCTGGTGGTGTAGTGCCTGCTGCAGCTTCAGCCCTGAATCCTCACAATTCCAAGTGTAAAACAGAGTGCATTTTCCTTACCCCCGCGTTCCCAGAAAAAGTCTGGCTGTGACTCATTGGCTCTGGTGGGGCCACGTGCTCCTCCTGCGAACCATTTATCACATGGAGAGGTGAGATATTCTGCCGGATTTAGGCACGGGTTATATGCTCACATTTCTTTAGGCTTTGGATTTGCCTGCACCCAAATCCTGAAAAGAAATGTTGGAGTACTCCTGCTATACAAGGATGAATGGATGGTAGGTGGCACGAGGAATGAATGTGTATCATAGAAGACTCCTCCACTTAATTCTGCAAGGGTACTCTGCTTCCTAAGCACGTCCAGCTGTGAACTGACTTAGAGGACTGTCGTGTGAGGTCGGGTAGGTTGTGTGCTGCACAACCACGCTCACCCAAGGGGTCCTAAGTCCCATCATAGGCGTTAGGGATTTGCATACCTTTTACGGTTTTCTAGCTGCTGGAAGTAGCATTTTGAGGAAGGTCCCCTTTTGCCGGTTGTATTATGGCACCAGGTAGACGGGGGCTAAGCGGTGGTCCTCGCGTGATGCTTTCGATCGATGGTTTGTCGGCAGGCTGCCACACCTTTCCCTGAGCTGCAGGTCCTGATGCAGTTTCTTCAGATTGTAAGTTTCTAAGTCCTCCGTATTCTGTCCTTTCACATGAAGAGAGGCTACTTCATCTCATCAGCAATGCTTTGTTCACTGGAATATGAAGATACTTTGGGAAGTTCGTGGAGGGTTGGTTGTGTGGCACTGTGCTTGGGATGCCCGAATCCCCTATCAGAGTGCCTGGTCCGAGTACTGGCTCCTCCACGTCCAGTTCAGCTTCCTATTATTGTGCTCCCTGGGAAAGCAGCAGAAGATGGCTCAAGTACTTGGGCCCCTGCTACCCATGTAGGAGACCCAGGTGGAGTTCCCATCTCCTGGCTTTGGCCTGGCCCAGCCCTGGCTTTTGAAGGCATTTGGGGAATAAACCAGCAGATAGAAGATCTCTCTGTCTCTCTCTGTCTCTCTCTGTCTCTCTCTCTCTCTTCTGTCTTTCAAATATAATTAAAATAATTCTTTTAAAGGAGAAAAGACAGTCCTATAGCTTGGCATTTACTGTGATACTCTACTCTGGAAATGCCCAATACTGGCTTATTGTTTTTTTTTTAAATCACAGAAAATGAAACGAAAAGATAAATTTATTTGGGTACAAAGTAAAGTTGAAGTTCATGCTTATGAAAGGTCTTCAAAAATTTTCTTAGAAATGCTTATTATGAAAAAAATATGTTTGGCTTTAAAAATTTTTTACACCAAAATAAATTGATCTTTCTCTTGTCCTTGAACTTTTGGAAGTACCCCCATGTAGAATATACATGAGGCACTATCCTAGATGTTTTCTATGCAGATGTTCTTTGTTTTACCATGGGGTTCCATCCCTATTTGACCCATTGTATGTTGAAATATCTTAAGTCAAATATGCACTTGGGGCCAGCGCTGTGGTGTAGTGGGTAAAGCCACAGCCTGCAGTGCCAGCATCCCATATGGGCGCTGGTTTGGGACTGCTCCACTTCTGATCCAGCTCTCTGCTATGGCCTGGGAAAGCGGTAGAACATGGCCCAAGTCCTTGGGGCCCTGCACCCACCATGGGAGACCTGGGAGAAGTTCTTAGTGTCTCCTGGCTTCTGATCAGCACAGCTCTGGCCGTTGTGGCCATTTGGGGAGTGAACCAGTGGATGAAAGACCTCTCTCTTTCTTTCTCTCTCTCTCTCTCTCTCTCTCTCTGCCTCTGCCTCTCTGTAACTCTGCCTTTCAAATAAAATAAATAAAATCTTTATGAATAAAAAGCACTGACTCCACCTAGCCCTACTGAACATTCTCACTGAGCAATGGGCGGTGGGGCCTTCCGTGTTCCGCCCATGGCTGCGGGGCTAACCGGGAGCAGCATCATGGCCACTGCCCAGCATGTTGCAAGAGGACTGACCGCACATGACCAGCCTGAGAGAAGAGCAAAATTCAAAGCCCGGTTTCTGCTGAACACGTGTCACCTTCGCATCATCATCAAATTGCGGAGTCATAAGCGGAACAGCCCTATGCTGGGACTGTCTTCACACCACGCTCTTGAATTCCTGCCACGACCCCGTGTCCATGGCTGTCACCCCTGTTTTATAAATGAGAAGCAGGAGGCACAGGGAGGATGAATGAGGCTTTGTTACAAAAAAGAATCGGATCCCATTTCCGTGACTGTATTAGGGATTTCCTGGTGCTCCGTATAGTGATGAAAATTATGTCATCAGCATCCACAGTTATCATTTTGTATACACAAAAAGTAGAAACTGTTTCACAGGATATTTCTTGTGTCTTTCCACACATATTATCCAGCCACCATCTTTTTTCTTCAAGCCAGAGGGCTGCTGATGGTTTCTTTAAAAAAAAAAATCCTCCTTGTTATTTCCACCATAGCCTCTTGATGAGTCTTTGAGATGATTTTAAAGCATAAACAGTGGAAAATGCGTTAATATAATTTCCTTTCTAGCCCCATTTCAAAATGAAAGGGAAATGCGTTTGGGGAAAAATTCACTTACACGTTTGGCCAAGTGCCCAAACTCTGAAAAGAGCCTGACCCACAGAACAAAGTTTAACTCTCTAAATAAAAGCCCCATACCTCAGATTCTGCGCCAGGGAGAGCTCTTACGGTGACTGGTTTGCTAATGATAGCCCAGACATCAATAATGGAATGTGAAAGACAATCTTCTAATCAATTTTTTTTTCCTGCTGGTTTAGATTAAAGCACAGAAAATGCCCAAATACTCCATCTGCTTCCTCTAAGATTTCTGGTAGGCTGGAGCCCAATTATGGCTGCCTTATCCATTTTTAATAATCTACTTATGATCATGCAAACACAGGGTGTGATTATACCCACATCAGCTTCTGTTTCAGAGCTTCCATTTCCATTCATAATTAATAAGCCGCTCGGTGCCTCGGAGGGAGCTGAAGGAGACAGTCTTCAGCAGGATGGCTTTTTTAGTTGTTGTTCATTCATTCACTTTACACACCGGCGCTGATGTCTACCGTGTGCCAGGCGCCTTGCTAGACACCAGAGATGAAAGGACACAGGCTCTTGGACCATCCAGGAGGACACAGAGCGCCGCTTGTTTCTGAACCAGGCATTCAGCTGCCGAGCCAGCCAAGATGCTTTTCCTTCCCAAATGATGAAGTATGGGATAATTAGATCTCTGTTATTACAAATACAATTTCAGAAAGCTCTATTTTGGAACCCATTTGTTTTGTTTGCGAGAATGTGAGATATTCTGGGGGTGAGGGCCGTTATTAAATTTAGTAAGGAGGTTGGAATAGAAAGAGCCAAACGTAAAACCAAACAGCCTCAGATTCGAGTCCTTGCTTTGCGCTGTGTCACCTTCAACAAGTCCCTTCACCTTTCTGAGTATTTCTGCAGCGTAGGACGAGGAACACGGTGCCCTTCCTGGCATTCTGGGGGATCATGTTCATGAACTCATTGTATGGATTCCAAAACACTGCACCAGTATAATAAACAAAATGCAGTCTTGAGGGCCAGAAATGGGGCAAAACTACCTTGTCCTTATTTTTCTGATCCTGTTTCCTTGGACAATTCCTTAGGCAAATGTTACCCATGCTGCGGGAAGATCAGAGCTTAGAGACCAGTATGAAGTATTTTTGCAATACGCACAGTACAAGTTATTGCTCTTATTTGCAAACAATGAAAACTGCTGCTAATAATTCTTAGCACAGAGGGGATACTTTGAGAAAGATATTGGGACTTGCCAATTTGCAGAAGGCTAGAAAACTGAATTTAGTACATGTTCTGTTATTATTTGCTGCAGATGTAATTGAATCAATAATTTACTACTCATTCTCATTTTCAGTCTTATGGCCTCCAGTCTTCCTTGCATCTTTCATGGGACTTGGGTTAAGAATCCACCAGGCTGCACCCTTCCCGTTCCAAAGTTTTTCTCTCTGGGTTGGAGTGGTCGTCTCCTGCCCTGGTTGGCTTCTTAGCCCACTTTAAAGGAAGCCTCCATCTCTACGTTCAAAATTCCAACTGCTAGCTTGAAAGAAAATTCCAGCAATCTGTAACCTATGATTTATAGCTGAATGAAACCTACAGACATTAATCTCCAGCAGTAACTGAACAGCACCAAATGAGGATGGCAGGCCATAAGTGCTGTATTTCTGAGGCGGGAGAGAGTCACTTTGATCTGATCTGGTGCAGGAGGGTTTCTCGAAGGAGGCGGTGATGGAACTGAGACCTGGTAAAGAGGTAGGATCCGGGCAGGGAGTGAGTGAGTGGCAGTGGGTGAAGGCAGAGTGGGAGAGCCCTGACCACAGGTGCTGCAGCTGCACCTGACCTGCTCCCAGCCGATGGCCAGCCACACTGCTGTCTCTCTAGCACCTTGGTACTCGCTATTTCCCCAGGTAGCCAAGTGGTTTGCTCCCCAGTTGCAAATCTCTGCTTGGAGGTCAGGGAGACCCTGCCTGCCTGCTCTGTGGAACATTGCAGCTGCCCTGTCCTGTGCACACAGCAGAATGCTCGTTTTATTCCCACACTTCCTTTTTCTTCATACATTCTTCAGAGGGGGTCTGTCTCCCCCTCTAGGAAGGCACTCATCTGTTCTCTTCACTGCTGCAACCCCCAGCACCTGGAGCCATTTCAGGCAATTGTAGATCCCCAAGAAATATTTCTGGAAGAAATGAATGAAATAGCCACAGTCGCAAATGGTTAAGTTACACATGCAAGCAACATGATATATTAAATATCATCTATATTATAATATATGTATTTATATAATATTAACATATGAAAATAGAAATACATCTCAAATATAGAGAAATGTGTATAGAAATATATGAAAATGATACATAACTATATATTCATATACAAGTACATTTATTTGACTACATATATTTTATGTGAAAATTTATATAAACTATTAAAATATACTTAGTATTTAATTATATATTAATAATAATTGATGTATATTAAATATACTTGTTCACACAAACACATGTCACGTGTCATAGTTCCTGATGTATGATTTGTTTTCTGGACTGCGGAGCTGTAGCCGCTCTGAGGGTCTGCAGACTCCCAGCTGTTCCCCGACCTTGGTTTGCACCTAGAGCCTGGGGACAGCTGCCCTGGTTGTGACTGAACCAGACCTGAACCCATAGGGAGACCCTGTGTCTGCTGGGGAGGTGGCTGTTGCTTCTGAGGGGCCTGGAGGGCCAGAGCTGGGCCCTGGGGTGGCAGTGGGTAGTTGAGGAGAGAGAGCTGCAGGTGTCTCCCTCCCAGGACCTGCAGCCTTGGTCCTATGCCGTCCTCTGAGTGCTAAGTGGTGCCCTGTCCGGAGATACTGGCACTCAAACTCCCAGTGCACTGTACCCAAAGGAAGATGATTGGCAGTCCAGAGGCAAGGAGGGAGCACTGTTGTAGGAGTCACGGATGAATGGAATATAAAACAACAAAGTACAAGCCTCTTGACTGTTACTTCCAAGATTTCACATAGAACAAGCCGTTGCAGACCGAACCCTTGCTTGCCACACACCAGCCTCTGTTTCTTGCACCTGCCAAGCTGCCCTCCTGCCTCAGGGCCTTTGCACCTGTTTCCTGGAGTGCTCTACTCCCCAGTCTTGGCTTCCCCTCATCATCAAACCTGAGCCTCCTATGTTCTGCTGGAGAGACCGTCCCTGCCTAAAATAACTGCGTCAGCCTGTTCACTTCCTTCACAGAAAGAAGTAAATACACTTGTTAGATGTTCACTGCCCGCCTCCACGCCCACCCTGAGCCCTGGGAGAGAGGGTGTGTTTTCTCTGGCTCATTTACCAGTCTCCCTGCCTGGTGCGGCCCCCTGTCTGTAATCGGTACTCAGCACACAGTTGTCAAATGAATATATGAATGAATGCACCAATGGGCCAGCGAGGCATTCCTGTTCTAGGATCTACAGACAGCCGTGTGGGTGTGTGTGTCTCGTTCTCCAGGCAGACTTCTCCTCGGTCTCTCTGAAGAAAAGCAGCAGCAGAGGTCGCAAACTGGCTGACCGTGGGCTAGATGGAGCCTGTGGCGTTGTAGCAAGGCTTTGATTGGCCTCCCATGGTGCTTTCAAAGCAGGCTAACCAGGCACCTGTTGTATTTGCAGTCCCAGCTGTTCGGCATCAATTGTCTGATACTATCCTCGCTCATCTGACACAGTTCTGGAATCTGCGTGGGGGTGGCAGCATTTGCAGCCTGGTCCTGGACTGTTGGATGGTCTGGACTCAGAGCAAACCTGCAGTGGCTTCTGCTGTGCTCCTTGTGGTTCTGTTTGCAGAAGCCTGGCTGGAGAGCCAGACATCCCCTCTGGAACTCAGCCAGGCTGCCTGGGTCAGCATACGTCTGTGACCTCCCCAGGCTCAGTGGGTTTTCGGGGTATGGCTGGTGGCTTTCATCTTTGCAGAGAAATTGAGCCCAGTTGACAGCCTGGAAGGAAGAAGAATGGGGCAGAGGATAAAAGCTTGAAATATCTCCCACAGGGATGTAGGAGGCTGCACCTGCGAGCAGGAACCAGGTGTGTTTGGCTCACCGTTAGCGTTCTCGGCGTCTCGCACAGCTTACAGTAAAGTGGATGCTAAGGAAACCCGCCCAAACTTGAACACACCTGCGAAGACTGTTCTTCTCAATGAAGTCACATTTACAAGTTCTAGAGGCTAGGATCTGATTTCCTGGGGGGCTGTTATTCATCTAACTATATCCAATTGTGTCCCTGGCACTGAATATAGCAAATAACCTATAGGAATTCTAGGGGTGAGCGTTTGGTGCAGCTGTTAAGCTGCCTGTTGGGATACCTGCATTCCATAAGGGAGTGCCTGGGTTCAGTTCCCAGCGGATCCACTTAGGATCCAGCTTCCTGCTAACGTGCACCCTGGGAGGCAGCAGGTGATGGCTCAAGTGCTTAGGTCCCTGCCATCCATGTGGGAGACCAGGCTGGAGTTCTGGGCTCCTGGCTTTGATCTAGCCCACCCCTGGCTTTGCGGGGTGCGTCTGAGGATGCTCCCGAGTCCTGCCCTCTGAGATGTGACGTCAGCGGACGTTATTCCTGGTTGGTCCCCACTCATGGCTGTGCTCCCAGAGATGGCCATCTCAATCACTGCTGTCATTCCACACATGTGTCTGTGAGTCAGAGCCCCTCTTCCTCCAAGAAGCCCTCCCAAATCTCAGACCTCCCAGCCTAGGAGCCTTGTGAAGGAGCCAATTTTTGGGTGCCCTTAAAGTCCTCAGCTCCTGCAGAGCACCTCTGATTCAGCAAACTGCCTTTGCTTGCGAGAGTCAGACACAAGCAAGTGCCTAGAAGTCCTGGCAGTGAGAGGGCCAGTGTGGCCCTTTTAGCATGAGCCATGGTTCTCCAGGTCATCCAAGGAGCTATTGGTGCCACACTTCCATCTCATCCTCTGAAGCCCCCAACATGCAGTGTGCAGTGTTCCTTCCCACACTGAGTTGGGCAGGTTCCTCCCTGGAAACCCCTGGGCTGGAGCTTATGTGGCCAGCCTAACCTCCAATGCACAGGACAGACTCTTAGTCAGTAGGTAGGGTGGAAACTGACGTCTCAAGGCAATGTACAGACTTCAAACCCACAAACATAGAGGGCCTGGCTGCCGTCCAACACGCTGCCCTTCAGTGGAGGCTGCTGCAACATGGGCAGCGTGACCTTTCAGCTGCTTCTGGAGATGGTGACGTGATGGATGCCTGGCCCCCACTGACTGTCTTAATCAAGGATCATCTGGTTACAAATAGCAGAAACACATTCCAATTCGATAAAGTAGAAAGAAGGGATTTGTTATGAAGCTACAAGGACATTTCACAGAACCAAGTCTAGGAAGTGTGGCAGGAAGGACTCTGTGAGGAGCGGTAGCCAGGAACCAAGTCAATAATTATCCATTTGAGCAAATGGCTGGCATGAACTGGCATCTCTGGGTCTCAGCCCCGAGTTCCCAGGGGAGATTAGCTTGAGCCAAGTGTCCGTGGCTGGTCCAGCCTAGCTCAGGTGGGGTGGGTAATTCAGCATGAATGTGGCTGCAGAGACTGTTCCTGCAGGTGGAGGGGCTGTTCACACACGGGGAGATTCAGACGGAACAGACAACCGGGACAGAGCTCTCCGAGAGACAGAAATCACAAACTGACGAGTGTCCTAGGAACATGGTCCCCAAGACACCGAGAGGAACACATAAAAACCCAAGTGCTCCAGTGTTGTTTCTTTGAAAAGACAAAATAGTCAGGATCCTGGCTAGACAAGTCAAGAAGATAAAGAAAGAAAACTCAAGTGCACAATAGCAGAAAGACAAAACAGCAGAGTTTTAAATGAATATTACTTTTATTAAAAGGTGCAGTCTCATTTACGAAGGTGGTTTTCTAGAAAAGAAATTGACTCAAGAACAGGTAGAAAAACGGAAAATAGTCTAACAACCATGAGAGTATTTAAAAAATAATGCTGCCTCCCCCCAGAAGCTGGTAAACCAAAAAGATTTTATGTATGAGTTCAATCAAACCTTCAAGGAATGAGGCTCTTGATGCTGTTCCAGACATATAAAAAAAAGTGCCTCCCTATTTATTTTACTAGCAAGTAACTGGATTCCCCTGATAACAGACCCTGAATACTGATGCAGAAAACCTGAGTGCCGTAGAAGCAAATAGTATTCAGTTAAATGGGCAAAGAGAAATACGTCTTTAGAGAATTTGGGAGGTGAGGAGAAATGCACTGTAGCCAAGTGGAATTTCTTCCAAAAATGCCAAGAATGTTGTGTGACTAGAATACAGTTAAAACACCGTAGTAACTCCATGGAGGAGAAAACACACAATCAGTTGGGTGGCTTAAAGTAGGCTTTGATGGAATCAGCGGTCATTTCTGAAAACAAAACACTGAATCAGGACCAGAGCAGAGTCTTTCATGCAGTGAAGAATATTAGCCCATGAAGAATGTTAGCCTGCCCCACTCCTGACCCTGTGCTTAGGGCCTCAGGCAACACCACTGCAACCAGGTAGCTTTGTTCCGGAAAGAACAGCCAATGCAACAAGACAAGAAAAAAGAGCAGACACACTCAAATCCTGGAGAGATGATGATTAGTGAGTGATGGTGTTGTCTATTGGCAAAACCAAAGAAAAAACCACCAACAAACTGTTAGAATGAGTAGAGGTTGGCAGAGGGGAAATTGTATACATACACACACACACACACACACTCACAGTGCAAGGCAGGAAAGGGCTTACAATAAGACCAAGAATGTTAAATATTTAAACGTACTAAAGAATCCGCATGAAGAAAACTATGAAACTTTCCTGGCTAATGTAAACAAAAGACCTGAATGAGCAGAGAGTATGGCAAGCATCTAGAGGTCAATTCTCTTTGAAATTAACCTACTTTTTATTCAGCTAAATGGAAATCCCCATTACACAGAAATTGTTACTTCTAAAGTTCATCTAGAGATTGGAGAAATACTGGAGAACATTTTGAACATGAAGAGTAATATTATTAAAATATAAGCTTATGATAATTATAAATATTACAGTACTATATGAAAGATGAATGGAATAGACTAGGAAATCCATAAAAAGTATTTGATTTAATGTAGAGTAAGATGGCATTTGAATCACCAGGAAAGACTCATTCAACAAACACTGCTATATTTATAAAATCATTCTTCCTTCATAACATACCAAAATTAGTCTCAAAATGATGCAGATTTACATTAAAAAATGCAGCTGGGGTGGGGCAGGTGTTTGACAGTTAAGATGCTGATTGAGACACCTGCAATTCGCAATGGAGTGGCTGAGTTCAAGTCCTGGCTCTGCTCCATCCCAGCTCCCTGCTAATGCACACCCTGAGGGGCAGCAGGTGATGGCTCAAGTACTTGGGTCCCTACCATCCATGGAGGACACCTAGACTGAGTTCAAGGCTCCTGGCTTTGGCCAGGCCCAAGAAAGAACCAGTTGATAGAAGATTCTCTCTCTCTCTCTCTCTCTCTCTCTCTCTCTCTCTCTCTCTGCCTCCCAACCCCTGCACCTCTTAAATAAATAAGATTTTTTAAATGTATTTTTAAAGATTTATTTTATTTATTTGAAAGAGCTACAGAGAGGTAGAGACAGAAAGAGAGGTCTTCCATCCACTGGTTCACTCCCCAAATGGCTGCAACTGCTGGAGCTGCATTGATCCAAAGCCAGGAGCTTCCTCTGGGTCTCCCACGCAGGTGCGGGGGCCCAAGGATCTGGCCATCTTCCACTGCTCTCCCAGGCCACAGCAGAGAGCTGGATCAGAAGAGGAGCAGCTGGGACTAGAACCAGCACCCATATGGGATGCTTGCACTTCAGGCCAGGGCTTTAACCCGCTGTGCTACAGCACTGGCCCCTTAAATAAATAAAATTAAAAAAAAAAAAAACAACATTTTATAGTTAAGGAATGGTGGAAATTTTCTAAGCATGTCACCTAAGACAGAAAAAAAAAAACAGGAAAACACTAAAGAATTGGGCAAAATAAAAATGTAAAACATTTTTACATTTAAAACAATCATACAGGCAAAAGCCAACAGTAAAATGGACCGTGGAACAGGCCACACATCAAGTCCAGGTTTGAATATCCTTAAATGTAAAAATCTATTACACATAAATAAGAAAGAAATACCATAATTGCAAACTGGGCAGTGAGTGTGAACAAGTGATGTTTAAAAGCAGAATTAGGGGCTGGCACTGTGGCTCACTTGGTTAATCCTCTGCCTGCGGCACTGGTATCCCATATGGGTGCCAGGTTCTAGTCCAGGCTGCTCCTCTTCCAGTCCAGCTCTCAGCTGTGGCCTAGGAGGGCAGTGGAGGATGGCCCAAGTGCTTGGGCCCCTGCACCCGCATGGGAGACCGGGAGGAAGAACCTGGCTCCTGGCTTCCGATCGGCGTAGCTCCGGCCGCAGCGGCCATTTTGGGAGTGAACCAACAGAAGGAAGACCTTTCTTTATGTCTGTCTCTCTCTCTCACTGTCTAACTCTGTCAAATAAATAAAAAAAATAAATAAAATAAAAATAGCAGAATTCAAGGGCCTGGTTTTGTGGCACGGGGGTTAAGCCGCCTCCTGCGATGCTGCCGGCATCCCATAACTGAGCACCCATATCCGAGTCCCAGCATGTGGGAGGACCAGATGGAGTTCTGGGCTCCCAGCTTTGACTTGGCCCATCGGCAGCCGTTGCGGCCATCTGGAGAGTGAGTCAGTAGATGGAAGCCCCCTCTCTCTGTTCCTCCCTCTCTCTCTCTCTCTGTCAATCTGCCTTTCAAATAAATACAATACATACATTTTTAAAGAAGCAAATGGACAATCAACAAATGAAGTTGGTGTGGTCAGTGTCAATGTGTACAACTGTGTTGGGAGGAAATTTAACTGTTGGAGTCTCCACTGAATCCAAAATCTGCTTTTTAAAAACAAGGAAATAAAGTGTATGTGCATATTTAACTTCGAGGTTTGTTTGTTTTTGGATTTATTTTATTTACTTGAAAAGCACAGTTAGAGAGAGAGAGAGACACCAAAGCCAGGAGCCAGGAACTTCTTCGGGATCTCCCACGTGGGTGCAGGGGTCCAAGCACTTAGGCCATCCTCTACTGCTTTTCCAGGAGCATTAGCAGGGAGCTGGATGGGAAGTGGAGCAGCCAGGACTTGAACCAGTGCCCATATGGGATGCCAGTGCCAGCTTTTTTTTTTTTTTTTTTTTTTTTTTTTGACAGGCAGAGTGGACAGTGAGAGAGAGACAGAGAGAGAAAGGTCTTCCTTTGCCGCTGGTTCACCCTCCAATGGCCGCCGCTGCAGCCGGCGCACCGCGCTGATCCTGGCAGGAGCCAGGAGCCAGGTGCTTTTCCTGGTCTCCCATGGGGTGCAGGGCCCAAGCACCTGGGCCATCCTCCACTGCACTCCCTGGCCATAGCAGAGAGCTGGCCTGGAAGAGGGGCAACCGGGACAGAATCCGGCGCCCCAACCGGGACTAGAACCCGGTGTGCCGGCGCCGCAAGGTGGAGGATTAGCCTATTGAGCCACGGCGCCGGCTTGTGCCAGCTTTAACATGCTACGCCATAGCGCCGACCCCTCAAGACTTTTTTTGTAAAGTATAATTTCTATAAATTTTTAATTATTTAAAAAGTACAAATACATATTTAATATAGGAGATTGATACAGAATACAACTGTTTAAAAAGACGAAATAAATGAATGTAAACTATTAATGTGGAATATTGTTCATCCTATGCAAGTGTCAAACGTTACAGAATGAGACCTTCATTGGGTTTGATTTTTAAAGAGTAGTATACATGCCCAAATCCCACGTGTGAATGGGAACATGGAAAGTCTGTTAAGATAATGGAACACACGGTTAGTAGTGCTTATCTCTGCCTGGTGGGAGTCTATGTTTATTTTTTCTCCTTTCTCTTCTCCAGTGGGTTACATCAGCCAGAAAGTGCAAAGTCAGGAGATATTTAAAAGTCAATGACAGTTAAGTTTCAGATCCATTTCGGAGCTTGGGCCCTGCCCAGGACTGTTGTCAATTGATTTGTTTCTTTTTGGAGTTAATTTTGCTGCAGCAGCAGTCTGAGGTCCCCTGAGCTGGGGGCGGCTGTTTAACTCCCAGTCCTCTGTGTCCCTCGCCAGATTTATTCTGCAGTTTATCTAGTGCTTTTCCTAATTGAATAAAGCTCATAATTTCATTTTGAAAATACATGGGCCCATTAGTGTCAGTAATTAGACATTAACAAGTATGAAGATGGGCCATTAATGAAATAGCCATTTCAGGAGGCTCCGCCGGCAGAGTCTGCGGGGGAATCATTTGCAAACGCTGTCCCTTGTGGACGTGGGATGGACCTGTTTGTGGAGCCTGTACTGAAGTTAGCATTTTCCTAACAGGTATATTCAACAGCAAGGACTGCCGAAGGGATTTATGTTCCTAGAACAGCCCAGAAGCCCAGGGAAGTGCAGGAGGAGGTCTGTAACACCAGCCCTTGGAGGCGAGAGCGACTCGGCTTCCAGCTTCCGGCTGAGGACACACCTTTGAGTAGAAGGCCTGGCCTAACAGGTTCAAGGCCTGGCTTTAGTTAGCATCAGACAGCATGAGTTCCAGTCCAGCCTGGCCACTGTCTAGTTCTGTCATCTTGGGCAGGTTATTGCGGATTGCTTAGCTGGCCCAAGACTCATTTCTTCGATTCACGATGGTACAACAAGGAGCTGGCATTGTGGCACAGTGGGTTATAATCACTCTCCTAAGCTCAGGTGGACATTTTTTTTTTAAATTTCTACATATGAGAGAGAGCATTCAGTATTTATCTTTCCATGTCTGATGTTTCATTTAACATAATGACTGCCAGTTCCATCTATTTTGTTGACAGTCAACATTTCATTCTTTGTGTGGCTGCATAATCAATCAGTTGATGGATTAATCAGTTGATCAATCACACAATTTCTTTATCCATTCGTCTGTTGATGGGGCAAATGCAACCTCTATGAAAATCCCCGAGTTTGCAGGTAAGGAAACTGAGGCTCAGAGAGAGGTTTATTACAGTTTCTAGCATTAGAGAGAGAAAACGGCCAATGTGGAAGTTAAACTCAGGCAATATGGCTGCAGTTTACTGCCCTCCACTGACTGCCCTCCATTGTGTGGTAGTTTGGGGGGATCCACAGGGTCTCTAAGGCCCGCCCAGGAATTCCCAGTGATCTTCATGGAGCAGTAATCGAGTATTTGGGGATTTGGTTGAATCCGACCAACCCTTGCCTACTCTCTGCTGAGCCACACCATGCTTGTATAGATGCCATCAACAGCCTCACAACTGGTCCTTGCTCCTGCCCTTTCCTGTCTTCCATCTGAACCCAGCACAGCCGCCCACAGGATTTGCTAAGATCTAGATCTGCTGCCATCACTCCTCTGCGTCTCATTTCATTCAGAGTAAATGCTGCAGTCCTACTGCTGCCTCCAGGGTCCCACAGCCCCCGACTCCTCTTTGTCTCCCTGATTTCCTCTCCCCCGGCCCATTCTGTTCCAGCAACACTGGCTTCCTCGCTGTCCCTTGACCACGCCAGACACAATGCTACCTCGGGAACTGTGCACCTGCGTTTCTCCCGCCTGGAACACTAGCTCCTCAGAGAGCCCCATGCCCAACTCCCTCACCTCCTTTATGTCTTAACTCAGACATCCACTATGGAGTGAAGGGTTTCGGCCACCTTTGTAGAATCTTAACCTCCTTGAACCCTCGTTCCCCTATTTTATTTCTTATTGCTTGGGACTTGCACCAATCTATTACAGTTTCATTGTTAGATGCTTGGTTTATTCCTGTTTACGTTCAGTCTCTTACAACAGCACAACCTCCTCTAGGGCAGAGATTTTGTTTCTTCTGTTCAATGTATCTCTGGGCTCAAGACAGTACCTAGTACATAGCGGATGATTGATAAATATTTGATGAATGAATGAACCTGGCCCAGTGCCCTCCCATCCACAGGAATCTGGGACCAGGGAAACAATGTCCCAAGGAAGCTAGCAAGACTCCTAGAGCAGCTGCTGGTGGTGCCTGCATGGGAGCTGGAAACCTGTGTGGCTCAGGTGCTGATGCTGGCAGGGACAAGGAACCATTTCCAGGTCAGGGCGGACTCACCTGGAAGGTGTGAGCTAGCCTGCAAGGGCCCGCCGGGGAAAGGATGGGCTCACAAGCCTTTCTTTGGGTGCCAGTGTAATGAGTATGGATGGTTCCCTTGCTTCTGTGGAAAGTCTGTTTACTGTTGTTGCAAACAAGATCTGGATACTTGAGAAACCCAAGGAGCCAAGAGCATAGCAAACACCCTGATTTGAAAACTTCAGAACTTGGCGTGTAAACCTGCTGTCTGCACAGAAGGGGGACAATCTTGAGATTTGTCAACATGGTCCTGGGATATCAAAATGCAGCCCTAGAGATAAACCCAAGTAAAAAACTATTTAATAATCTACCCTTCACTTCTCATATCGACCCTAAAGAGGGGTATTCCAGACTTCTTTTCCAGGAAACACATCCTGATTTTTATTGTCACTTTACCCTGAGTTTTATCTCCTATATCAAATACAGCAAATGCTACTCTTGGGCAATATTTGGCCCAGAGAAATTTTATTTGGCTCACATGTAATTGCAAGAAAAAAAAATTATTGGGTGACAACTTAAGATCAAAATGCTCCAAAAGATTACGTTTCTGGCTTATCTTGGAAAATAGACAAATTGGGCAACCCTAGACCCATATTCCTGCTTGGTAACCATCAGATGGGGAAAAAACTGGTTTTTCTTTTTAGATGAAACTCAGGCATGGTTGGGTCCTCCATCAGCTCCATCCAGCCCACTCCCCTCATCTGTGTGAATATGGCTAAGATGTGGAAGATGAGCAGAGAGCAGCCCTGAGCCCCTGGGTACAAGATTCTTCCAGCGTCATCCCAACGAGCCCTAAGCAAGCTTCCTAAGCAAGCTTCCCCCCTACTGAGGGCCTTCGTATTGGTTAATGGGGAAGAGCTATTTATACAAAGGGAGGTTAAAAATTTCATGCAAAGTAGAATTTATTCTTTTTTTTTTTTTTTTTTTTGACAGAGTGGACAGTGAGAGAGAGAGAGACAGAGAGAAAGGTCTTCCTTTTGCTGTTGGTTCACCCTCCAATGGCCGCCGCAGCCGGCGCGCTGCGGCTGGTGCACGGCGCTGATCCGAAGCCAGGAGCCAGGTACTTATCCTGGTCTCCCATGGGGTGCAGGGCCCAAGGACTTGGGCCATCCTCCACTGCACTCCCTGGCCATAGCAGAGAGCTGGCCTGGAAGAGGGGCAACCGGGACAGAATCTGGCGCCCCGACTGGGACTAGAACCCGGCGTGCCAGCGCTGCAAGGCGGAAGATTAGCCTATTGAGCCACGGCGCCGGCCTGGAAAGTAGAATTTAAAAATAAATTTTTCTTGGTGCAAGAGATTGTAAATCCATGCATAATTTTTCCCCAAATGTTTCGAAGACCTTTCGCATAATGACTTCCAGACTTTCTGTCAGTAATACTGAGCTCTCTGGCTAAAAGTGTGGGCTCTATGGCCAGAAAATCCTGCTAATTTCAAGCTCGACCACTCCCCAGGTGTGTGACCGTGAACAAGTCTCTTAACTTTCCCAGGCCTCAGCTTCCTCCCCCAGGAAGTGGAGGTGACATCGTTTCTGCCCCATGGGGTTCCATCTGAGGATTAGATTGCTTAAGCAAAGCCTTCAGAAAAGTGCGTGGCGTGCAAACAGTGGCCAGAAGTGTTTGCTGGGATGAGGGTGCTGTGGCATCAAGGAAACGGTTGAATTTTGAGCTGGCAAAGTGGAAGTCAAAGCCTGGCTTTAGCTGATGTGGAAGCAGAACTCATTCCGTGGAGACAAAAGAATTTCCCAATCACTAAGTCCAGAGTCTAGAGCACAACATACATTAGTTTTTATTGATTTATTTGAGAGGAGGCTGGTTCACTTCCCAGTTGCCCACAATGGCTAAGGTTGGGTCAAGACGGAAACCAAGAGCCAGGAACTCAACCCAGGTCTCCTTCATGGGTGGCAGGAACCTAAATACTTGAGCCGTTGCTGCTGCATCCCAAGATGTGCATTAGCAGGAAAATGGAATAGGGAACAGAGGTGAGACTTGAACCAGCACTCCAATATGGGATGTCAGCTTCCAGCTGGTGGTGATAGCACTGCACTTTCTAGGGCCTGTGTTAGCAGGAAGCTGGGATTGGGAACCAGAGCTTGGAATCAAACCCACTCTAACATGGGATGTGGGCATCTTACCATCAGACCAAATGCCCACCCCAGTGTACATTTAAATGTTCCTTAAATCTTATTTCACTTTAATGGTAAGTTTCTTGGGCCATTTTCTCTTGACCTCTGCTTGTACCCAATTAAATCAGTTGTATGACAGATAACCCAGCGTCGAAGAGAGAAAGCAGTGGGAGATGGCCTTTTGTTCCTAGCACAGATAATTGTGAATACATAGTCACTTTCTTTCTTTTGCAACCTTTTTCAAGTGACCATTCTGGAATGCTCTGGACAGAAACTCTTGTTTAGCTTAATTAAGCCTAGTTAGTCTACTCTGGCAGTCTGACAACACAAAATCCATGTGTTTCAGGCTGCTTTTATTGTGTAACAAACTACTCCCCAAATGTAGGGGCCCCATGCAGCAGGCGTTGATTGAGCCCAACTCTACAGGTTGGCAACTTGCCCTGAGGTCATCTGGGCTGTTCTGGTCTGAACCAGGTTTAACTGAGGATGGCTGGGTTCACTCATGCACCAACTACTAGTTGACCGGGGCTGGCTGATGTGTGGTGACTCTGTCCAACATATCTGAGGGGACAGGGGCCCCATGTGGTCTCCCTTCCTCCAGCAGGACATCTGGGCAGGCCCAGTGTCAGCCACAAGGTTCCAGAAGCCTTGTGCATGTCACATTTGCTACGGTCTTATTGGACAAAGCAAGTCTCATAGCCAAGTTTTGAGTCAGTGGGGAGGACATTAACCAAAGGACTTAATAGAGGAAGGGGAGTCACTGTAGCCATTTTTACAAACCATGGACCATATGCTAAGCTAGAAAACTGCTCTTCAACTTCCACCCTGGAGGTATTCGTCACAGCGAGGCCTATACTCTTCTCTCCCCAAGCCTGATTCGTGGGGATCCTTATTCGGTCTCCTAATCCATGCTCTGCAGCATGGCCTGACTTGACCAGAGGAGCTTGGGCAATGGGCCCACACGGCTGAGTCTGTGTCTCTTGGATGCCAAACTGTGCCAGGGCCATATGCTGTCTGGGAAAAGGGATTATTCACTGAGAGCATCATTGCTCAGAACTGGGAGAGCATCTGCTGGGGCGGGAACCTGTCACAGTCAAGACAAGACCTGGGACCCAAAGTACCTCCAGGCTCTAATAAGTGGAACCAGCTGAACCAATGACGAATCTCCTGGTTGTCCCCAGATTTCCGGATCTTGTGTCTCTTGGCCACTAGTGCCAAAGAGGGATGGTGTTCCCGAGTCCCTGAGATCCTGAGAAGAGACTCGCCAGGGTTTAAACCCCAAGACGTTATGCCTGGTGCTTCTATGCAGAGGGGAGACAGAGTGGCCTCCATTACCCTTCCTGGCTCTCCCAGGGCTAGGTTGTTGCAGGAGAAAGGACTCTGACCTGTAGCTGAGTGTGTGGAGACTCATGGTCAATACTAATTCACATCCAAGAAAGGGAGTGGGAGGCCAAGGCTGCAGAAGCCCACCCTAAAGGGGCAGTCCTCATAGCATCCACACTGATGCAGAGAGCATGTGCTATGGATGCCAGGCGCCGTGTTGAACACTTAAGTCCTGCAAGGCTGGCATTTGTATCGTTGCTACCTTTTAAAAAGGGAAATCACAACGCAGGGAGATGAAGTCACCTGTGCTGGCTCAGTGGAGAGGGGAATGGTCACGCTATAGGTTATCTGTGTCATTCCAGGGCCAACACTTGTAATCACTAAACCAGAGTGCCCAAGGTAGGCAGGGTGGGGGAGTGGCATGGTCATGAGAGGTGAAGGGGGAGCTAGGAAGGCTGCAATTAGAGAGAGAGGGGAGCGAGGATGAAGCCCATGGTCTGTCTGTGCAGCAGGCTGGCCCAGGTTCCCTGCCTCCTGGCCTCCACAGACTTCCAAGGCTTTACTGTGTGCTGAGAGCTGGGACGAGGAAGAGGGCAATACATCCCTTTCTTCCCTTCTCAAGTTCAAAACCAGTGAGTGAAGAGTCAGAAAAGCGGTGATGGATATTCGTCAGCTCTATCACTGGGGAACGTCGACTTTCCTGTAGTCAGTGGAGCCTGTGTTAGGATGCCGAGTTATGCCTGGTCCCCAACATGGCTGGGCCACTGCTTTCAGGAGCTGAGCCAGCCGGTGCCACTCCACTACACAGACTGCATGGGTTCTGGTTATACATACAACCTCAGTGCTCTGTCATAATCAACCCCGATAGTCCCAGGCTCTATCTTCTGAGCAAACAGCCAGTCAGGGTGATTGTTTCTTTGGATTCCAGCAGACTGTGCCGTGTGTTTCAGCGCCTTCTTGGCCACCTTTGGTGCCTTCAGATACCTAACACCCCGCTGGCAGGACTGCTGATGCAGGGAGCTCTCCTGTCTCCGGAACTGGGACAGAGCTCCCTGGGGGAAGATGATTGAACTCCTCTGTGGACTGTGTTCTTGCTGTGTGTCCTGAGCGTCCCGCACCTTGCTCCTGGGTGGGTGAAGGCAGATGGTGGATGAGTGTGGGTGGGAGGGAGGTTGAATGCGCTCTGCTGGATTGGCAACCCAGTTGGAAATCAACCCCAGGGATCTGACACCGAGTGCACATGGCCCGAGTGAGCTGGCCCCATTTTCCGTGAGATTAGCTGTGTCCAAGGCATGGTAAAGGAAGGAGAGGAGCCCAGAGCTAATGAGCTGAGTTCGTGGCAGCATTAATGCGGCTGCACACCCAGCAGGCACTGCTATCCATCAGTCTGTCAGCCTCTCCAGGGGCCGCTGGAGTGTAAATTAATCTGGAGGTAGCAACTCCATTGCCAAATTCTTCCTCCCAATATGTTTGTGTCTGAAATCTTTCCCTGGCCTTTCGGAGAGGGGAAGGCAGCCACTTCTGTTTTCTGTCATCAGAGCCTAAGGACTTTTCAAGACCGTGAACCCCACGCAGGACACAGGGGCCACTGGCCTTGAAGGGAGACCTGTGATTGCCCTGGACTGGATGAGATGTGGTCAGGAAGAACAGTGAGCCTCTGCAGGTCCACAAAGCCCCATGAAGCACAGAGCCCAGACTCTGGGGCTATTTGAGGACACTCTGCCAAGCTAAGTATTAGGGAATAATCAGAGACATGAGGAGAGCCTCCACTTTTCTGAGTATCTTGATGTATCTGCTTCCCCTAAAGCTGTGGAAAGAAGTCTTGACGTCACAATGTGTAGACCGAGTGTGTTGATTTTGCCAGCCTGGCATCCGCTCCCCTCTTTGGCTAGAAGCAGATCTTGATTTTTGTTTAGGAAGCACCTGTGTGCCATGTGGTTCTGGTGAGGAGTGTATAAGACTGCTCTCCTCCTGCAGTTGACCTGAGCTGGCCAATCAGGGGATGCCATGCCCTTGGACTTTGTGATTTTTTTTTTTTTTCAGGGATGGCATGAGAGTCAAACTGGGTCAGGCCAAAATTCCCTAAATTTTTTTTGACAGGCAGAGTTAGACAGTGAGAGAGAGAGATGGTGAGAAAGATCTTCCTTCCATTGGTTCACCCCCAAAATAGCCACCACAGCTGGCACACTGCACTGATCTGAAGCCAGGAGCCAGATGCTTCCTCCTGGTCTCCCATGCAGGTGCAGGGCCCAAGGACTTGGGCCATCCTCCACTGCCTTCCCGGGCCACAGCAGAGAGCTGGACTTGAAGAGAGCAACCGAGACAGAATCTGACACCCCAACCGGGACTAGAACCCGGGGTACCAGCATCGCGGGAGGAGGATTAGCCTAGTGAGCCACTGCGCCAGCCGAAATTCCCTAAAATTTGCTACAGGGAACTCTGTTAGGAAAAGTCTCCTCCTATGGGATCTCAAACTGTGATTCTGTTACCCAGTTGCCAGTGGACAGCTTTGCTAGTCATATGGAGGGAGCAGTGTACAGAGTAAAGCTAACACAGAAGACAGCAGAGCTAAGTGAAAGAGAACTTCGAGGCCCCAGCTTGACTCCTATCCCAGATCCAAAGTATTTGACTCAGTGAATCATTGGACTTCCAATGTGTCCGTGACAATAAATCCCCTCACTGTTGGAGCTGAGTTTCTGTCACTTGCAACCAAGGGTCTGACCTCAGCTCAAACCCTAGCTCTGCCATCAACTAGTTCTATGATCTTGCAAAAGAACTTATCATGTCTAAAATCATTTTCCTCATTTGAAGAATAGAGATAATATTGGCACATGTCTTGTGGGGCCAAGGGGAGGTTAAGAACATCTGACTATTTCTTGACATTAGGCAGGTGTTCAGTGAAATGCTGGTGCCCGTTCCCTACCTTCCCTGAGGTAGAGGGAGACTTGAGAGCCACACTCCACCCCTCACTGGGTGGTGCAGACATCGGCGCCACCACTGGGAGGAGACATGGGAGATCCACGTGAACACAGCAAGCTCCAAGGGCTGCCCTCAAGGCTTACTTCTTACACTGTCTCTCTTTGTTTTGGTCCCCATCTCCTCTCAGTCACCAGACTCCTCCCTTTCCCTACAGAAGGTACCAGAATGTCCCACCATGTTGGAATGACAAGGAGCAACGGAAATAGAGAACATTGAGGTTACAGGAAGCCGACTTCATAGGAACAGGTGATGTGAATGACAGACTCCTAACTTCTCAGCAGAATGGGACAGAAAGGCTTCCAGTGGCCTGCAGAAGCTAAAGGATACACTTCATAGCATCTGAGAAACTTATGCCAAAGGTTTTTAGATAATTTGAATTTCTAGCGGGGCAAGCATTGTGATGCAGTGAGTTAAGCTGCCTCTTGGAATGCCTGCCTCTCATCTGGGAATGCCTGGGTTAAATCCCACTTCCACTTCCAATCCAGATCCTGTGAACGTATCTCAAAAGGCAGTAGATGATGACTCAAGTTCTTGCGTCCGGGTTAGTCACGTGGGAGACCTAGATGGAGTTCCAGACTCCTGCCATTGAACGGGCCCAGCCCCAGCTGTTGCAGGCATTTGGGGAGTGAACCAGCGGATGAAAGATGAAAGATCTCTCCCTCTCTCTCTCTCTCTCTCGCTCTCACTCTCACTTTTGCTCTAGCTCTTGCTCTTGCTCTGCCTTTCAGATAAACAAGCAAGCAAACATTGTAATTGTGAGATTGGGAAAGGCAAGAACTTTGGGTTCTCTTCTCCCGTCATCACTCAAGTGCCTGGCATTTAACAGGTTCTTAAAGAAAAGAAAAGAAGCAAATGCCAGCGGCCTAGGCACATGGTCTACAAACTGGGTGCAGCATCAGCATTTTATTTTATCTTAATCGTGTTTTTTTTCTTTCTTTTTTTTTTTTTTTTTTTGGTAGTTGTTGATGTTGTTTGAAAACATTTGCCAACATTTTATAACGGGAATTTCACATAAAAATGTTTATCTCTGATTTTACATCTAAAAAAATAGTATATGCAGGATTTCCTAAGAGAGTCCTGGGGATCAACATGGTGGTGAACTTGGCTGTGTTAAGATTCCCAGACCGCAGCAACACTCCTGCAGTCCATATGCTCCATCTGGGGAAAATTCAGATCACTTAATAGCGCCTGTAGAATATTACAAGCTCCAATCAGACACCAATTCCTGAGCACATCGACCCCTGAGAATCACAGGATGAGAGAAAATGATAGCAAAGAAACTCAAATAATGTCCTGTTAGCAACTGCGCCCAGACCATCAGCTTGTCAACTCAACCTGGGGGGTTGACACGCTTTCAGAGAGAGAGCCTGACAAATTGGAGAGGCCAGGAATGCAAGGAAATGAAAAAGAAATACTGGTCCAAGGAGCACAAGTTGAAGGAATAGGAGCTATTTTGCCAGGATAAGAGAGTTATCTAAGATAGACGTTGGTGTTTGAAAAGCTGTTATGTGGAAGAGAAATGGAGTCTGCTCAGTGTAGGATGAAGGAGAAGTTCAGGAAATCACAATGAACACTACCAAAAAAATAAAGTGAGCTGTCTTGTAGAGTCACTAGGGTACCTGGGATAATCACTGAACTGATTTTTTTGTTTGTGGGTTTTTTTCTTTTTGGCTTGAGGATAAAATATTAGATGATGGCTGAATTGTATACTTCCCTTTTGTTGAGGTTAGGAATTAATTACGCCTCTCTTCACTTCCTGGTTCTGAACTAAATTTAAAAATAGAAGCAGGTGGACATGTCATTTCTACTTGTATTCTGATTAAGCTAGGTTGAAGAACGCCTCTTGATTCCAATGCCCACAGGAGCCATTCCACAGTTACCTTTTTCCCATATATCTGGTTTTGGAATCAGCCTGCATTCTTATTTTTTACAGAGATCAATTTTCAGTTAATTTTTATACTCATAAGATTAACCCTGCACCAAGTAGAGAGTTCACTGTTGTTGCCTCTTTAACTTAAAGTTCTGTCAGAGGGTTTGGAAGAAGACAGCCTTTCCTCATTTTGGTTTCTTTAAGCCTACAGTACAAGAAAATCCTCTAGGCGCCAATCCAATTCATTGTCCCAGAAAATGGAATGGGAGAAGCAGAGAAGACACTGGGAAGAATGGAATGTTGAATTGGAGAGTGCTGGTCTCAAATCTCACTCCCTGCTTGAATGGCCTCCCTCTGTGTCCTAGATGTTTACCCCAGATTCTCCTCGCCTGAGTGCTCCCTAGAGGAATCCCAAGATTCCTGATGGTTCTTGGGCCACAGCACTAAGTGGAAGGCCTAGAGCAGTGGCCTGGTCAGCCCCCATTGGTCATTGGTTGTTGAAAGGCTGGGAGTCAGAGATTTCATCAGACCATCTTGGCCAGCCTCTCTTCAAGGGTCAGGCCATCAAAATCAGCTTTTATTTCCTAGCTTCTGCACGGGAACCCAGGCTCCCTCACACCCCAAGACTGAGAGCTAAATGTACATCACTTAGAGGGGGTGTGGTTCATTCGCAGATTATCTTCTACACAAAGTAGTCTCGGAGGCTCATTTGCTTCTCCCTCAAAATCCTCTCCAGGCAGCCACGGATTCTACTTTATAGCTCGAGTTAGATGCACAATTAAACCCAAAGCAGCCTGTTTATGGATATGAGATGCCAAATTTCCCTGCAAAACATAGCAAAGTACCAGATGCTTTGCGACAATAAACAAATTGAAATACAGCTTTTTGTTTCTCTCTCTGGTGCTAATAGGCAGAAAACCTTTCTTGGGAAGTACAACTTGGGGATGGGACTGTATAAGATGAGGGTGTGTTCACATCACTCCATTGGACACTGGGTCTGGAAGACCTACTTTTGAAGATCCGCATTGGCCCAAATCCCACTTTAAGACCCTAACTTTGCCACCCCTTCAGTGGGTGAACTTGCTCCTACAGATCCTTCCATGTCCCACTGTCTTAGTCTGTTCAGGATGTTAAAGCATAATATCATAAACTTAGAGACCTCTAAACACATCCATTGAATTCTAAAGATCAAGGCACCAGAAATTTGGTACTGGTGATAGACAGCTGTCATCTCACTGTGTCCCCACATGACAAAGAGTCTGCCAGATCTGATAAATACATGGGCTACTTTTCAAGAACTTCTTTGGCTTGCCTACAACATTTGATGCTACTGAATGCTTGCTTCTTCGGGAAACAATACTGTGCTTTGGTTTCCACTTCTTCAAAGTGTTAGATAGGATATAGATTTAAATGCATTAACACTGACTTAATCAAGACAGTCTTGCATGCCCTGGAGCAGAGTTAGGAGCCACCTCATCACCTGCTCTCCTTGCACCTTGAATGAGTTTCTACCTTTAGCATGTCTCATGGATTGGTAGCCATCTGTTTCCTCGGTTTAATCATGAGCTCCTAAATTAAGGCCAAAATTTTCCAGCACCAAGGACAGTGCACCACACAAACAAGTTAGTGTCTCAGTGTTGAATGATTGACAGAACTGTGCAATAACCATTGTTTCATGGAAACGGAGATGAACTTCTATTCTTGTATTTTCTAGATACACATAGATGCATCTACCTGAAAATTCACAAGCAAACACTTGGGCACACACATGTGCTTCCCAAAAATAGACAAAGGAGAACAATAGAAGCTTCTGACTCAAACACTTTGGCAAATTTACAACCAAATCCAAGTCAGTTGCAATGATAGTAATTAGAAACAGAGGTTGGGTAGGCATCACTCCATTGCTTACATACAGGACATTGTGCTAGCACTTTAAGTATTTATCACTTTATTCCTATTTAATCCTCATGTATCACTTTCTCCATTTCATATGTCTGGAAGCAGACTGAGTTTAAATGACTTGCTCAGCGTGTCCCAATTTTTAAAAAATTTATTTGGGCTGGCGCCGTGGCTCAATAGGCTAATCCTCCGCCTTGCGGCGCTGGCACACCAGGTTCTAGTCCTGGTCGGGGCGCTGGATTCTGTCCCGGTTGCCCCTCTTCCAGGCCAGCTCTCTGCTGTGGCCAGGGAGTGCAGTGGAGGATGGCCCAAGTCCTTGGGCCCTGCACCCCATGGGAGACCAGGATAAGTACCTAGCTCCTGCCATCAGATCAGCATGGTGCGCCGGCCGCAGCGCGCCGGCCACGGCGGCCATTGGAGGGTGAACCAACAACAAAGGAAGACCTTTCTCTCTGTCTCTCTCTCTCACTGTCCACTCTGCCTGTCAAAAAAAATTAAATTAAAAATTAAAAAAATTTTATTCAACAGTCAGAGAGACAGAGACAGACAAGCAGAGGGAGACACAGAACCTATCTACAGTTTACTCCTCAAATGCCTGCAATAGCTACAGCAGGGCCAAGCCAAAGCCAGGGGCTAGGAGCTCAATCCAGGTTTCCCACATAGGTGGCAGGAATCCAACAACTCAAACCATCACCTGCTGCCTCCCTGGCTCTACATTAGCAGCAAGCTGGAGTCAGGAACAGAACTGGGGCTTGAATCCAGGTGCTCGATAAAGAATGCAGGTGTCCCAGCCAGTCCCAAGCTGTCCTCAACGGGTTTTATTTTTCAAAATCACAACTGGGAGGTAGAGTGAGACTTGACATTTTGGAAACTGTTAAATTTCTGGGAAATAATAGACTCTTGACAAAATACTTATTTAACAGTAAATTGAAAAATAGCAGTGGGCTTTTGGAGCAGTGGGTAGGATGCTGCTTGGGATGCCTGCTATAGGATTCTATAGGATGCCTCCTATAGCTGAGCACCTCGCTTTAAGTCCCCTTTGTCTTGATTCCAGCTCCCTACTAATGCACGTCTTGGAAGGCAGCAGGGATGACTCAATTGCTTGGGCCCCTGCCATGCACATGGGAAACCTGGATTGAATTCCTTGGGGCTCCTGGCTTCAGCCTGGCCTAGGTCCTGCTGTTGCAGGTATTTGAGGAGTGGATCAGCAGAGGAAAGTCTCTGTTTATTTATTTGAAAGGCAGAATTAGAGAGGGAAAGAGAATCTCCCATCCACTGGTTTACTCTTCAAATGGCTGCAATGGCTGAAGCCTAGAGCCTGGAAATCCATGCAGGTCTCCCATGTGAGTGGTAGGGGCCCGGGGACTTGGGCCATCTTCTGCTACTTTCCCGGGTGCATCAGCAGTGAGCTGGATTGGAAGAGGAGCGTCTGGAACTCACAACAGGCAGCCATATGGGATGCTGGTGTTGCAGGTGGGGGCTTGGCCCCCTGCACCACAATGTCGGCCCCTAATACATTTTTAAAGTGAAAATAAAACACTAAATTGCTGCCTTTGGAACAATGACAATCCTTAGGATTAATTTCAAAATATAATAGTTAAATAGCGACTACCTTCCTGGACTCTAAGATTCTTGATACAATAATGAAAATCCATGTGGTCTTCCTGACAATCTCATACAATCAGAAAAAAAAATACCTGCTATATTTCCTTCTACCTCCTTTCTAGTCAGAAAATTCCTTTTCATACAAGTGCTTAGAATTAAATAATAATGTTACATTTGTGTGATGGCCTTTCCTTTTGAAAAAATGCATCCATATGAAAGATCCCATTGATAATCACAATAATAACCAGACTTTGGAGTTTTCTAAAGGAATTGTCTTCTTAAAGGAGCATTGCTTTATTTTTTTTTTTCTTTAAAACCATTGAATATTTTTAGTCCTAATAGGATCAAACTTTTAAACAGTTTCCTCACATGTTCCTTTCGTAAGCGTTTAGTAAACATGTTATTTCTAAGCTTCACACAGAGGCTATGGGTGTGCTTTGTGACTGCCGTCTTTCTGGGTGTTGAGGAGTTCCTTAAAGAGATCTCAGCTACACACACTCCCTGCACCGGGAGGCCTCTCTGATTGCCTTCATGAGGACATCTGTGCTCTGTCTTCTAAGCACACATCTTGGTTGTTATATTAATTGAGGACCTACCACACACCAGGCACTGTGCAAAGTACGGTTTCTCGTGTACAGTTCTCATCCATCCTCACACCATTGGCCCCACTGAACAGATGAGAGAATTGAAAGAATTTAAATAACTTACTCAGGGTTGCTCAGTTAAGAGGTGAGGAAGAAGAATTCAAGGCCATCAGACCAACTCCAGAGTGTGTAGGCTTAACCACTAAGCTTGTGCCTCCTGCCTTGAAAGGGCTATCAAACTGACCTCCTGTGTGAGAAATGCCTTCTCTTGGGTGAAGGGAAATGGTTGGCTTCAATGAAGGACTCCAGCAGCACCTCCAGGCACTCAGCGGCTTGTGGGAAGCACTGGAAGGTAGGAGAAATCGCCTGTGTTTCACTGAAATGGGCCAGGGTTTGCTGACATGTTTAGTTAATCCGCATGGAGATTGCTGATGAGGATTCTAGTTAATTAGTTGTGGAATTTTTAAAACCGAGCAGATGTGCCATGGTGAAATGCATTTTCCTGCTTGGCCCCGGGGGAAGGCGGTGGGCATGTTCTACGGCAGTGTGTGCTTACATATCTTGATTGAGCATTCAGCTGAATGTTTTGCAAGACTCAGGTATCCTGGCTTTGTGCCAGCGTGGATGATTGCATTCTGCTTCAGTTCTTCCTGCAGTCTCACACAGGTACAAGGGTAATAAGAATTACAGCTAACAAGTGTCTGCTATGTGCCGGGACAGCCTGGGAAGTTTCCACGCCACGTCTCCACTCCTTTCCACAATCAGGCAGAGTACGTTTAATTTTATCCCCTTTTATGGGGGAAACTGAGGCTCAGAATGAGGCTAAATGACTCGCCCGAGGCTACGTGGTAGTGAGTAGCAAAACAGATGAAGAGCATGATATTAATAGATTTTCCTCTACCAAACTCTTCCTTTGGGGCCAGTGTTGTAGCACAGAGGGTTAAGCCACTGCTACACCAAATCCCATATTGAAGTGCTGGTTTGAGTCCTGGCTGCTCCGCTTCTGATCCAGCTTCCTGTTATTACACCTGGGAAGACAGTGGATGATGGCCCAAGTGCCTGGAGCCCTGTTGGAGACCTGGATGGAGTTCCTGCCTCCTGATTTCAACTGTCCCGGCCCTGGCTTTGCTGCCATTTGGAGCGTGAACCAGTGGATGGAAGATTCTATCTCTCTCTCTCTCTCGGATGTTTTACCTTTCAAGTAAATAAATAAATCTTCATACTCTTCATCTGAAAAAATATACTGGACATGAAAAGTCAAAGAGTGCAAAAAGGGTGTGATTTGTATTTCAGATTCAAATGAGAAAGGATTAAATAATTAGTATGAAAATGAGGAGGACAAAAGATTTAACTTATATTTCTTTGATATCTCCACGCCTGTGAATATTTTGCCAAGTTCGTACCTTTCAGGAATTATGTCTTGTAATAAAAATGAGCTTGCTTCCAGCGCCTGGCCTGCCCAGTGGCCCACTACAGTGATCTCACGTATCATCTCCAAAGTCTACGCATCTACACCTTGTTTTCTCTTTGAAGTGGGGTTCTAAATTGTTTGGCAGAAATGGACTCCTGCTCTGTACTGGAGTTTCCTGTTTAGAATTTATAAGAGCGTTGGGGGTGAAATAGGGAAAGGTTTCATATCAATATCAAACAAAGAATAGTTTTTATACACATCAAGAATTTCTACACACACATATACACACACACATACACACACACATGCACACACATACACACAGAGAAACAGGATATCAGCATCTCAGGGTGTGAATTCTGTTCATCTTGAGGCTGTCCAGATACCCACACACACATGGACCCATTGTCATGGGTGCAAAGTATTTTCTAACTTTTTTTGACCTACCAATGTGCTACCAACATTGTCCCTATGTCTCAAAAACTCTATTGGATATTATAAGTAACCTCCTTTACAAAAAAACATGGCATTTCATTAAATGTGCGTCCTGTCATTTAATTAACATTAGTAGCCGGCGCCGCGGCTCAATAGGCTAATCCTCTGCCTTGCGGCGCCAGCACACCAGGTTCTAGTCCCGGTTGGGGCGCCGGATTCTGTCCCGGTTGCCCCCCTTCCAGGCCAGCTCTCTGCTATGGCCCGGGAGTGCAGTGGAGGATGGCTCAAGTACTTGGGCCCTGCACCCGCATGGGAGACCAGGAGAAGCACCTGGCTCCTGGCTTTGGATCAGTGCGGTGCGCCGGCCATGGCAGCCATTGTGGGGTGAACCAACGGCAAAAAGGAAGACCTTTCTCTCTGTCTCTCTCTCTCACTGTCCACTCTGCCTGTCAAAAATAAAAAAAAAAAATAACATTAGTATTGGGTACAATTAAGTTGTTTCCATTGTTTCACCACTTTAAATAAATAATACTATGTTGAGTATCCTTATTTTACATATTTCTATGACTATATTTTTATAACATAAATATATAAATGTATTTATAAATAAATTTGGTAGAATATAAAGATATTTATAAGCTCTAGATAAGTTCTAGAGGATACCTTCCATAAAATTTAAACTTTTTTATAATTCTAGCACTGTATAACAGTGCATATTTCCTTTTTAAAAATAAATATTATTAATTTTATATTTATTTGACAGGCAGAGTGACAGAGAGAGGGAGAGAGAGAGAGAGAGAAAGAGAGGGATTCCATCTGCTGGCCCACTCTCCAAATGACCACAATGGTTGGGGATAGTCCAGGTCAAAGCCAGGAGCCAGGAACTCCATCGGGTCTCCCACATGGATGGCAGGGTCCCTGTTACTGGAACCATCCTCTGCTGCCTTCCCAGGCACATTAGCAAGGAGCTGGATCAGAAACAGAGCAACTGGGGCACCAACTGGCACTCGGATATGGGATGCCAGCGTAGCAAGGGGCAGCCCAGGAATGCACGTTCTACATGCCATGGCAACACTGAATACTTTTTAACGTTGTGTAAATTCAAAATGCTATCTTATTTGCATTTCATTTCTATTTCTTGGCTAGCTAATGAATTTAAATGTTTTGCCAATTTTGTGTCTTCTTTCAGGAATTGTATATCTTTTCCCATAATTTTCTCTTGGTATCTTTTTCTTGTTGATTTATAAAAGCCCTATGAGAAAACATTAAATATCTGTAGATTATGTATGGAACACAGTTTGTCTTTTGAATTTTCTTTCTCTTCATGTTGATCATTTTATCTTCTATGATGTTAAAATTTTTCTTTGGTCACATCTGAAGTCTTTCTTTGCTTTATTCTGATGATCTCATGGTAACAAAGTTTTCCCAGTAATCAAGAATATACACATATGTGCTGATATTTTCATTCTTCATTTTTAGTTATTTCATCCCTCTTTTTTGAGTGTTTTTAATTTTTATTTTTTTAAAAATTTTATTTAATAAATATAAATTTCAAAAGTCCAACTTTTGGATTGTAGCAGTTTTTCCCCCATAACCACCCTCCCACTGCAAACTATCCCATCTCCTACTCCCTCTCCCATCCCATTCTTCATTAAGATTCATTTTTAATTATCTTTATATACAGAAGATCAACTTAGTATATACTAAGTAAAGATTTCAACAGTTTGCACCCACACAGGCACACAAAGTATTATATACTGTCTGAGTACTAGTTTTACCATTAATTTGCATAGTACAACACATTAAGGACAGAAGTCCTACATGGGGAGTGAGTACACAGTGACTCCCGTTGTTGATTTAACAATTGACACTCTTATTTATGACGTCAGTAATCACCCAAGGTTCTTGTCATGAGCTGCCAAGGCTATGGAAGCCTCTTGAGTTCACAAACTCCGACCTTATTTAGACAAGGCCATAATCAAAGTGGAAGTTCTCTCCTCCCTTCAGAGAAAGGTACTGCCTTTTTTGATGGCCCGTTCTTTCTGCTGGGATCTCATACACAGAGATCTTTCATTTAGGTTCTTCAGTTAGTATTAGCAGACACTGGTCTTGTTTATGTTATCCCTTTGACACTTAATCCTATCTTTATGATCAGTTATGAACTGATCATATGATCAGTTGATAACCATCTTTCATTTAGGTTCTTCAGCTAGTATTAGCAGACACTGGTCTTGTTTATGTTATCCCTTTGAAACTTAATCCTATCTTTATGATCAGTTATGAACTGATCATATATCAGTTGATAACCATTGTGACAAGAGCTAGTCCTAGACTGGGCTTGATTTTAGGATGAGCAATGAATCAGTTGTTGTGGAGTTTCTTGATCTCTTTGTAGATTCTGGTTATTAATCCTTTATCAGTTGCATAATTTGCAAATATTTTTCCCATTCTGTCGGTTGCCTCTTCACTTTCCTGTTTATTTTGCAGTACAGAAACTTCTCAATTTGATATAATCCCAATAGTTAATTCTGGCTTTGACTGCCTGTGCCTCTGGATCTTTTCCAATAAGTCTTTGCCTGTGCCTATATCTTGCAGGGTTTCTCTGATATTCTCTAATAATTTGATGGTGTCAGGTCATAGATTTAGATCTTTAAACCATGTTGAGTGTTTTTTTGTGTAAGGTGTAAGGTAGAGGTCTTGCTTCATGCTTCTGCATGTGGAAATCCAGTTTTCCCAGAACCATTTGTTGAATAGACTGTCCTTGCTCCAGGAATTGGTTTTAGGCCCTTGATCAAATATAAGTTGGCTGTAGATGTTTGGATTGATTTCTGGTGTTTCTATTCTGTTCCATTGGTCTATCCATCTGTTTCTGTACCAGTACCATGCTGTTTTGCATCTCATCCCTCTTAGTTTAACATTGGAATAGGGTGTGAGTGAGAAAAATTAATTCCATTTCCCCTGAACTTATTAAATAGTTATCCCAGCAAAGTCCAAATAATCCATAATTCCCAAATAATTTGAAATGCCATCCTGATCATGTTGTTTTCCAACCTCACTGTGCTGGTGTGAGTTTCTGATTCTGCAGTTTGTTCTGTTAATCCACTTACCTGTTCCTGAGCCAGAACCACACCGTCTGAATTACTACAACTTTATAATGTATACTGATATGGGATATTGCGATTTCCCCCCTCACTCTTCCTTGTAGCAAAATGCATTGGCTCTTTTTATTAATTTATGAGTCCCATAGAAACTTTGTAATTATTATGTCAAATTCACTTTTTAAAATCCTTTTGGTATTTGGATTGGAATTGCATTTGATTTGTAAATTAATTGTAGGAAAATTGATGTCTTGCTAATATTAGAATCTCCCATCTCTCCATTCGTTACAGTTCTAATGGAGTTGTCCATAAGCTATAGAACAATACTAGCTATTGACTGCATTCGTGGGCATCCTTGTCCTACTTGGCTTTCATGAGCCTCATAGCCTGGAGATAAGGTGGACAGGCATGGGAGACAAAACTCTTGAGTTTATATCGTGACTTCACTATGGTCCTTGGGAAGGTTGCTTCTCTGTGCCCAAGTCCTTTAAGTGAATAATAAGGCTTTAAAGCCATAGGAATACCTGCCTGGTGACATTGTGGTAAGGTTTAAATGAGAGAACTCATGTAAAAGCATGCAGAGCTATGTCTGACACAGGCTCTCAATAACTTAGCTGTTGATGTTATTTCATCCTTCAATAGCTAGTGCCTGGGGTTGAGATGGATGCTCCATTTCATGCAAAAGATGCAGCCTTCCTGCCTTTTCAAGGTTATTTTTTCTTAATTAGTAATGGATGTCAAATTTACTAAGTGCCATTTCAGAATCGGTTGAGATGATCATTTTTTTTTTCCTTTGACCTATTTCTGCACTGAATTATAGCTCGAGATGCCATGGAATGGTATTGATCTCTATGGGGCTTATAGCTTTGCTTTTCATAAGTAGGATGCACCACCTTGACTGGTTAGTTTTTGGGAGATGGATCCTCCACTTGTTAGTTGGAGTTGATCCACCTGTTTGCCAGCTTCTGGCAGGTCTACCTCCACTTTACTTTTGTTTTAAGATTTACTTATTTATTTGAAAGCCAGACAAAGGTCTTCTATCCCATGGTTCACTCTACAAATGCTTGTAGCAGCCAAGGCTGACTTAAGATGAAGCCAGAGCCCAGAACTCAATCTAGGTCTCCCACATGGGTGGCAGGGACCCAAGTACTCGAGCCATCATCTGCCAGGTTTCAGGGTGCATGTTAGCAAGAAGCTGGAATCAGAAGCAGAGCCAGGACTTGAACCAGGCGTTCCAAATAGGAGGTGCAGGCACCCGAGTAGCATCTTAACCATCGTGACAAGAGCTGGTCCTAGACTGGGCTTGATTTTAGGACGAGCAATTCTTATTGTTGTCATTTCAAAAAATTAGTTGTTTGGACTATTTCCAATGATTTTTAAAATAGTAGTACAATCCATCTTCTATACTTTTATCATCATGCTCTCAAAGTTTTGCTGTTTTTTTTTTTTCTGCTGCTTTTCTACCCTATCACTTTTGTTGTATGACCAGCATTTTGATTTTATATTTTGCAGCATTTGGGAGATCTGTGTCTTGTTTTTAATCCTTCACTTTCCGTTCTCCTAATGAAGTCAGTGAGTAGACAGCCTTTTTTAGGATAGAGTCTGTGCACAGTAGTCCCCACTTATCTGTGGGAAGATGATGCGTGACCCCCGCCCCCACAGTCAATGCCTGAAATTGTAGATAGTACTGAGCCCTATGTATAATATGCTTTTTCTATACATATAGAACTATGTTACATTTAATTTCCATAAGAGGTACAGTAAGAGATTAACAACAGTAACTAATAATAAAAGAGGAAAGTTGTAGCATAATACCATAATAAAAGTTATTTCAACCTCATGGGCTGTTTATTTATATGATTTTTTTTTGACAGGCAGAGTTAGACAGTGAGAGAGAGAGACGGAGAGAAAGGTCTTCCTTCCATTGGTTCACCCCCAAAATGGCCACTACGGCTGATCCAAAGCCAGGAGCCAGGCACTTCCTCCTGGTCTCCCATGTGGGTACAGGGCCCAAGCACTTGGGCCATCCTCCACTGCCTTCCTGGGCCACAGCAGAGAGCTGGACTGGAAGAGGAGCAACTGGGACAGAACCAGCACCCCAACCGGGACTAGAACCCGGGGTGCTGGCGCCGCAAGCGGAGGATTAGCCTAGTGAGCCGCGGCACCAGCCTTATTTCTATGATTTTTTTAAAGATTTATTTATTTATTTGAAAGTCAGAGCTACACAGAGAGAAAAGGAGAGGCAGAAAGAGAGAGAGAGAGAGAGAGAGAGAGAGAGAGGTCTTCCATCTGCTGGTTCACTCCCCAATTGGCTGCAACAGCCGGAGCTGCACCTTTCCGAAGCTGGGAGCCAGGATCCTCTTCCGGGTCTCCCCCGTGGGTGCAGGGGCCCAAGGACTTGGGCCATTTCTTGCTGCCTTCCCAGGCCATAGCAGAGAGCTGGATCAGAAGCGGAGCAGCTGGGACTTGAACCAGTGCCCACATGGGATGCCGGCACTGCAGGTGGCAGCTTTACCCTCTCTACACCACAGTGCCAGCCCCATCTATGATTTTTCAATAAATGCTTTTGTCTCACAGTTGAGTACAAGTAACTGAAACCTCAGAAGGCGAAGCCACGGGGAGCAGGGAACGTCTGTCCTTTTCCTCCTCTCCTTCCCTCCATGTCTTCCTCTGTGGACAGCTTTTCAGTTTTTGTCCATGTAACCTGGGATTTTTGGATTTGATTTATCAATTAATTTTGTATCACTTTAAATTAATAATGCTGTTACTGGGCACTGAAAGCATTGCTGGTTGGGGCTCGTGCTCTGTTTTACCCCAATCACTGTCCTTTTAATTGCAATTCCGCATTCCTGAGCTCTTTCACACCAGCACTCAGGCAATTGAGAGATCAAGACACAATGTTTTCCAAAATGTTGCATGCTTAGAATGCTTTTCTTTCACCTTCACAGTAAACTGGCTAAATAAGTATTGGCAGTCACAACTTTTTTCTTATGAAAAATTCTGCAAATGGTAATCTCTGTTTTTCTAGCACTCAGTGCTGCTTCAAAGCCCTTGTCTGCCTTGAATGTGTAGAAAAACTGTTTTGTTTGCTTTCTCCATCCTGGGTACCTGTAATACTCTTAGAACTTTTATACTTTACCCACCATGTAAAGTATTATCTCTGGTACATTCGTGTATGGATGATGGATGGGTGGTTGCATGGATGGGCAAATGTGTGGGTGGGTGGATGGATGGATGGATGGATGGGTGGATGAGTGGGTAGATGGGTGGATGTGTGGATGGATGGATCTGTGGATGGATGGATGGATGGATGGATGGATCTGTGGATGGATGGATGGATGAGTGGGTGGGTGGATGGATGGGTGGATGTATGGATCTGTGGGTAGATGTTTGGATGGATGGATGTGTGGATGGATGTTTGGATGGGTGATGGATAGGTGGGTGGATGGATGGGTGGGTGGATGGATGGATGGATTCATGGGTGTGGGTGCCTTTCCCCCGAGTCAGTCTGTTGACATCCTCAGGAAGGGTGATGCCTTCCTCGCCGTCTGTGGCATCTCATTCTGCCCACATCATAACCATCAATGCATCTGGAAATCTCATTCATGAAATCTCAGCCTATTGTTCTGTCCAATTTGTTTTGGATTTCTTCTTCAATAACATCAGCAAAGTACACCTTGCCTGTAACTATCCCTTCTGTGTCTCCTTCTCTCTCATCTCAGTTCTCTTGGAGACCTTTACTGTAAAAATCTAAAACCGGGTTCAAGTTTGTTTTGAATTGTAAATTCTGCCTCACTAATTCTGCTCTCCCCAGCTCTTCATGTGGTGGTGTGGTGTAACCATGCATTTGAGACTCTGTAGCGCTGTCTTCGCTCGGTCACACCCCATTCTTATCCTACTTCTCGGGTCATCCTAGTGTCTTTTCATCTCAGCCCATGCTCACCTCTTGACCCCTACAGGGTTCCACCATTTCACTTGCTCTCCCTCTTCACGGCTTCAATGAAGTGTTTTCCATTTTCCCATTGTCTCCTGTACCAAACCAGAGGCCCTGGGAGAGCAACTGCTGCCTCTGCTTCATTTACAGGTGTGACCTCAGACAAAAAAAAAAAGATGCTTATTTATTGTTTATTGAATGAATGTATAGCCACATTATCATAGCTTGGATTCCCTTGGGCTGTACCAACATTGGGGTCTTTTTTTAAAAAAATATGTATTTAGAAGTTCATGCAAGGCCGGCGCCGCAGCTCACTAGGCTAATCCTCCGCCTAGCGGCGCCAGCACACTGGGTTCTAGTCCCGGTCGGGGCGCCGGATTCTGTCCCGGTTGCCCCTCTTCCAGGCCAGCCCTCTGCTGTGGCCAGGGAGTGCAGTGGAGGATGGCCCATGTGCTTGGGCCCTGCACCCCATGGGAGACCAGGAAAAGCACCTGGCTCCTGGCTCCTGCCATCGGATCAGCGCGGTGCGCCGGCCGCAGCGCGCAGGCCGCGGCGGCCATTGGAGGGTGAACCAACGGCAAAGGAAGACCTTTCTCTCTGTCTCTCTCTCTCACTGTCCACTCTGCCTGTCAAAAAAAAAAAAAAGTTCATGCAGCAAAGAGAGAAAGAGGGAGAGGGAGAGAGAGAGAGAGAGAGAGAGCACTTCCATCTGCTGGTTCATTACCCAAATGGCTGCAACAACCAGAGATGGGCCAGCAAGAAGCCAGCAACTCTATCCTGGTCCCCCAGGGAGGTGACAGGAGCCCAAGTACTTGGGCACCTGCGCTTTTCACAGGTGCGTTAGCAGGAAACTGGATTGGAAATGAAGCAGCCAGGGCTCAAACCGGCACTCATATGGGATGCTGGATCACAAGCAGCAGCTTAACTCATTGCCCTGTGACACTAACCCCCCAACATTGTTTTGAGACAGAGGCTCCCCCATGTTAGTCACTGCAGGGCAGTCTTTTTACCAGTACCACCATTTGTGCTATTATTTATTAAGTATTTGTTTTAGACCTGTTCAGATTTTCTACCTTCACTGTGTATTCAAGTCTCATTCTAAGTGATAAAATCTGTTCAATAAAAGGGATGTCCTAGTTTCGGTTTTCTAAAATATATTAAACACGTAACTGCAAAACTGCATGTCATCCATGAAGCACTTGTGCACCACAGGCACTAAGTCAATGCTCTGGGATATCCTTTCTGCAGATCTTAGGCTGCCACATTCCCTGCAGGAGCCTGTGTCTTCCTGATTTAGGCTTTGATCCCCTCCCCTCTTATTCATTTTACAAGCAAAATATTTGGTGGGTGTGATTCACCCTCTCACGCCTGCCTGTGATGAGGTGGCACAGTGACAGGGACTGAGATGCCACAGCCAGCGAGGCAGGCATCACCCCCTCCCTGTCAACAGACTGACTTGGGGGAACGACAAAAAATAAACAAACAAACAGATGTACAAGATGATTACAGATTGTGCTTTGAGCCATGAGGGAAAGAAACCATGGAGTCTGGTGAGTGACAGTTGAGAGCGGTGGCTTTCGATCTGACATCGAAAGGAGGGCCAGGCATTCCAGATGGGAAGAGTCAGGCCCAGGCATTCCAGATGCAAAGAGCAGAGTCCTAGAGACAGGAGAGGACTAGGGGCTTTGAGCATGCCTGCTGGTTTATCTTGCTGGGATTCTTGAATGCATTCCAGATCTGACACGCTGAGCTAAAGCCCAAACAAGTATGTGGATTTGTATCCCATAGGCAGAAGTATTGGTGACCTAACAACCATGCATGTGGCTTTGGGCGCATTCCAGGCCTGGGTGATACTTGAATAAATGGCTTTTCAGGGCATGCTCATATGCACTTTCCACTTCTCTTCTTGCTCTCTGCGTGATCTGAATGCCAACCCCCGGGACTCTTTGCAACCATTGCTTTTAACTTACTCTTATACAATGACAACTTTCGAGAGACAAAGCAGAAAGGACCTCCTATCGCTCATTCGTTTTTCTCAGGAGCCAACAGGTTGAAGTGTTCTCTCCAACAGCTGCAGTGGGATCACCTTCCACTAGAGGGCACTGCTGTGCTGTTGGAAGTGGGGTAGGCTTGTGGAACTCAGCTCAACAAAATCCTCAATACCCCTGGGAACTCTGGAGATTGTAAAGCTTGGTTTTTAAAAATAAATTCATTAACTCATCCAGGCATCGTGGTTGGAGACTTTGCAAGTGCCTGGGAAGCATTCAGAACTGGTAGGGGCTGGTCCTTAGAGGAGCTGGCTCTAGGTGCACACGGTAGCAGTGGAAAAGAGTTTTGTGGACAAGGTACTGTGGAGGTGAAGGTGCTCAGACCAGGGGCTGGCATCAGAAGCCCACTCAGCTGGGACGCTCCATCTTCGGCCAGCCTAGTGCTGGCCAGTGTGGAAAATTTCATGTGCTTGACAGACTGGTGAGCATATTCAGTTCGGGGAGGGGGGGTGCGCATTAGGTTGCCAGTAGGTTTCCTTTTCACACGTTCAACCTTTGCACGCCTTATTTTTTTTTTAAAGATGTGTTTATTTATTTGAAAGTCAAAGTTACACAGAGAGAGAAGGAGAGACAGAGAGAGAGAGAGAGAGAGAGAGAGAGATCTTCCACCCACTGCTTCACTCCCCAATTTGTCGCAACGGCCGGAGCTGTGCTGATCCAAAGCCAGGAGCCAGGAGCTTCTTCCAGATCTCCCATGCAGGTGCAGGGGCTCAAGCACTTGGGCCATCCTCCACTGCTCTCCCAGGCCATAGCAGAGAGCTGGATCAGAAGTGGAGCAGCTCATATGGGATGCCGGCACTGCAGGTGGCGACTTTATCCATTATGCCACAGCACTGGCCCCTCGGTTCTAAGGCTTTCTGTATTCTCTGTAGAGTTGGAAGTGAGCTTCTCTGCTGACAGTGGCAGGAACAGGCAGTGTTGGTCATCTGCAGAGAACGGGAGAGGTCTGAGTTGGTCAATGTGCAGGGCAGGAGAACCAGGTGGCCAGAGTAACATGGCAGACCTGCCAGCGGTGCTGGCCATCAGCTACTGCCGTGGAGCCATCCCGCCAGCTCAGGCATTCTCCGGCAGCAGGTGTAGAGAAATGGAAGTCAGGCTCTCCTGGGATGTGGGTATTGCCGGGGCAACTGGTGAATGCTGGGGCCACTAATGGAGACAAGAAGATAAATCGTAGGCCAAGGGGAAAAATATATATGGCGACCAAGAGATGATTCTCAAGGCCAAAGAGAAACAGCTCTCAAGAAGTAGGAAGTGGGATGGCCGGCGCCACGGCTCACTAGGCTAATCCTTTGCCTGTGGTGCTGGCACCCCAGGTTCTAGTCCCGGTTGGGGCGCAGGTTCTGTCCTGGTTGCTCCTCTTCCAGTCCAGCTCTCTACTGTGGCCTCGGAAGGCAGTGGAGGATGGCCCAAGTGCTTGAGCCCTGCACCTGCATGGGAGACCAGGAGGAAGCACCTGGCTCCTGGCCTCGATCGGTGCAGCACCGGCCATAGTGGCCATTGGGGGGTTGAACCAATGGAAGGAAGACCTTTCTCTCTGTCTCTCTCTCACTGTCTAACTCTGCCTGTCAAAAAAGAAGAAGAAGGAAGATGAGGGGGAGGGGGAAGGGGAGGAGGGGAGAGGAGGAGGAGGAGGAGAAGGAGAAGGAGAAGGAGAAGAAGGAAGGCAACATGTGGCACAGCACTGACGATGCCACTGAGGAGGCCATGGTTCCAGTCCCAGCTCTGCGCCCGACTCCAGCTTCCTGCACCCTGGGAGGCAGTGGTGACGCCACCCCTGTGGCAGACCCAGATTTAGCTCCTGGCTCCTGGCTGTGGCCTGGCCCAGCCCTGGCTGTTGCAGGTATCTGGAGAGTGAGCCAGCAGGTGGAAGAGCTCTTTCTGTCTTCTGCATCTACCCTTTGCCTTTCAAATAAGTAAAATCAAAAGTAAAGAAGTGGGGAGTGGACAGATGCCTCAGATGCCACAGAAAAAAAGACCAGGACCAGAGGCCGATGCGGTGCAGCAGGTTAAAGCCCTGACCTGAAGCGCCAGCATCCCATATGGGCGCAGGTTCTAGTCCTGGCTGCTTCTCTTCCAATCCAGCTCTCTGCTATGGCCTGGGATAGCAGTTGAGGATGGCCCAAGTCCTTGGGCCCCTGCACCCACGTGGGAAACCCGGAGGAAGCTCCTGGCTCCTGGCTTCGGATCGGCACAGCTCTGGCCGTTGCAGCCAACTGGGGAGCGAACCAGCAGAAGGAAGACCTCTCTCTCTGTCTCTACCTTTCTCTGTAACTCTGTCTTTCAAATAAATAAAATAAATCTTAAAAAAAAAAAAAAACAGACTGGGACAAAAGGCGAGATTGGCTTTCTGTGTTTGCTTGGAGACGGCTGCTTCAGAGGCAAACAGGCTGGGAACCAGGCTGAATGTGAAGCGAGGAAGTGGAGCCACTGGGCTTGCTCTCCGGAGTTCTGGCTGGGGCATAAAGGAGATCCACGGGACAGATGACCTGCATCATGAAAATGAGGAAGACTTGGGTGGGGGGAGGCCACGTAGAGGAAGAGGAGCCCACTAGTGGGTGGGCGCAGTGCTTCGTGGCTTCTGGGGAACTCTGCCGTGTTTCTCTCTCTGAGGGCTCACTCACAGCTGCAGGCGAGGTCAGCACCATCATCCCCGACTCGAGGCAGGTGAGGGACCCGATGTGGAAATTCTCAGACTCGAATCCCAGTGTCCTGGATTCAAATCCGCGGTCCCTCACCCAGCATCAGTTAGATGATCCTGTTCAAGGCAGCGAACCTTCGCTGAACTCTTGCTGTGTGCCGCTGAGGCCAGTGCTGCCTGCAGGAAGACCTTGCCCCTCAGAGTGTGAGCCAGGGACCAGCAGGCCAGCATCCTCGTGGAGCCCGTCAGAGAGGCAGGCTTGTAGGCTGCTTCCTAGACCAACAGAATCAGAATCTATGTTGCTCCAAGGCACACAGCTACCACAAGTGTCCAAGCACTGGCTTAAGGTCACGACTTCCAGGAGAAAGGGAGGGAGGCCAAGAAGCTGCACCCAGACTGAGAAAGGAAAGACAGCCGGAGTGGTCCCCATCCTGTCCTTATGCTCAGCCACAGGAGGAACCCAAGACATTGAGGTCCAGTGGCCTGGAAAGTTCTCAGAGCCGTACAGGCAGCAGCAAAAGCGTGCACTCGACTCGACACCCAGCATGCACTCGGCACCCAGCGTGCGTCTCCCTGCCCGCTTCCGCAGCAAGCTTCCCGGGGAAGGAGCTCTCCAGCCCCAGCCCCCGCGCCCTCGCCTCCCACCCACACCTCAGACGCTGGGAACAAGCTTCCTCTCCCTCCCCCCACGACAGCAGCTCTCCTCTTCCCGAAGAACATCAATGGAGGCTTGTAAAAATAGCTTTTGCATTAGATAATCTGGTTTAATTTTTTTATTTTTAGCCTATACATAAAAATATTAGCTAGCTTTTTTTAAAAGACAGTGAATGCATGCTCATGGCAAAGGGACAAAAAATTCCAATGATTGCAGCAAGCGAAAGGTGGAGAAGTTCCATTGTGCATTACAATCCATCCCAGGCTCTGCACGGTCCCCCAGAGGCCAGCCCTGTTACCAGTTCCCTGGGTGGCCTTAGTTCACTGTGTATCCTTTTGAGAAGGCTCAGGCACATACCCACTAGCACATGCGTGCATGTGTGTAAATACATGTATGTAAATAGGATCATATTAAACTTTCTGTCCTGCATCTTGCTTTTCTTCCACTTAATAATATATCCTGGACTCCTTTCTGTGTCAGTGTTTATATCTGCCTTGTTTTTTACCAGTCACATCATCATCTATTGTATGGCCTCCTTGTAGTTTATTTAACCAGCCACCTACATGGTGCCTTGGTCCTGGTCTTTTTAGATTATAAACAATATTTCCATGGTTAGCTTCATGGTAACTACTGTTGCAAACCAGCCCTAGGAAAAAAACTTTCTTTCTGGTTCCCCCTCCCCCGCAGTCAGTCCAAGGGTTGTTTCTTAGTTGTGGGTGGTCTTCCATGCCCCTTCCGTGACCTGTTGGGCCTGCCCCATTCTAAGGTCACAGATGCCCCTGCATTCAGCTGGTGGACCAGAAAAGACAGAGAACAGCACACATCTGCATTGCTTCCTGTGTAGCCTATACTAGCGCACTACACTGCCCTTACCTGGGTGCAGGGGGTGCTGGGAAATGTAGTTCCTGGCTGGCAGCTCCCCTGCGGGAAGAGGGGAATGACATGGAGAGAGACCAGGTGTCTTTCATAGATGCCTCTCTGTTTCTTCCATAAACGCTGCAACAAACAGCCTTGCACATGTGTCTTCACACACGTGTGCAAATACATTTCCAGAAGGGGAATTGCTGGTTTAAAGGGCTGTGTGTTTTTTAGATAATATGTAATGCTGATTTACCCTCCTACCAATAGTAGAAGAGTATTGGTTCATCTTGCACATAATAACTGTTACAATCTTTAAACACAGGTGCCAACCCTGTAGGTGAGTGGTATTATGGCATCCTGGCTTTAGTTTGCATTTTGAGAAACACTGAATGTCTTCCCTTCTGTTTATTCTCTGTAGATCTTTTTCTACTGACTCTTCCCCCATGGTCTATGTCCTTTTTCTCTACCACTAACTGATTTGCAAGAAGTCCAGAAAATAATATATAAAGACTTCCAAAAAAAAAAAAAAACAAAAAAACAAAAAAACAAAAAACCATGAACTCATTACTTTGGGTCTGTGGCATCCATGCTGCAAGTATTTTTCCAATTAGTCATTTTCCTTTTATTTATGGTATTTTTCCATCGCAGAGACTTTTTTATGTCGCCTTAACTTTTCAATCTTCCCCTTCATGATTTCTGTCTCATGCCTAGAAAGGCTGTCCTTGTGCCAAGTTGAATCTTTATATTCTCACGTTTCCTTCCAGTGCTAGAATCACACTCGAATCCAGACTCTGTGAGCGTCTGTGTTGCTTTGCTGATTTACTTTAGTTCTCTGTGTCCTAGTTTTCTCCTCCCCAAACCAGGAACAGCGAAAGTGCCCACTTGTAGGGTTGCTGTGAAGACGCATGAGACGGTTCTCACACAGAGCTTAGAACAGTCCTTGGCTTGCAGACACTGCACAAGGAATGCCAACGACCAGCTGGTTTCTACCCCATGACCAGGGGCTGCTGTCTGCTACCTGCCCTTCCACGACTAGCAGGAGGCAGGACTCAAACTCCCGACTCTTTGGTTCCAAATCCTGTACACATAACCAGTCATGAAAGTAGCAAGAAGACTTCAAGATATTCATGGACAAAGAAAATTGAAAGGTAACTTGAAGGGCAAGCATTTGGCCTAGAGTAAAGCCTCCAGCTGAGACACCAGTGCACCTTGTACCAAAGTGCCCGGATTGGAGTCCTGGCTCCAGCCTCCTGACTCCGGCTCCTTGCTAATGCACACCTGGCAGGCAGCAGCAAGGGCTCAAGTTGCTGGGTCCCTGCCTCCCATGGGGGAGACCTGGACGGAGTTCCTGGCTCACAGGCATGTGGGAAGTGAATCAATGGGGTGGCAGCTTGCTTGCTCTCTCTTTCTCTCTCTCTCTCTCCCCCTCTCAAATAAGCAAAAATATAAATATTTTAAATAGATAAGTTTATTTTGATGCAAAAAAAAAGTGCAGTCCAAAAATACAAGGAGTCTTCAAAAAGCTCATGGCAGGTACACATTAGAAAACTGTGCATGACTTTGTTTTGTTGTTGTTTTGGTTTGGTTTGGTTTGGTTTTGGGGCACCAGCAGCAAGCTTATCTTTAATTCCACTTTCCACGGGCTTTTTGAAGCCCCCTCGTACCATGCCCAGAGGGTCCTTTCCTTTGTCAACTCCACCTGTCACACAGCAAGACTCAGGACAAAGCCCACAGTGCACAAGGTAAACATGAAAGAATGGGCTTTCCTGGGGGACACCTGCAAGCCAAGGTCACCAAAGAGGCAGGAAGATAGGGCTGCCCTGTCCTCTCACCTCCACACTGAGGGCCCTTCGAGGGGTGTGTACCCCAGGGAAGGGAGACTGCTCCTACCTACACCACCATCAGCTTCTCTCACAGTGCAGGGATGAGCAGCCTTGCTCGTCGGGGATAATGATTGAGTTTAGGTGCCAGCTGTTTACAGGAGTTATCTGGAAAAGCTTCCCAGCAACTGGGGGCCTGGAGGAGCGATGGGAACCAGGTTCAGGCAAGGCCTCTTCCTGCCCCAGTTCTTAGGGAAGCTGAGCTCAGGTGCAGCCCCTCGCCTGGGGGGATGGATGTTACCCACCCAAGTCGTGGGTCCACTTCTTGCGGAGTAGAAAGCAAAACCTCCACCTGAAGTCATTGTCACACAAAGTCATTTATTTGCAGCCAATAAAGAGAACATGGGGAATCGTTTCCAAAACCACGGCTCCGCAAGCAAAGGAAGGTGGTTATGTTTCCCTTAGGGAAAATAAGCATGCAAGAGGGGAAGTCCTTGTCATCACCAAGAGTGGGCACAAGCTCATGCACGCGCAGTTAGGAAAGATGCCCCTGGCCAGCGCCATGGCTCACTAGGCTAATCCTCCGCCTGCAGCGCCGGCACTCCGGTTTCTAGTCCCGGTTGGGGCACCAGTTCTGTCCCGCTTGCTCCTCTTCCAGTCCAGCTCTCTGCTGTGGCCCAGGAAGGCAGTGGAGGATGGCCCAGCTCCTTGGGCCCTGCACCTGCATGGGAGACCAGGAGGAAGCACCTGGCTCCTGGCTTCAGATCAGCGCTGCGCACCGGCTGTAGCGGCCATCTGGGGGGTGAACCAACGTGAGGAAGACCTTTCTCTCTCTCTCCTTCACTGTCTAACTCTGCCTGTCAAAAAGAAAAGAAAAGAAAAGAAAGATGCCCCAACACTCAGCATATACGCAGAGTGGGCAAATTTAGCAGCAAATGAAATCTTCCAGATCATCCTATAATCATTGCAAGTGTGCCAGCTGTGTGAGTTTCCAGTGACAGGCCACCAGACATGCTGCCACATGCAGACACACGCCCAGCATGGCCCTGTGTGAACCAGAGGGTCAAAGATACGAGGGGACCTCACAAAGTTCGTGGAAAATCCTCATGCTCTTTTAACTTAGTTAGTCCATGAACATGCGGAAATACCTTGTATAATTGCTCTCTCTTCAGTGAGCCTTGGGATGCCCAGAGAGTATTCGGATTTGTTCTCTCTTTCTGGTAATCCGATTTCCCACTTAGAGTGATAAGATATAGACTTTGGGGATGGGAAAGAGAGACACACCTCCACCTGTACACACAATAGGATCTGTCTCCTTGCTCCCAGATTAGAGTCTTATCTCTATTTTTCTTTTTCTGACAAGTATGTTCTGAAACTCTGTTGAGTGCCAGCTCTCTTCTCGGAGCTGAGAATGTAGCAGCAAACAAGAGAGACCACCCCCTTCATCTTGGAGTTTACAATCCACTGGGGGCAGGGAGGGACAGCCACCATGTAGATAGATAGGTAGATGATAGATAGATAGATAGATAGATAGATAGATAGATAGATACACACACACACACACACACACACACACACGTATAATATCAGATAGTAATGTTTTATCCGTGCAGTTAAGATGCTGGGTAATATGCCCTCATTCCACATCAGAGCACCTGAGTTTGCTACCCGGCTCTGGCTCCTGATTCCAGCTTCCTACTAATGCAGACCTGAGAGGCAGCAGTGACGGTGCCAGTAGTTGGGTTTCTGCCACCTACAAGGGAGACCTGGATTGGGTTCTTGGCTCTAAGCTTTGGCCTTGGCTCCTTGCTCAGCCCTGGCCCCTGTGGGCATCTGGGGAGTAAACCAGCGGATGGGAGCTTGCTCGCTCTCTATCTGTAAAATCATATACGTAGATAATTAATTATATTAGCATGCATGTGTTAAGTAGACGCCACTGTAAACCCATTAAACAGGAGTGTACAGAGGAGAGGCATGGGCACTTTTTTCCCTAAGGTGCACCCTGGTTGATATCCATGAGAAATTATGTGAAAGAATATAGTGCTAAAAAATACGCAGTCTGCAACAGTGTTCTCACCCAAGGAGCATTTTATTTGTGTGTGTGTGAGAGAGAGAGAGAGAGAGAGAGAGGAGAGAAAGAGAGAAATCTTTGATCTACTGATTTACTCCCCTAATACCAGCAACAGCTGAGCTGGTCCAGGCTGAAGCCAGGAGCCCAGCACTCCATCCAGGTCTTCCATGTGGGTGACAGGGACCCAACTGCTTGAGCCATAGCCTGCTGCCTCCCAGGGTGTACACAGGCAGGAAGATGGAGTTGGAAACGGAGTCAGAACTTGAACCCAGCCGCTCTGATACGGGATGCGAGCATCCCAAACAGCATCCTAACTGCTGCTCCAAATGCCAGCCAACATCCAGGGAGCCTCAGAATTGCAGTACCAGGGCCTCAGGCCCAGACATTCTGATCTCATGAGTCTGACATGAGACCCAGACATTTGCCTTGCTCCAAAAGCCCTGAAATGATCCCAGCTTACAGGCTGATTTCACCCGCCTCCGTCTTCCAGCCACACTGCAGGGCTTTGGGCAGATAGCAAAGCTGAACTGGAATGATGTGTGTTCCTTTAAATCTCCTTCTCCGTCCTGAATGTGGAGGTTCTGGTGGAAGCAGAGCTGGGGCTCTCCCCGGTCAGTGAGCCAGGGCCATGACAAAATCTTGCAATCAACAGAAAAGCTCCCTCCAGGATTATCTGCCAAATCTTTCCTTGGCCCAAGGCTGGGAAACCAGGGAAGGGCCCAGCTCCATAAACCCACATCAAGAACCTCTGCAGACTCAAGAACTCCTAAGCAAGCACCTAGCTCGGACACTGGATCTCTGATCCACTTATTGAGCACCTACTGTGTGCCAGAAATTGTGCGAGGTGGATGAAATGAATGCGCCACATGTCCGTATTGCTCATGATAAAGGTGGACACGGAGCCAATCATGAACACACAATGGGATTAGTATGAGTTTGCGGAAGAAATTGGTGAGTTGATTGCTGATGTGAGGTGTCCAGGTTACGGAGAGTCGGACACTCTGGGCTAGAACATAGGACGTTATCGTGGGAGCTGCGGTTATGGCTTGTGAGTCAGCACTTCCCAGGTGGTGGTTAAAGGCTGAGGAAGCAATGGGATCATCCGGTAGGATCATGAATGAGAAGAGAACGAGATCGGCCACTGGGAATTATCTAGATTGATTTGGAGAAAGTTGGGGGTTTGCAAAGGGGATGCAGGGCTTTGGAGCGTAATTGGATTGGACAGGTCATTGGCTTCAGTTAGAACTTAAAAATGTTAATGGAGACTTTGTGCCGTAGACTCTGGTAGACTCTGGAGACAGAGCTGCATCTGAGACACAGCCTGCTGCGCCCTCAGGGAGTTTATCATTAAGTGAGATGAGTGTAGCATCCTCAGAGGACGAGAAACAGCCACATAGCAAATGAGATACTAGAATTCTTGGGTTGCAAGCGACAGAAATCAACTCTGCCTAACTTAAAATACCAGTACTGTATTGGAAAGTTGTTTAGCCCTCACAGAATCCACAGAAAGCCAAGGAACCATGTCCAGGAAAGGCCAAGAACCAGCATTGACGAAGGGATTGTGTGCCAGAAACTGATGGGGAATCCCTTGCAGCTCCTGCCTCTGGCTGGAGGAGCCTCATTGTCAGTGTTTTTGACACCTGTTCAGTCCTTTTGTCATAAAGTCGGGCGCTTACTGGCTTTACTTCCATCAGCCTATCAACATTTCCTCCAAAGAGGGAGTGGTAGTTCCTCCAGGAAACACTCGGAGGTTGTTACCCAGTGTAGGGAAAACTGTTGGAAAGTGAGTTGAAAAAGCAGACGGGAGGTGAGCCCCATCCGTGCGGGTTAGATCACTCAGTCACTGTTGCTGAGTTAGAGAAGAGGAAGGAGACAGACACTTAAGAGAGTTACAGGCTGAGAGGAACGGTCAGCTGCTTGTTAGCCACTGGAAACAAGCAAGTAAAATGTGGACAGCGACATGAAGGAAGGTGAGCCTCGAGGCAGAGGCCAGTGCATTCCCCACCTCTGTGCATGGAGCAGGGCGGTGAACGTGGGAACTTCAGGAAGTCCGTGCAAGGGCGGGTGAGAGTGCCGTTTGAGTCCTGGCTGCTCTGCTTCTGATCCAGTTTCCTGCTCATGCTCACAGTGGAAGGCAGCAGATGATGGCTCAAGGGCTTGAGCCCCTGCCTCCCACTTGGAGCCTCCAATGGGGGTCTGGGCTCCTGGATTCAGCCTGTCCCAGTCCTAACTGTTGCAGGCATTTGGGACGTGAACCAGCACATGGAAGATCCATCTCTCCCTCTCTCTGCTTTTCTGCTTTCAAATAAATAAATGAAACTTTTTGAAAGTTCATGAAAAATGTGAATTAAAAGATGTTTAAATTTCTTTTTAAGATTTTATTTATTTGAAAGGCAGAGTTACAGATAGAGAGAGAGACAAAGAAAGGTCTTCCATCCAATGGTTAACTCCCCAAATGGCCGCAACAATCAGAGCTGGGCCAATCTGAAGCCAGGAGTTTCTTCTGGATCTCCCACATGGGTGCAGGGACCCAAGCACTTGGGCCATCTTCCACTGCTTTCCCAGGCCATAGCAGAGAGCTGAATCGAAGAAGAGCAGCCGGGACTTGAACTGGCATCCATAGGGGATACTGGTGCTGCAGGCAGAGGCTTAGCCCATTATACCACAGCACCAGACCCTACAAAAATATTTTTAGTCCATGCATAGGTTTTTTATAATACACATTCTTCATGAATGTTTTCAACACCCCATTATATACATGGAGTTTCAATTTTTCTCCACTGAAATACACTTATCTTTTAATTCCATTTTTCCATTAAGTTTTAAAACTCACTTCATCTGCACAGTCTTTGCATGTTATCATCCCAGGCTTCCAGTACTACATTCCAGCGACCTAAGGAGAAGTAAATATGCAAGGGTTTTCTTTGGCGGGATAGAGAAATTTGAGGTCATGATATGACTTCAGTGATGGGATTTTATGTCTGGTTCTTCTATCTTCCTTAGTGGTTGTCGTTTGGTTTTGCAACTGATATACCAATTAGAAGGGCGGAGTTTCATTTGGGTGCGTAGGTGGGGAGAATGATGTGACACTCTGGAAATCTCTAGAATGGATCAGAATTTTCCAAACTGGTAGCAGAGAGAGGGGTGAATTGGTCCTCTGGACAAAAGTTCATGCTCTATAGTAAAATAAGCTCAGGAATCGATACATCTTGCATTCCTCTGTGGGTATTCTTGCACGTATTACAGAACATTGCAAAGAAATCTGTGTAAGGGCTGGTCAAGTGAAAAGTTCTTTGTCTTGGGGAAGACTTTTACATCAATAACCCCATAGAGTGAAAATCCTTAAACAAACATATGGAGTTCCATCCACTCTCATCATTAAGTCCGACTCCTAATTATAATGTGTGCCAAGGTCATAAAGCAGTAGAGCCAGATTTCTATGAAAACCGAATCAAAGAATTCTACTCAGGTGCACTTGTGATTGTTTGCTTATAATGATATCCTAATAAAAATACTGACCTACTCAGTACTAATAAATACTACTAAAGCTTTCAACCCACTATGGCCCATGTAGACCTTGGGCACGGAAGCAAATTATCAATTGTATCATTTCAGTGTGACAGTGAATTTGGAAGTTCAAGGGTCTAGTGGAAGGGTTTTCAGCAAAGGTAGTGGGGGAAGGGAAATGATACAGGTGGGCAGATGCGCCCCCCACATGCCTTGGTCTCTAAGACTTAGCAGGAGGAATTCAGGATGGCGCAAGGACCAGTTTCAAGATGGAGGAGAGGATGGTTGAAGGAGCTGGGTGTGTCAGCTCGCATCTTTCTAGTATAATAGAGATGAGTTGTGTGTCAAGGGTGGGTAGTCGGAGTAAGGTTGGGAGCTCATGGTGATAATCTGGAACATTTACCATGAAGAAGGGTGGGAGGGCCTGGAAAGAAAAATATAAAGATTAATGAGCAGTGCTGAGGGCTCAGATAAAGCTAGAATTAATAAATACGTACAGAATTCGTTTGTGAGGGTCAGCGATTTTCTCCACTACTGTTTGATAGCGCAGGGATAGAATTAGAAAAGACGGGGGCCAGCATTGTGGTGCAGCAGTTGAAGACGCTGCCTGTGGTGCTGCCATCCCATATGAGCATGATTTTGAGTTGCGGCTGCTCCTCTTCCAATCCAGCGCTGTGCTAATATGCTTGGGGAAGCAGCTGCAGACGGCCCAAGTGCTTGGGCCCCTGTCCACGATGCAGGAAACTCAAACACAGTTCCAGGTCTCTAGCTTTGGCCTGGCCTAGCCCTGGCCGTTGTGGCCATTTGGGGAGTGGTCCAGTGGATGGAAGGTCTCTGACTCTCTCTGTTTCTCTCCCCATTCCCATGGCTCCCTCTCTCTGTATTTCTGCCTTTCAAATAAATAAAATTAAAAAAAAATAGAAAGAATCAGAAAGGGTGAAAGGTTGGAAGGATTCCTCATTAGAGATCATCCTGGCTGACCCTGGGAGGCAGTGGCGATGCCTCAAGTGACTTGGGTTCCTGCTCCCACTTGGGAGACCTGGATTGAGTTCTCAACTCCAGGCTTTGACTCTGCCCAGTCCAGGCTGTTGCTTAGAGGAGTGAACCAGTAGCTGGAGCTCATGCGCTCTCTCTCTCTCTCTCTCTCTCTCTCTTTCTCTCTTTCTCTCTTTCTCTCTCACTCTCTCTCTCTCTGCCTCTCAAATTGATTCAAAAGTTTTAAAAGTTCCTCATGTAGCTCTAATGGGCAGGCAACACACACACTCACATACACACACACACACACACACACACACTAGTTTAAGGGTTAAAAACAAAAATGGACCTTTATTAAGAAACAGGGACTGAGAGCCGTCAAGGCCTGAAAGATTTGCCACCAGGAAGGAGACGTCACCGCCTCCCACCAGCATCCCTTACAACCGTGAGCACAGCCAAGAAATGGAAAACCAGGCGGAGAGAGGCTGCGCTCCCTGGCTCTGTCTGGGGTCTCAAACAGGCTGGGGTTCTGGGCGTCTGCAAGCCAACACAAAGGCTGCAGAAGACGTCAGAACTCATTTCTAAACAGTTGCTGTTCCTGCAAAACAAACTTTTTTCCCTCCCCAAGAGAAGGTTTTCTTAATGTCTCTGGAGAAAGATCGTTTGCCAGAACAATATTCAATGGCTTCCTTGTGATTTTGAATATGTAAAATACACATTAACATTTTCAAGCTGTATAAAAGGTTATATAATAAAAAATGATTCTAATCTCCTAGTTCTATACCCGCCTCAAGTTCTCCCCTCAGAAGCAACTACATAGACTGGTTTCTTGTGTATCCTTCCCACCATATACATGCTGTATCTTGCCCCTTTCCCATTTAAAGCTAATCAATCAGAGGAAGACATTTGGCGCAGTGGCTAAGATGCCTTGGCGGGGGGGGGGGGGGGGGGGGTGTCTGCATCCCCTGCTGGATTGCCTGGATTGGAGTCCAGGCTCTGCCTCCATTCCCGGCTTCCCATTAATGAGCATCCGGGTAGGCAACAGCAATGACTTGAGTATTAGAAACCTACCTTACACTGGAAAGATCTGGATTGAGTTACCAGCTTCTGGTTCCAGCCTGGCCCAGTGGATGGAAGAGCTCGCTCTCTCTCTCTCTCTCTCTCTTTCTCTTCCATTCAAGTAAAAATAAAATAAAGTTGACGATTCAATGTTTAAAAAATATTTAAGAAAAATAAAAGAAATACAATCGTCCCTCGGTATTCTTGAGGGATTGGTTCCTGGACACCCCACAGGCACCAAAATTCACAGATGCTCTGTTCCTCTGTACAAGATGGCACAGTAGTCACATAGAATCTACACAGTCCTCCAATGTTCTATTTTTTGGAGGCTGTTTATTTACTTGAAAGGCAGAGTAACACACAGAAAGGGAGAGAGGGAAAGAGAGAGAGTTTGAAGAGAGCTGACCAGGATCCTGGTTGTCTATAGAGAACTTAATAATTAAACTGAATCAAATCATTCTATTTTTTAAAAAATTTATTTTATTTTTTGAAAGGTGAAGTTACAGAGAGAGGTAGAGAGAGAGAGAGAGAGAGAGAGAGGTCTTCCATCTGTTGGTTCACTCCCCAAATGGCTGCAATGGCTGGAGCTGAGCTGATCCAAAGCCAAGAGCTTCTTCTGGGTCTCCCACATGGGTGCTGGGGCCCAAGGACTTGGGCCATCGTCTACTGCTTTCCCAGGCATATTAGCAGGGAGCTGGATGGAAAGTGGAGCATCCAGGATTCGAACCAGTGCCCATATGGGATGCTGCAGCTGCAGGCTGGGATTTTAACCAGCTGCACCACAGCGCTGCCCCTCATGCTACTTTTTAAAAGTTTAGTTATTTTTATTCATTTGGAAGAGAAAGAGATCTTCCATCCCCACTGGTTTACTTCCCAGTGGGAAGTAAATGCCCACAACAGCTGGGGCTGGGCCAGGCTAAAGCCTGGGTCCTGGAAACCCACTCAGATCTCCCTGTGGGTGGAAGGGACCCGAGTATTCGAGCCGTCATCTGCTGCCTTCTGGAGTGCACGTTAGCGGGAAGGGGATGAGCTGGGACTCCAGTCAAACACTCCAATGTGGGATGCAGCCTTCCGAAGCGGCTACTTAACTGCTGGGCCAAATGCCCAAGCCCATAGACTGTAAATCAGCTCCACACTACTGAGAATGCCTGGTACCATGTAAGTGCTGTGTAAACACTTGTGCAATGCTGTTTCGGAAACAATGACAAAAATAAAAAGTCTATACATGTTCAGCACAGATACTATTTTTAAAATGTTTTTAAAGTTTTATTTATGGCCGGCGCCGCAGCTCACTAGGCTAATCCTCTGCCTTGCAGCGCCGGCACACTGGGTTCCAGTCCCAGTCGGGACGCCGGATCCTGTCCCGGTTGCCCCTCTTCCAGGCCAGCTCTCTGCTGTGGCCAGGGAGTGCAGTGGAGGATGGCCCAAGTGCTTGGGCCCTGCACCCCATGGGAGACCAGGAAAAGCACCTGGCTCCTGGCTTTGGATCAGCGCGGTGCGCCGGCCGCAGCGCTCTGGCCGCGGCGGCCATTGGAGGGTGAACCAACGGCAAAGGAAGACCTTTCTCTCTGTCTCTCTCTCACACTGTCCCCTCTGCCTGTCAAAAAAAAAAAAAAAAGTTTTATTTATTTGAAAGAGAGAGTGAGAAAGAGGGAGAGAGAGAAATCAGTCTTCCATCCACTGGTTCACTCCCTAAATGGCTACAACAGGCAGGGCTGGGCAGGAGCCAGGAACTCCATTTGGATCCCCTATGTGGCTAGCAAGTGCCCTAGTACTTGGGACCTCTTTTGCTGCTTTCCCAGGTGCATAAGCAGGGAGCTGGATCAAAAGTGGAGCAGCCAGGACTCAAACCAATGCTCCGATATGGATACCAGGCAGCAGCAGCAGCAGCTTAACCCACTGCACCCCAACACCAGTCACTTAAAACTTTTTGGGGGCCGGTGCTATGGTGCAGCGGGTTAACACCCTGGCCTGAAGCGCCGGCATCCCGTAGAGGCGCTGGTTCGAGACCTGGCTGCTCCT